>NW_026652285.1:64735140-65044413 GCF_009828535.3 Hylobates moloch | reverse complement strand
ATATATATATATATATGTATGTATATATATATATATATATATATATAATCATTTTGTTCTTGTTTGAAGAGCACTCTTTAATATTTCCTTTAGTGTAGGTCTGCTGGTGATGAGTTCTTAATTTTTGTTTCATGATATGTATAAATGATATTTTTGGAGGCTTTCTAGAATCTGTGGCTTGATGTCTTTTTTTCATTTTAGGAAAATATTAGCCTTAATTTTTTTCTTGTTTTTGTCCATTTCCTGTTTTATTTATCTTTAATTTGTATTTATCTTTATTTTAATTTTTGTAAGAGATGGGGTCTCTGTCACCCAGACTGGAGTGCAATGGCATGATCATAGTTCATCATAGCCTCAAACTCCTGGGCTCAGGGGATCCTCCTGCCTTAGCCTCCTGAGTAGCTGGGACTACAGAAGCATGCCAGCATGCCCAGCTTTT
Organism: Hylobates moloch; assembly: GCF_009828535.3. Lineage (NCBI taxonomy): Eukaryota > Metazoa > Chordata > Mammalia > Primates > Hylobatidae > Hylobates > Hylobates moloch. The sequence continues at coordinate 65,043,974 of NW_026652285.1, read as the reverse complement.
TAAAATGTTATTTTATTTTTTAAGAGATGAAGTCTTGCTATGTTGCCCAGGCTGTTCTCAAACTCAAAGCCTCCTGTCTTGGCCTTCCAAAGTGCTGGGACAGGCGTGAGCCACTGTGCGTGGCCTTTTTCCCCTTTTCTTTTGGATTCTAATTACAAGTATGTTGGACACATTCTCCTAATTTTCTATTTCTTGTAGCCTTTGCTCTATATTTTCTAGATTGTATCCTTTCCATGCTTCATTCTGAATATGTTCTTGTGGTCTGTCTTCCAGTTTAGCAATTCTCTTTAGCTTTCCCATTTTCTTACCTCTGCCTTGTTCCTTGACCCCGAGTTATTACCTCTCTTTGTCCAACCCGTATCTTCAGGTTAACTCCGTTTAGAAAACTAGTTAATGTGGTAGTGTTATGCTTCCTAAATAACATTTGCATTTTAAAAAGAGTGAATAATGTGGGAATTGCAGGTGTTTTGGAAGAAACAGTGGAAGAGACTTCAAACTCTTCAGACCATAGTAGTCAGCTACCTCCTCAGCTTATGCCAAAGGTTGGTTTTGCCAGTTCTCCACCTAGAGCTACAGCAAGGATAACTGTTCCCTCCTTGTAACCCTAGCTATATCACCACAAGGGGAACCACAATTAAGAGAAATCTAGTTGGTCTTCTGTCAATCATTGTTACATTGATTGAAATTATCCCCATCCAACCTGCATGTCTTCAGTTTTTTCTCATCTGCTGTTTAATCCGTTGAATTCTTAATGTCTATTTCTTCATCTTTTTTAGTTCTAGAATCTCTGAATGATTCATTTTTATCATTTCCAGTTCTCCCTGAAGTTCTCAGTTTTGTCTTATATTCTTTGATACAGTATGTGTGTCTGGCACCTCCAATAGTTGGAATCCATGCATGTGTGTTTCTTTCTACTATTGTGGGTTTTTCTTTTTCGATGGCATCTTTTTCTTTTAATCGACTTTTTTTTTTAAGAGCAGTTTTAGGTTCTCAGCAAAATCAAGTGGAATGTGTAGCTTCCCATAGACCTTCTCCCCTATTGTGGTTTTGTTTGTTTTTGCTGGTTTCCATTCATGTCATCTTGTCTTCTTGTGTGTGCACAGTTTTGCTTGTGTGCTAGAAATTGTATTCGAACAATTATTTTAGAATTAACTTGAGGCCTAGAATCATACCTTCTTCCAGAGAGAATTTTAGGTTTGCTTCTATCAGAGGCCTGGGAAACACTAGCAGCTGGAGTCATTTTAATCCAGTTTTGATGGTTTGGTCTCTTTGAAGTAAAACTGTAATTCCTGGTAGGGCCTGTTGACTTTGGCTCACTTCTACCCTTTTTTTTTTTTTTTTTTTTTGAGACAGGGTCTTCTTCTGTCTCCCAGGCTGGAGTGCAGTGGTGCAATCTCAGCTCACTGCAATCTTCACCTCCCTGCAATCTTCACCTCTTGGGCTCAAGTGATCCTCCCACCTCAGCCTCCTGAGTAGCTGGGACTACAGGTGTGCACCACTACACCTGGCTGATTTATTTTTTGTAGAAATAGGGTTTTGCTACGTTGCCCAGACTGGTCTCATACTCCTGAGCTCAAGCCATCAGCCTGCCTTGGCCTCCCAAAGTATTGGGATTACAGGCTTGAGCCACTGTACCTGGTCTCACTTCTATTCTTAAAAGGGCAGTATTTTGGGTACTAACCCAAAGAAGGGGGGTCATGATGGTTACTGTCCCCATAGCCCTGAAGTTTGGTTAAAAGTTCCCCTCAGCCAACTGTGGAATTATCACTACCCTCTCTTGAAAAAGCAGACCCAGATACCTTTGTCCTTCCCTATTCTAGCAGTTCTTCCCTGGCTTGTTAGCTCTGCCTTCAAGCAGATACTTTGTCTAGCTTTTTTAGTTGGCCTCAGCAGTTGGGTTGGCCTCAACTACCTAGTCTGGCATTACATGAAGTGGAAGTCTAACCTCTTCATTTTATGACACACACACACCAAAATCTGATACCAAAATCTGAGGATGCTCAAGTCTCGCAGTTAAGTCCTCCATATCTGCAGATTCTGCATCTGGAGGGCCGACTGTATGTGTGTGTGTGTGCGTGTGTGTAATTCTCCCCATCTGATGACTGGGAAATACTTCATTGTTATAATTTGCATTTCCTTGATTTTAGTAAGATTGAACATCTTTTCATATATATATATAAATATGCATATATATACATATATATAATATATATATATATAATATATATACATATATGTATATATAATATATATACATATATGTATATATATAATATATATACATATATGTATATATATAATATATATACATATATGTATATATATATTCCTTTTGTCAATTTATGTGGTCCACTTTTGGGGGTAGTTTTCTTTTTTCATATTGATTTCTAACGCTATATATATTCTTAACATTGATAGTCTGTTACATGTTGTAAATATTTTCTCCCAGTCTTTTATTTATTTATCTTTTGCCTTTGAATTATGACTGTATTATATAAAAGCTTTTCATTCATTCATTTCCTTATTTATCTGAGACAGGGTCTTGCTATGTTGCTCAGGCAGGTCTTGAACTCCTGGGCTCCAATGGTCCTCCCTCCTCGGTCTCACAAAGTGCTGGGATTACAGGTGTGAACCACTACACTTGGCCCTGCTAAGGCTTTTTAATTTTATGTTTTCTTTCTTTCTTTTTTTTCAGACAGAGTTTTGCTTTTGTTACTCAGGCTGGAGTGCAATGGTGCGATCTTGGCTCACCGCAACCTCCACCTCCGGGGTTCAAGCAATTCTCCTGCCTCAGCCTCCCAAGTAGCTGGGATTACAGGCATGCGCCACCACACCCGGCTAGTTTTATATTTTTAGTAGAGACGGGGTTTCTCCATGTTGGTCAGACTGGTCTTAAAGTCCCGACCTCAGGTGATCCACCTGCCTCAGCCTCCCAAAGTGCTGGGATTACAGGAGTGAGCCACTGTGCCCGGCAATTCTACGTTTTCAAATCTGAGAGTCCTTAATGGCTTCTGGGTTTTGCCTCTTAGAAAGGCTTTTGCAGTACACTAAGGATGTGGTACATGTTTTACACTTCTTTCTTATATTTAGTAATTCTTTTGGACTGGGATGTTTTTGTACTCTGGGAAATAGCTAATTTCCTAGCTAACTGAATAGAGTGTAAGGATAGGAGCTGCTCATTTCCATCTGCTGTGAAAGGTTTTCTCACACCCGAAGAATAGTGTGCAGGCCTGAGCTAAATTCGTGCTTTGAGGTTCTCCCCACTCCCTACCACCCAGTCCTGCCCTTTGGAAAGTGCAGCTTGGATGCTTTCGAAGGCCAGATCCTCCGGGTTATATGCAATTGAGGGGAGCGGTTAAAAGGGAGACAGGAGATAATGGTCTGTCATCAGTATAAATATTGAGGCCAGTGATGTGTGAGGCCCAATTCCTTTTTTTTACAACTGTTTATTTTTGTGAAAGCGAGAGCTATGCCATCTAAAACAATCCAAACCATATATGAAAGTCCAAAGGAGGAAGGGGAGAGAGTGCCTCACATTCTGCTCTGTAGAGGAGACAGTTGTGAGCATTGTGGTGGCTGTCCTTCACCTTTCTCCCTGCCTGCATCACACACATGAGCACATGTACGGCTTTACGTATGTCGACTCTGACAGTGTGGTGTGTGCTGAGCTGTCCCTGGTCAGTATGGACAGACCCACATAGCTTGGAGCATGTGTTGAAGAGTGCAAATGTCAGAGCCAGCATACCGGGTTTGAGTCCCTGCCTTGCCATTGACGAGCAGGGCACGACGGACAAGTGATCTCTGTGTCTGTTGCTTGTCTGTAAAGTGGGATGCCGGTCGTGCTGCTCTGTTGGGCTGCTGTGAGGGTGGAGCAAGTTAACACACACGCACAGCCTGTAGAAGGGTGGCCGTCTGCACTTGTCTCTGGTGGCTGTATGATGTTCCGGAGGGAATGGCGTTCTAAGCAATGCCTTGCTGAACACCCCCTGCACCCTTCTTGCAGGTGTCGAGTGATGCTCATTTGATACTCTGAGTGTGGCCAACATGCGGGGCTCAGGTGGCTTACTGCTTTTCCTTCCAAAGGCTGACTGTGGTGACCTTGCTGAAGACGGATCATCCGTTTCAGGGTCTGGAGTTGGGGTCCCACACTGCTTGCCTTGAGAGGTCAGGGGGTGCTGCTGGCCTCTGAGCAGCCCCGTGGGGTGGAGGGCTGGCCCAGGTGCTCTCACAGGGCGACCTCCTGACGCCCCTGCTCACTGTGGCCCTCGCTCCTAATCCCACCCTCAGGTTCTGAGGCAGGAAGCAGTTCCCGCACTTGGCTACCGGGAAGGAAGGTTGTGTGGGGGGCAGAGGCTTCCTGTGTGACCTGGAGCTGATCTTTCCCGCCCCTGCAGGTGCAGCAGTACCGTGTCGCCATGACTGCCAAGGACTGCTCCATCATGATTGCGCTGTCCCCCTGTCTGCAGGATGCCAGGTGAGGCCCCCACTGCAAGGCATGCAGCTTGGGTCTAACGGGGTTTTATGGACAGTTGGTTAATTGTTAATAGGATAGTTGGTTTCCCCATATTTCGACTCCTTGATGGAGTGACATAACTTCCTTGGCCTATGTGACATCATGGGGCTTACTAACTCTCACCCTCTAGAAGCTTGTAATTCAGTCGAAAGACAGATTTATGGAGAATAACTTAGAAGGATTGTTATTACATTGAAAGTTACTGTTTTCTAAGAAAATACTCCAAGAGCTCAGAAACAATGTGGACAGTGAGCTGCCCATTCCATTCCCGCAAAGAAAGCCAGCCCCTGAGATGTGTGGGTGCCTGTGGCCCTTGTTCCTCAGTCTCCCACGGTGCCAGCATGACACACCTGCCTTTTTACCACCACAGTTATTTGAAAGCCTGTAAGGCACGCATTCATTTTTCTGCTTCCTCTTCTGAATAACCAGCCTTTTTGCAGCCCCTCTCCCTAATGTCACTAGTTTTATCCAGTCCCCTCTGTTTCTGGGAATTCGGGATGAAACTGATAATCTCATAGTCGTTAGCATCTCCATCACTGATCTTCAGGGGTGCCAAACCCTGCACCCAGTATTTGCGGAATGTTCCGCATTCTTCTAACGTGTTCCTGGGTCAAGATGACCTTGGTTGCTGGCTGCCAGCCACTCATTTTCCTGGTGCTTTTGAACTAAACAGTTCCCAGGATTCCTGTTCCCTGGCAGGCACAGAATTGTTTACTTTCCAATATGAAATACTGAGGAACATTATAGGGCGTAACTGAAGTAGAAAAAAGGTTGTTCTATTTAGTCGAAAACTCCTGTTATCCCCTAAGGAAATACCTACAGGGCTAAGTTATGAGGAATTCCTTAGCTGGATTAAACTGGTGGTGTTCGATGAGAGAAAACCCATGAAGATACCACTGTTCAGCAGCCCCCCGGACCAAGGATACAGCTGGGCAATGGAAATGTGCTTGGATGCAGGGTGCTCAGGTGGGCTGTGAAAGGCCGCTGAAGGACAGACGTGTTACTCACCTCGTCTAGCACTTGGGAATCTCTTAGTGCCTGGTCAGTGATGTCAAAATGGAAACCCAGCACGTGGGGAAAGCTGAGGGGCCCGGGTCCTTACGACCAACTGCTCAGCAGAAACGACACTGGGAGGGGAGGGGAGGGCGTGTCCCCAAGGTGCTGAGCCACGTGGCTTCTCAGACCTAGGGTGCAGGCACGGGAACCATCCTGCACAAAGCACTCTAGCCAGGCCTTTCTCAACAAAAGGAGAGGATCTCAGAGAAGGCTTCTCCTCCGAGAACATGAGAACATGGCATGTGGGGCTGGGCCTGCTTCCAGGAAGGTGCGTGCAGTGGCCACACCTGTCAAGTTACAGTAACTGTGGTGCTCTAGAGGCCTAGGGACAAACTAAGGCTGGGATTTATCATGAGTCATCTTGGCATCTTGAGATGCCTGGTAGACCTGAGACTAAATTTAGATCCCTAGACTTTAATTTGCAGCTCACAGATAGACTGACCACATTTAAAGTCCTTACACCCCCTAAAATAAAGGCTTCTCCAGCTCTGCACTACTGTTTCTGCCCTGTCATAAAGGAAAATGTCTCAAGTTGGATCTGCCTTCCTGTCACTGCAGAGCTTTGCCTCTTTGGGAATTTGGAACTGTGGAGAGAGCTGCCATGGCTTCCCGTGCCTAAACCCTGCTGCTCCTCTCGACCTCCCATTTGAAACACAGCGTGCAGCCTTGGCTTCTCCACCTCGATCCCCAGCACCCTTGGAGGCTGCTGGTCCCCCGGTAACCCCCAGTGGGTCAGTGTCCTGGAGAACAGCCTTCCAGGCAAGGGCAGCCCCCCTGCAGCCAGAAGGCCACCTGAGCCTCATTCTCCAAGGCTGCTAGAGGGCACACTTTTGGCACAAGGGACAGGTGTGTCCCTGGGGCCTCTTGCCCAGTCTTGGCCTCCGGGGTGCTGAGGGGAAGAAGAGCATTTCTGTATCAGGAGCTGGTGCCCGCTGGTCACTGCCATTGGTTCCCATGGAGCTAGCTCATGGTTGACTCAGGTAGTCAGACCCTCCCCGGGAGCTGCCTGGAACATCCTTCCTGTCTTTACACCCATGGTCTTGTCAGGTGCTGCTTCTGAGAAATTGGGGTGTCCTTTAAAATACGTAGCCCTAGTCATGGGCTGGGGATGTGCCTGTTCCAGCCCGGGTGCACCAAGCTTGGGTCTCAGGCCTCAGAACTGAGCGGTACCTTGGGCTTCTGCGGTTCTCTCAATAAAATGTGGCCCCTTGGGACGAGCTGCAGGCACATTCCAGCTTCTGGAGCGAGGCTTATGACCTTAATTTGTAAATGAGTTATTTGCTGTTTACTCTTCAGGTGAGAATAGTTACTGACCCCAGCAGCTGAGTCGGATTCGTTTTTCCTACAAACAGGATTCTGGGGCAGGGCAGCAGTGAGCGCCAAGGCCGTGGTGAGCAGCGTCAGAGCAGGGACGTGCTCATCAGTATTTCCTCTCCTCGGCAGGAGCTTTTGAAGTTGGGGTTTGGCTTGTTGATTTCTAAATCTCGAACAGTAGTAAACATTGGGACACCAGAACCCAGGATACTTCTCTTGGACTGAACCGAGCTTAGGTCACTTGTTTAGCCAGTGACTTGAGTGCTGCGTGCTGAGTGCCCTGAGACGAAAAGCGGGACACACAGCAGTCAGAGCTCAGGACTCAGAGTAATCCTAAATGTGTTTTTCAGGGCAAATAATCACATCTTGTTATAAGCACATGACTTCTGATGTTAAAACCATAAAACTAAGCCCTGAGAGGCAAAATAACAAAGGACTGAAGATAAAATTTGCACCAGATCTCTTCAAATGTGAACCAAAGGTTAGCTTGCGTTTCTCAGCAGACAGGAGAGGCACAGAAGGAGAAGGCTTGTCGACATTTCATCCATTTGGCGCTGGAATGGCCAGATCTACTTTTTATTTTTTCTTGGGTTTTGTAATACTTGGCTCATGATAAAGTGATTTTTCAGTGTTCGTTTATACCACTGGGCTGGGGGAACATCGCTCACATATTCCATGTAATTACTTTTCCATCTTTCAGTCCTTTAACCCTCTCTCACCTGGTATGGTGGGGTGCACTGGCCCGAGGAAGCTTTGCATGCTGGTGCACACAGCTGGCACAGACAGCTGTCACACGCACAGATCACAGATGCACAGAATGAGTGCTCTTTGTGAGCTGGGGTGTGAGGCCATTCACTTCTCTTTTAAAAGAGATTGATTCATCTAACTTTGCAGAAGTCACAGAAAAAATATAAAAACATACTAGTTGAAAGAAGGAAGGGAGAGAGAACGGGAGGGAGGGAAATGAATGGGAGGCTTGTGTATCCTGAAATGGTATTTTTTACTTGCAGCTCTGATCAAAGGCCTGTCATCCCTTCATCGAGGTCCAGGTTTGCCTTCTCCGTGTCTGTGCTGGACCTTGACCTCAAGCCCTACGAGAGCATTCCCCATCAGTATAAACTGGACGGCAAGATTGTCAACTATTATTCAAAGACTGTACGTGCCAAAGACAACGCCGTGATGTCGACTCGGTTCAAGGAAAGCGAAGATTGCACATTAGTTCTCCACAAGGTCTAACTCTTTCCCTGCAGTGTCTTTGAAACTTGAACATAGAATGTGAAGGTTGAATGATAGAGCTGTTTTCTGTTGTGTTGGGTGACCTTTGGTTGTGAATGTTTTTGCTTTTAACCCCTTTTGAGGTGGGATTGCCTCTTGGAGACATGGAATTGAAGAGCACTAGAAACATCTTCCTGGACAAGGAATGTAGGACGTGAGTGCTGTGTCCCAGGAAGCTGCTCACACTCTTAAAATGGAAGTGTCCGTTAAGCCCTGGGAAGACCTCCTGGATAGTTCTTCCTTCCCAACCAGGGCTCATGTCTGATTCTCTAATGCGAAAAGCCTTATTCTAAGACCCAAGGTTTGGATCTGCTACCATCAGACTCCTAACATAGAAAACTTGAATTGTCACATACATTTTACAGTTTGGACTTTTAAGAAAACATGGATACTACTGGAACTTTCCCCAGCTGAGTTACATGGTCACTTTTTCAGTGCAAACCACGTATCAACACAGGTTTTTAGGTGGTTCCCTGCTGCAGAGCGTGACCTTGTGGTCATGCAGACGCCGGTTCTGAGCAGTGTAGACTCAGGGTCCCTGTGGAGGTGCTGAAGCCCACAGTTCCACACAGGGCAGCAGGGAGCGCAAGACTCAGGTCAGGATGGACACCACTCATGCGAGCATTGACCTTTTTTTTTTTTTGCTTTACAATTTAATCTTTCACATGCGGGGGAGATGAGCGGTTCTTTCCCACTAAAAATTGCTGCTGTAGAAGTTGGAGGTGGAGCTGTGACTGGCTGAGCTGCTATGGCCGGGCTGGGCAGTGTGCCCCAACGGCTCAGTGCTTTCCTGACACTCCAGTGTCTAGGGTGGTTGAGGAGCGTGTTCTCTCTTCCTCCCGGACCGAGTTCCTCCCTCGGGTTTGCCTTGAGAGAGACGTGTTGCGTTTTTGGGCCCCGTGGCATCTCCCTGCCAGGCTGCCACAGGCCCTACTTCCGGAAGGTGAACAGCTCCTGGCTGCTGCCGAGAGGGTTCTCGTTGGGGTCACCAAAGTGTGCCCGGCTGCTATGAAAAACATTGGGAATCTTGGTTTCAGTTTTTTATTCTATGCTAGGTTGTACATACTTATTTATATCATCGTTTTGAGGGACTAATGGAGGCTTATTGTAACATATAATATTAGTGAAACCATGGAATTATATGAAAATGATACATGAGAAATAAGGAAACTATTTTGCTGATTGTAAATTTTTGTGGGAAATTTTATAACTTGAGAATTATACTTGTTTGAATCAAGGCAACTCTTCTAGAATTTATTGTTCAATTCTGTCATATTTACTTCTAATTCTACACTCAGAGGTGCAAAAAGATAGATACAACTGGACACTTTTACTGTTTGTTGTTTTCTTCTCACTTCGAATGACACTGTCTCATACACACAGCTCCTGTGTGCTGGGATGGGGGCTTTGGTAAAGTGCACGGAGCTCACGGACGAGCCGCAGGCTCTGTCTGGGAAGTGTGGAGGGAGTGGCTGTTGAGTACTGTCTGTCTTGACCCAAGGGAGTTCACTGTTGCTGGGCTGGGGCTGGGGCAGCCTCATTTGGGATGATTTTGCCCACTGTCACGGTGTGTGGAGGATGCTGGGTCCTGGGTTCAAGTGCACATGTGAGGGAACCCCAGTCCATGGGAAGGTGGGCTGGGCTCCCTAGGTCCTTCAGGGCTGCAAGAGTTATTGCCTAGCACAGGGCCCAGACAGGGCTGGACTAGACACGATGAAAACAGCCTGTATTTGAGGGAGAAGAGAAAACAGACGGACACCCCCATTCTGGTCTTGGGTCCCACCAGTCCAGGCTGTGAGGAGCCCCTGAGCCACAGGTGCCACTGCTGTGGATGCGTTTCTGGCCCGTCCTGGAAACTGCTGCTGCTGCTGCGTAGTCATGATGGCCCTGATTGGTTTGAGACAACACACGTTCACAGATCCTAACAATGCTAAATGGGCGACTGATGAGGTCACGGTTCTTAACGGCACGTCTGGGACGATCGATGTAGCACTTAGGCTGTGCAGGGGGTCTTTCATAAAGGACCTCATTCCTTGCACCCTGGCCCAGGAACAGTGCTGTCTTTGCTGTCTTAGGCTATTCTTGTTATTAAGCTGACAGCTCCACTTTCTTGTGGAAGACCAAGAACAGCGCGAGGACTTGCTGAGACTGCCTCACAGCGCCACTGTGCGGACCAGGGGGAGGCAGGGAGCGTGGGCGTGGCTCCCCTGGGCTACTAAGGACAGTTTAAAGATGAGGCGCCATAGGCATCCATCTCCAGAGCCCCCAGGAGGCAGGAACCAGGATAAGGGTGGCTTCTCCCAGCTGAGCAATGTGGCCGCCATGTCCAAGGTGGACTCCGTGTAAGGCTGCAGTGGGTGGGGGGATGGGTCCTCCCCACACATCTGAGGACACACAACCACTCGGTACATTTTCTCAGATGTTAAGCTTATTTTTGTAAACCACATTGTACGTGTCACTTTTATACTTAACTAGTTGTATTTATTTTTCATGTCATGAGAGTTTCCATATAATGTGCCATAACTGCATAGACAGCATGTCTTCAGAGTGTGGTTTCTAAGTGGAAAATAGCAAATGTTTATATTGAATAAAATTGCATGCTCCTCCACGCAGCATCTTAATCCTCCATGTTCACTGTTTTGGCACTAGTTGTTCTCCTCTGCACAAAGCGATTTTATCAGGCTTTCCAGAGCAGCTTCGATTCCAAGCAGTCCTAGCAGGGTTCGGAAGCTGAGAGGAGCGGTTTCTATGGCTCTGTTCTGGTCCAGCTCCAGGGCTATAAAGAAAACATTAAACCGGGTAAGAAACTTCAAGGTGACAGATTTTGGTTTTTTGTTTTCTGCTGGCATGGACCTCACCAAGACCCCGCCCTCCTCCTGACTGGCTGCATGGGATGGGACGTGCTAGTGGCGGGCGAGGAGACAGCGCGAGTGGAGGCCTCACCTACGGCTCGAGGCATATTCCCCGTGCATTCAGCCTGGGAGGGCCTTGGGGCAGCAATCCCTTTTCATGTTCTTTTTGATTGATTATTGATAAAAAAAATTTAAAAATTGATAGACAAAGTATATTAATGAGATTTCCAATTTTTGATTTTTGCCCTTTGAAACCCAGAAGAAACAGGCAGGTGGCTTTGCTGGGCATGTTGAGAAGTCATCTAGAGCAACCACACCCAGGGCCCTACCTCGCTGTGGGACTTTGGTGAGAAGATCCAGCTTTGGAAAAACCTTCCCATCTTCATCTATTTGTATCCTCCAAACAATGACTAATTCAAACCTGAAAAAGCGGTAAAGCATGTTGTTATGTGCTTTTTGAAATCTGGCGAAAAGATTAGCAACCATGAGTTGCACCTGGTCTCCATTTCCCCATGCTGGGCTTCCCTGCTCCTGGAAACCCCGACCCACAGTGAAGAAGAGGCACGGTCAGTAGCACAGGCAAATGGAACCAGGACCACAGGAAGGTACTGCTCTGTCCCCACTGCATTGGCAAACATTAGTAGGCCAATACCAGCGAAGTACAGAACATGGAGCAACAGAAACTTCAAAATTACTGGTGGGAGCAGACATGGACAAGCCACTTTGGAAATAATCTGGCATTGATAGTAAGCTGAACATGCATCCATGTATGACACAGGAACTTCATTTCTAGGCAGTTGAGCCCAGGAGAAGCTTGTGTACTGTGTACCAGGAGGTGTGAGCCAGAACAAAGAAGCCACATGCTCCAGAGCTGAAGAGCGCAGCAAGACGCTGTGTATGATCCCCTCCGGGAGGATGAGCAGCGAAACTGCACTGCAGCTGCTCATGACCCTGCAGGAGGTGGAGGGTGACAAAGGCAAGTCCCAGAAGCCTACATAAGGAGCACACGATTTTAAAGCTTGGAAACCAATTGAGTTGAGGCATTCACACACGGGTCATAAAAGCACACCCAGATGGATACATGTCCACACATGCACAGCCAAGGGAAGAGGATGGAGAACACGGCACGGGCCAGGGTGGCGCCGGGGCTGGTGGAGGGATCGGCTGTGCTGTCAGGGCACTGAGCCTGTCCTGTTTCTTCTCATTGCTTTGGAGTTTTCCACTCACCCCTGGCTTCCTCCCTTCGATTTCGGAAGTAACAGCAGATCCACAAGCGTCTCCACTTTCTCCCAGCCTCCCTTCCTTGACCCCATAAGGAAGTTTTCCCCCTGCGGCCCAGCACATCCTCCAGGGCTCCAGCTCCCTGCATCCCCACGCTGGGCATATCTGCTGGGACCACTGATTCCTCCAACCAACGACCTTTAGTTCTTGGTTAGGTGGTTTACTACTTAGAATCCTACTTAGGTGGTCTCCTACTTATAATTCTTGTTTGAACAGGAAATGGGAGGCCCCGTGGCCTGTGCAGACTCACCCTGGCCAGCTGGCGCTGCGGATGCCCATGGAGCAGGAGGAGGGCCCCTCCGAGAGGTACACAGCATCTGGGTACTTTTCCTGCATGGGGAGAAGACACGGTTAGACAGATCCACTGGTGAAGAGAAAGGGGCCGCGGGAGGGGCACGGGGCACCATTCCAGGTGTCTGGCGAAAATCAGGGTCCGAGTGTTCGTGCAGCATCCATGGGTGCCGACTGCCCCTCCTGCCCTTGCTGTCACACACGTCCGCCCCACTGTAGGTCTCTCCACAGCCTCCAGGCTCCCATGACTGCTGCTTCCCCATCATGAACATTGTACATAACCTCCCTACAGCTGTATTCTCATTTCAGAGGTTTCCCCACACCCCTTCCATCTGGGATGGCTCCTTGGTCTGCCCTTGTCTGTCACAACCTGGACGGTCTGGGGAGGACTGGTCAGAGGATTCCCCAAGCGGATGCATCAGGCTCCTTGCTGGAAAGCAGCTGTTTTCTCAGGGTTTTAGCATCTGACCTGAAAAGCCCTTTGAGCTGAGGCTCCGTGAGGCCTGTGGCCGAGCCTGGACACCCCTCACCTGTCCGTCCTCAGGACTCCCCCCAGTGGTGTCCAGCCCACACACCGTCCTGGGCACGGGCAGGAGCCCACCCTGGTACCCTCACTGTGCCCAGTGGTGGCGTGGCTCCCACTGTAGTAAGGGAAAGGGCCTACCTTGGTGAAAGTCAGCTAAATGATGAGATGGCATTTTATAGTCAAAAGCCTCCTCCCGAAAGCAGGGAAATCAAGTGGAATCTCACAGATTTCTAGGCTTGCAATTCTGGGAGATTCTGGTTTCCCCCATGCACTATGAAAATTCTGGACACGTCTGCTTGTTTCTGTTACAGCAGGACCTGGTAGCCTCTAGCTATCCCCCAACTGACTCGCAAATTTAGATCATCAAACCACAACACAGTTTGTTTACTGGAACCTGAACAGATGATACATACTCAAAACTGATAAGAGTAATGGTGGCCCTATCCTCTCAGTTCTTAAAAACTTGTCTTTTTGGGCTGGGTGCAGTGGCTAACGCCTGCACTTTAGGAGGCGAAGGTGGGCGGATCACCAGGTCAAGAGATTGAGACCGTCTTGGCCAACACAGTGAAACCCTGTCTCTAGTAAAAATACAAAAATTAGCCGGGCCTGGTGGCACGCACCAGTAGTCCCAGCTACTCAAGAGGCTGAGGCAGGAGAATCGCTTGGACCTATGAGGTGGAGGTTGCAGTGAGCTGAGATTGCACTACCACACTCCAGCCTGGGCAACAGAGCAAGACTCCGTCTCAAAACAAACACACACTTGTCTTTTTGGCTAGGTGCGATGGGTGGCTCACGCCTGTAATCCCAGCACTTTGGGTAGGCCAAGGAGGGCAGACCACCTGAGGTCAGGAGTTCGAGACCAGCCTGGCCAACATGGTGAAAGCCTGTCTCTACTAAAAATAAAAAAATTAGCTGGGCGTGGTGGTGGGTGCCTGTAATCTCAGCTACTTGGGAGGCTGAGGCAGGAGAATCTCTTGAACCCAGGAGGTGGAGGCTGCAGTGAGCCGAGATCATGCCACTGCACTCCAGCCTGGGCGACGAGCAAAACTCCATCTCAAAAACAAAAACAAAAACAAAAACACACACAGAAAACCTGTCTTTTTGTCTGCTCTTGTGAGAACAGATTGCAGGGTCGGGGTGACAGGAGACTTTCACAATAGGCTCCAACTGAGATGTCGAGTTCCTAGGGCCAGTCTCTGACAGATGTGCTTTCCCTTCCTGTCCTCTCACAGCGACTGATGTGGAAGCCTGGGGGTGCTGCTTAAGTCCCATGCAAGCCCTGCCATGATTAAAAAGCACTGTGGCCTCCCCAGGCCTTAGGGAAGGATAGTGAGGGGAGGTTTTCCCTGAGAAGCATCTGGCCTGACAGCTAGTCAGAGGACACAAGGCAAGGGAGCAGGCTGGAACTGCAGTGACAGGGCCTTCCTGCTGCTCCAGAGACTTGCCGGATTGAACCAGATCAGTTCTGCTGAATGAGGTTGTGTGGGGACAATGGCATGACAAAGCTTTTAAAGGAAGCAGCCCCTGCATCGCTGAGCTCTTGCCAGTGTGGGAGGCCCTTACCCTGTGCATGTGGGCCCAGCATGGCAAGGGCGCATCGCAGCACCAGCTGCACTCGCCAGAGGCTGAGAGGGGTCTGGCGGAAGCTTACAATTACTAACTTCAGCACAACAGTTTCCATAAGAAAATGTATACCTAAGTGATTTAAGTGGAAAGTGTTGGTTGATTTTTAAGCCGCAGGCTCTTCCAAATTCATCACAACTGCATGAGGACCGTAAGGGAGAGCCTGTGAACGTGGCAGCTCAGCTTCCAGGCTGGCTCAGCGGCAGCACTTGGGACTCATTGGGACGGCTGGGGCCTGGGCCAGCTCCAACTTGGGGCCCGAGGCTCAGCCTCCAAGCACAAGGGAGCAGATGGAGCAGCTCTCTGCCTCCCTAGGCCTCTCCTCACCTCTCCTTGTGAGCAAAAAGGGGTTTAAATTAGATGCTTTGACTAAAAAACTTAAGTGTACCTTACTCCCTTTAGTTTGTAAAATAAAGTCAAAGGTAGAAACGCTGACATTAGGAAGAGGTCAGGCATTCAGTGCATGTTTCTGGAGGACTTTTGTGGGACTGTGTGCAAAGGTTCTTTTGTGGAAGTTAATAATGCTCCATTCATTTAGCCAAGGTCACGGTCACTGATAACTTGAAATAGAAAGGATGGGTCTCATTGGCAGACGTGTACAGGTGGAGAGAGAAGATGGAAAAGCTGTGAACAGGGGTACATTAGTTATATACAATACAACTCAAGAGAGTGGGCTTGAGGTCATTAGGCCTAAGGTCAGCACATCTCAACAGCAGTAAAGTTTTATAAATGACTGTATTTGACGTGGATAAAAGATGACCAAATTGGCAAGAAAGAGTTAAGACAAACATGCTCTGATGAGGAAGAGGTATGTACCATATATTTTCAAATGCTTTCCATGACAAATAGTTACACACAAAAAAAATTGAATTGGAAAATCACAAGCCTTATCTGGAAAGCTCCTTAGATGTGTCATATTTAAAACCGACGCCAAGAGAAGGAAGGCACCTGGCTGAGCCCCCGTGGGACAGTCTTGGACCCGTGGCTCTTCCTAGTGCACCTTAGGGACCTGCACACCCCTGAGAGTTCTGGCTTAAGAAAAGTGAGTGAGACGCCTGTGCTTCCATGGATATTGTCAGGAAGGTGGTGATATAGGGGTGGCTGTTGAGAGGGGACCTCGTTGAGCACACTAACTGGTTGGCAGGCATTGGCGCTTCCCCGCTGGAGCCCCCAACCTTCCACAGGAAAGCTCGTCTTAAGCTAGAAATGCTGAGGCAGCGATTCAAGTGGGTGTTTGTTCAGCTGGTTGCCACATGTGGGGAGTTTGCATTTGAGAGCTGTCCTGGTGTTTATGATAGAAAGATGGCTATGAGAATGTTGGCAATTTGATATCCAGCCCCAGTTTTACACCTGAGACCCACTGTGCTGTTGTAATAGCTGCTGAATGCTAGTCCAAAGGGAATAGAATTTTTAGCAGAGCTTTACAGAAAACCAACCTTGTATTATATTTCAGTGCAATACCAAAGAGGAATGCTATGTCTCCCACTTAAACAAATGGGAAACCTTGAATCCTGAGTTTAAATCTACCCTTGGGTGTCCACAGATATGTTAACTGATCTAGACTTTAATATTTTCCCCAAAATTATGTCTGGCCGATTCAGTGACTTTTAAAGAATTGAGATAAATTCATATAAATTATGAGACATAATTCCTTTAAAGTGTATAATTCAATGGGTACTAGTATATTCACAAGGTGGTGCAACCATCACCACTTTCTAATTTCACAATATTTCATCACCCCCTAAATGTACCCTTTAGCTATTGCCCCTAGTCCCCTTAACACCCACCCTCCCAGTACAGCCATAAGCAACCACCAAGCTACTTTCTGTCTTGCTTTCATTTGTATTTTAGTAACATTTTCTGTTTTGAAAGATATTCTGGTCTATTGAGAGATGACATCAGTGAGGTTACACCATGGCATAAAATGCTGGCAAAACTCACCCTGGACTCCTCAGTAACTGGCACTGGGCCAACTGGATATTCACATGATAAAAAAACAAACTTCAATGCTTACTGCACACCAAATACAAAAATACTCTAATGAATCATAGAAATGTAAGTGCTAAAACTATAAAACTTCTCTATTCAAGACATTTCATACAAATGGAATTATATATGGTCTTTGATGTACCACATTTTGTTTATCCAATGATCAACAGACTTTTGGGTGGTTTTTACTTTTTGGCTATTTTATTTTTTAAAAAATTATTATTATTATTATTATTTTGAGACAGTCTTGCTCTGTCGCCCAGGCTGGAGTGCAGTGGTGCGATCTTGGCTCACTGTAGCCTCCGCCTCCTGGATTCAAGCAATTCTCCTGCCTCAGCTTCCTGAGTAGCTGGGACTACAGGCACCTCCTGGGTTCAAGCGATTCTCCTGCCTCAGTCTCCTCAGTAGCTGGGACTACAGACGCGTGCCACCATACCCGACTAATTTTTGTATTTTTAGTAGAGATGGGGTTTCACCATGTTGGCCAGGATGGTCTTGATCTCCTGACCTCATGATCTGCCCGCCTTGGCCTCCCAAAGTGTTGGGATTATAGGCATGAGCCACTGTGCCTTGCCCTTTTTGGCTTTTTGAAATAATGCTCATAGCATTACTGTTCATAACATTTGTGTATAAGTTTTGCACATATGTATTTTCATTTCCCTTGGTTATACATCTAGGAGTAGGATTTCTGGGTCATATAATAACTCTCCAACCACTGGGGAGTTGCCAAACTGTTTCCCCCAGTGGCTGCACTATTTTTATAATTCCATCAGCAGTGTATGAGAGTTCTGATTTCTCCATAGCCCCATCAACACTTTGGCCACGAGTTGGTATCTCATTGTGATTTTGATTTGCTTTTCTCTTATGTGCTTACTGGCCATTTGTATACCTTCTTTGGAGAAATGTTTATTCAGATGTTTTGCCAATTTTTTTTTTTTTTTTTAGAATCTTACTCTCTCTCCCAGGCTGGAGTGTGGTGGTGCATTCTTGGCTCACTGCAATCTCCACCTCCCAGGCTCAAGCAATTCTCCCACCTCAGCCTCCCAAGTAGTTGGGACTACAGGCACATGCCACCACACCTGGCTAATTTTTGTATTTTTTTATATGGACGGGGTTTTGCCGTGTTGCCCAGGCTGGTCTTGAACTCCTGGGCTCAAGGGATCTGCCTGCCTCGGCCTTCATAGTGCTGGGATTACAGGTGTGAGCCACTACGCCTGGCCCCCTTGCCTATTTTTAAATTGGGTTATCTTTTAGTTATTGAATTATAATAGCTCTTTATATATTCTAGAACAAGTCACTTACCTGATATATGATCAAAAATATTCTCTCATTCTGTGAGTTGTCTTTTTACTTCTTTAATGGTGTCACTTCAAGTACAAAGTTTTCATTTTGATGAAAACCAATTTAAGTTTTTTCTTTTTGCTTTCTGCTTGTGCTTTTGGTGTCATAGCTAAGAAACCATGACCTAATTCACAGTCACAGAGATTTACATTTATGTTTAATTCTAAGAGTTTTACATTTTTAGCTCTTAAAGTTAGGTCTTTGATCCATTTTGAGTTAATTTTTATATATGGTGTGAGGTAGGGGTCCAGCTCCATTCTTTTGTCTGTGAATATCCAGTTGTCTGAGAACCAATTGTTGAAAAGACTCTTCCTTCCCCCATTCAATCATCTTGGTTTCATTTGTATTTTAGTAACATTTTCTGTTTTGAAAGATACTCTGGTTTATAGAGAGATGACATCCGTGAGGTCACATCATGGCATAAGATGCTGGCAAAATTTACCCTAGACTCCTCAGTAACTGGCACTGGGCCAATTGGATATCCACATGTAAAAAAAAATGAACTTCAATGCTTACTGTACACCATATATGAAAATTTACTCTAATGAATCATACATAGAAATGTGAGGGGCTGGGCACAGTGGTTCACACCTATAATTACGGCACTTTGGGCGGCCAAGGCAGGTGGATCACTTGAGGTCAGGATTTCGAGACCAGCCTTGCCAACGTGGTCTCATGGTGTAACCCCTTCTCTACTGAAAATATAAAAATTAGCCAGGTGTGGTGGCATGTGCCTATAATTACAGCTACTTGAGGGACTGAGGCACGAGAATTGCTTGAACCTGGGAGGTGGAGGTTGCTGTGAGCCAGGATCGCACACTGCACTCCAGCCTGGGCGACTGAGACTCTGTTGTCTCAAGAAAAGGACATGTAAGGGCTAAAACTGTAACACTTCTGAGAGAAAACATAGGAGTAAATCTGTGCAATTCTGGGTTAGCCAAAGATTTCTTAAATAAAAAAGCAGGCCAGGCGTGGTGGCTCATGCTTGTAATCCCAGCACTTTGGTAGGCTGAGGTGGGTGGATCACCTGAGGTCAGGAGTTTGAGACCAGACCAGCCTGGCCAACATGGTAAAACCCATCTCTACTAATAATACAAAAATGAGCTGGGCATGGTTTCACATGCCTGTAATCCCAGCTACTCCAAAAGCTGAGGCAGGAGAATTGCTTGAACCTGGGAGGCAAAGGTTGCAGTGAGCCAAGATCACGCTATTGTACTCCAGCCTGGGCAACAAGAGCAAAACTCCATCTCAAAAAAAAAATAAATAAAACTAACTAAATAAAAAAGCAGTGACCATAAGAGAAAAATAAATTAGCTAACTGACAGACTGGCTTCATCATAATTAGAAACTGCTACTCTTAAAAGCCATTGTAGAGAAGAAGAAAAGGAAAAAGGCCAACCTCAGACTGAGTGAAAATATTGGCAAAAACTTATATCCAGAATATATGAAGGACACAACTCAGTAAAAAGAAGATAAATAACCCAATTTTAAATAATGGGCAAAGGATTTAAACCAAACTAGTGACGTATCTTTTGGACATCTCTTATTTGGTTAAATGTGCAAAAGATACATCATTAGTCATTAGGGAATTGCAAATTAAAACCACAAGGTAATGCCACAACAGACCCATCAGAATGGCTAAAATAAAAAAGAGAACAATACCAAGTTCTGGTGAAGATGTGGAACAACTGGAACTAACATACACTGCTGCTAGGAATTGGATAAGTTTGGCAGCTTCTTACCACATTAAACATACACTTACTATGTGATCCAGCAATCCCACTCCTAAATATTTACCCAAGAGAAAGGAAAACATGTCCATACAAAAAAACTGCACGCAAATGATCATTAATAAGAGCACCAAAACTGGGAGCAGCAAGTGATTCTTTAAGAATGCACGTCAGTCCCATTACCACCTGCTGGTGGTGGGAAGGGCAAGGATGAAGTTTGGAGCAGGGCAGGGCCAGAACACACAGACTGGTCCCCATACCCCCACCTGATGTCATTTGGAAAGGATCACACTGATTGCTGCATGGAGAGTGGACTGGGGAGGTGGGCAAGATGTGGGAGAAAGCAGGGGGACCATGGCTGAGTGACACTGGAGTGACGTGGATGTGCTCTGGGGGTGTGGCATCAGGGCTTGCTGGATGTGGGGCATGGAGAGTTTCTGACCTCCAGGACAGGGGTGCAGATGAGGTACTTTTTGTGGGGTAAGGCAGGAGAGGTGTGTCGGGGGTGATCAGAGCTGAGTGTAGGCGGGAAGGTGGGGAAGTGCGCAGGGATCACTGAGGAGGGAGTAGGCAACAGCTCCTGCAGCGTCTGGTGAAACCAGCAGAGATACGTCTGTTGAACTTGGCACTGTGGGTGTCTGGGTGAGTGGACCACCCTACCCCTGCTCTCCACGCACAAGACTTCTGAGAGAAGTATGACAAACTTCAGAAAGGTTTAGAAATGCCTACAGCAGGAGCACTGGGAAGAATAATGATCTGCCCTCATTTCAGAAAGAAAACTGACAAATACAAAGGCACCTCTGTGCCAGACACTGGTCTAGGTTCTTCACATGTTACTATGCATATGATCTTACCTGTGTTAGACAATCAAACATTACCGAGTGAACAGGTACTGCCGGGGCCTTGGGGCCAGCGCAGCTGCTCTGCCCGGGACAAGGGGCCTTGGTCCCACCTCAGCCCACTTAGCTGTTGATTGGCTATATGACTGAGAAATCCCTTTTAAACTCTCTGAGCCTCAGTTGCGTTTTTAAAGTTTAATTTGAGGCCAGGTATGGTGGCTCATGCCTGTAATCTCAGCACTTTGGGAGGTCAAGACGAGCGGATCATGAGGTCAGGAGATCGAGACCACCCTGGCCAACATGGTGAAACCCCTTCTCTACTAAAAATACAGAAATTAGCTGGGTGTGGTGGCGCGCGTCTGTAATCCCAGCTACTCGGGAGGTTGAGGCAGGAGAATCGCTTGAACCAGGGAGTCAGAGGTTGCAGCGAGCCGAGATTGCACCACTGCACTCCAGCCTGGCGACAGAGCAAGACTCTGTCTCCAAAAAAAAAAAAAGTTTAATTTGAATGTAATTTTGAATTTACAGAAACAGTACACAAGGAGAATGTGAAGCTGCCACCTGTTCACACTGCCTGTCACCTCCCTCTGTGTTGCGCCATGCTGACATGGTACCCCTCACCTCTGGACACACACAAGGTTTTTCCCCAATTGAGCACATCTCCTGTGTGACCAAAACATACCTCTCCAAACCAGAACGTGCCCCTTCAGATGTCCCCAGCTGTCCCAACTGCATCTCTCCTTCCTTGTCCCCTCAGGCCCCAGCATGGCTGGTCTTGACAGCCTGGGTGCAGCTGCTGGCACCACAGATGGCTGAATCTGGGCCTAATGCTGCATATCCATGCTGAGGTGATGCCAGGTTTGGAGCCTCACGGAAATGCTGCCTGTGCGCCTCAGACGCGGCCCCACCACTGTACTCCTGAGACCACCGTCCGCTCCGGAGTCTAAGACCCTATGATGAGACATGGCAACACCAACGACAGTGAGGGTCCCAAAAGGTGGCTTTCCATTTCCATCATTCCTCCCGCGTCTGTTGGCTTTCTACCAGCAAAGAGCTTCTCCTTTTCCCTTATTCATTTGTATCAGTATCCACTCACAGTCACTTGTGTATTCCACAGGCTGTAATCTGTTTAAGATCACTATTGGTCGTGATGCTCAAGCCCCCAGGTCTGGCCAGTATGAGCTCCTGTAAACTGCTCCTGGTTCTTCTGACACAGCCCCACCATTCTTTGAGGTCTTCCTACTCTCTGGCATCATCAGCTGTTTTGGGCTCATTTTGTACTTCCCTGCCCAGCTCTGGAATCAAAGGAGCTGACAGTATCTACAAACCAGGACCTGGGCTCATTGCTCCTGGAGCTTCATTACTTCTAGGGCCTGTCAGTGGAAAGAGCTAGGAAGGACGCACTGGTGTGTGCAGGTGCATGAGCCACTTGCAGCCACTTCCACCCGTCTGTGCACACCCATATTCAAAACACGCAGGCACAAGCTCTCCCAGACACCACAGTTTAGCTCTTTTGACATCTGTCAGTCGCTTTGTGTTGGGGAGAGACTGCGTCCCTTCACCCTCAGTGTATCCCCTTGTTTGATCAGCCAACTTACAGTCTCCCAAGAGTGCCTGCTTTCCCCTCCCAGCCCACTCCTCTGTGGGCACATGGAGCATGACATGCAGCTGACACAACGCAGTCGTTTATCTGACACCGAGACTTTCCCGGGCCTAATACCAGGCCAGGCACCTCTGTCCTTTTGGTCACAGCGTGGCGTTTAAATGAGGGCTGGTACCCCCATGGGGGAGGCGAGATGGGGTTTTCAGATTTTCAAGAGCTCTAACACGGAAAGGACTGGCTATTCGAGCGCTTTGTATCATCACAATCATTTGAAGTAACAACTAACCGCCGGCAGCACCAGAAGCTCCCTTTGGAAATTTCCTGATTGGCACACCTAGCAGAAGAGAGTCCCTCACTGACACAGCGTCCGACTGAAATGTTAACAGAAATCCCCAGGCTACAAGGCTGGACAAAAGGTGCCTGACTTTTAAATCTTTTGATTACATACAGGATGGAAAGACTGTATCTCCAAGTCTAATTGTGTGGATTTTTAACCAGTTTTTCTAGACTCTATTTGTGTTTTTGAAGTAAATACGTCCATGTAGTGATACAAGCAGAACGGAATGCAGTGGCTATGCTGCTGAATTGCCTCCTGTAAACCATATTAGCCTAACTTTCCTGGACGTGGTCCTGAGGCTCAGACACGCAAACACAGACCTAGCGACACAAACGTCTGCCCCCAAGAGTCGTCTGGTTGGTAAAAAACAAGGGAGCACAGCAGCTTGCTGGCTCAGGAGGCATCAGACCCACTTGTCTGACCCGGTGTGGGGATGGAAGTTAGAGATCAGTCGCCCTCAGTGGATGAACATGGGTGTCCAGGAAGGACCCTCAGGGGATGAACATGGGTGTCCAGGAAGGACCCTCAGGGGACCTGCACCATCCACAAAACTATCCACAAAAATAACTGGGAACAGCTGAGGAGCTCTGTTAGAAGGATTGCTTGTCCACAGGGAGTTAAAAAATGTGTCCTAAATGTTGCTTAGTAAAACAAACAACCAGAAAAGCCTCTCTATTCCAAACCCATGGTGGGGCATAAACCTGGGAGAGTTGGAATGTCATTGCAGCACTTTGCCACAGGAACAAAAACACAACCCCCACCAGAAGGGATGGCTGACCCGGCCCAGTCAGGGCATGACTTGTGCTGCCTTTCTGGTAGTGACTGATGCCCCGGAACCCTCTCAAGGGCTTGTGCCAGACATTCTCCATGTGCCCCAGCCATAGTGGGGCGGCCCAGCCCTCAGCACTTACCTCATCTCCGGACCTTTGCAGAACAGACCAGCCAGGAGCCTCCATCCTCCCTTCACCCAACTTTTCTTGTTTGTACAGACTTTGGAAGAACCAGGGAAACCCAGAGTTGAAAGAGACCCACTCTATTGGAAATATATCCCAGTGGCATTTTTAAAACGAAGAGCTGGGGAATTTTAATAAACAAACAGCAAATGCAAGCATGAATAATGGGCCTGTATGGACAGAAAGAGAGCCAGGGCAGGAGACAGCAAATGACAGGCCAGAAGCCAGATCTCACGCCCTTCTGTTCTTGTATGCAACCTCAAGCTAAATGTGGTTGAAAAGAACTCCAAAGATTTTGTGACATGTGAAGATTACATGAAATGCAAACTTCAAACTTCAATGTCTGTCATAAAGTTTGATTGGCACACAGCCACCCTCACTTAGGTATATACAGTCTGTGGCTGCTTTTGTGCTGAACTTAGTGACTGAGCAGACTACATGGCTGCAAAGCTTAAAACAGTTACTCCTTGGCCCTTTGCAGAAGACACGGACCTTGAAAAACCAGGGGAGGTGGGTCCCACTGGTCCCCCAGGGAAGCCTGTGGAGCTCCAGGCAGTTTGGATGTTCATGAGACACAGATAAACCAAAAGAGAGGTTGGAGGAGGCGACAGCCTAGGGGGAAAGTAATCTGACCATGTCTCGTAAATGGAGAAACATCTAGTGGGAGTTACACCATACTTTTAATAGTGCTTTCTCTTGGGAAGTGACTCTGAGAAACAAGAGGAAAGCAGATTAAAAAACAACCAGTGGGCCGGGTGCAGTGGCTCATGCCTGTAATCCCAGCACTCTGGGAAGCTGAGGCGGGTGGATCACCTCAGGTCAGGAGTTCAAGACCAGCCTGGCCAACATGGTGAAACCCCGTCTCTACTAAAAATACAAAAATTAGCCAGGTGTGGTGGTGGGAGCCTGTAGTCCCAGCTACTCAAGAGGTTGAAGTAGGAGAATCACTTGAATCTGGAAGGCAGAGGTTGCAGTGAGCTGAGATCACTCCACTGCATTCCAGCCTGGGTGACAGAGGGATACTCCATCTCAAATAAAAACAAAAACAAAAACAAGCAAAACAAAACAAAAAAAACAACCACTGACCACACAATCACTCTTGTATGGCACAGTGATAGTCTAGCCAGGGGCTAGCGTTGGAGGGGAAGGTCTGTCCTGTGTGACCTTAGCCCCTAAGCCTAAGATGGACTTTTTCCTTTTTCTTTTTTTTTTTTTTTTTTTTTTTTTTTTTGAGACGGAGTCTCGCTCTGTCCCCCAGGCTGGAGTGCAGTGGCGCAATCTTGGCTCACTGCAAGCTCCGCCTCCCGGGTTCACGCCATTCTCCTGCCTCAGCCTCTCCGAGTAGCTGGGACTACAGGCGCCCGCCACCACGCCCGGCTAATTTTTTTTGTATTTTTAGTAGAGACGGGGTTTCACCGTGGTCTCGATCTCCTGACCTCGTGATCCGCCCGCCTCGGCCTCCCAAAGTGCTGGGATTACAAGCGTGAGCCACCGCGCCCGGCCGACTTTTTCCTTTTTCTTTTCACCCTTTTTGTTTCCTGGACTACTTTCAGGGCCTGGTTGGGGGGCCATTTCTGTGCTTCTGAATAGTAAAATGGTTTTCAAATCCCTAGGGATGAAATTCCAACAGAAATCCCTTTATTCTCAACCATATTTCCTTTTCCTTGTCTTTTTTCTTTTCTTTTTTTTTTTTTTGACACAGAGTCTTACTCTGGGTGTGGAATTCACTCCATCCCAGGCTGGAGTGCAGTGGTGCGATCTCAGCTCACTGCAACCTCCGCCTCCGGGGTTCAAGCGATTCTCCTGCCTCAGCCTCCCTAGTAGCTGGGATTACAGGTGCCTACCACAATGCCCAGCTAATTTTTAGTAGAGATGGGGTTTCACCGTCTTGGCCAGGCTGATCTCGAACTCCTGAGCTCAAGTGATGCACCTGCCTCAGCCTACCAAAGTGCTGGGATTACAGGTGTGAGCCACTGTGCCTGCCCTCCTTGTAGTTTTTGCCATGTCTTATCATAGTTCATTTTAATTCTGTTAAGCTAGAAAAATTCCTCAAAAAAAAAAAAAACCCTTCAGTTATTTGTTTTATAATTGAATATTTAAATTTCATTTATCTGCAATCTTTGTAATCTTTGCTTCTCATACTAATTTCTGTCTCAGGAGACAGGAGACAGTGTGTTCCGAGCTGGCCATGTGGACAGGCCAGTGGGACGCCCTGCCTCCTGACCTTGTTCCAACTGGAACCTTGTACACAGTGCAGGGTGGGACCCAGTGCTGCCTCTGCCCATGTGATGTCACATCACGCCCCCACAAAAAATGAAGACAAGTTATTTCCCCATGTAATTTCTCCCTCCTGACACATCTTCTAGATTCCCACTACTCCAGATACTCTGTGGAGGGTTTTCTAACTAGAAATCACTGTCCCTTTGCTAGGGTGATTATAGAAAGCTCAGAGGAGCAAGGACTACTGTGCTGGGGTTGTGGGGATGAGGCCAACTCGCCCTCACATGCCCACCTTCTCTCCTCCTTCACTCCTTCTCAGAGGGACCCATGGCAGTGGCGGGTGAGAGCTGGCCCCTGCCCTTGGCCAGCCCAGAGAGAGAGAAACCCTGTGACTCACAAAACCCACACCCCCAAAGAACTCCACCTCAAACCAGTTTGAAAACAAACCTTAGCACTTTTTGGGAAATCAGAATTGGTGCCGGGAGAGATCACGATGTGAACGTTTGGCCATAAACAATTTGTCTAGAAAATGGAACTAAAAGAAGGAACAAAGGGATGTGGGAATCCTAAAAATGAATAAAAGTTACAAATATGATTCTTCTATACTTTCCCACTTTAGAATGGAAAGGGGGAAATTACTCAAGCAAAGTTGGTAATTTATACACCTTAGAAACATGCACCCTGCAATCACTCTAAAGGCAAATGTACCCATAAAAAACCGACTTCCCATTAAGATTACTAGAGAACGCTTCAGATTGGAATGTAAGTCCTAGCAGTAGTTCTTTTTTAAGATTATCATTGAAAGTTAATCATGTAGTAATTTTATGCTTTGAAAAGGAATTCACTTCCCTCCTAGACCACTAATGTGAAAATGTGAGCCAAGTTGGTTTAAAATAGTCAGAAATGATAATGAAGAAGCTAAATATACACACACATATAAATGTAACAGTAGATACTAGAAACTCTTTAGAGATAATTCCACAATTTTCTCTTTATGTAATTATTTATATGTAATTATAACAGATAATGAAAGTAATAGTCCAGATATACACAGAAAATTTTATCATTAAGGTTTAAACTCTCATTATTTCATAAATCTCAAAGTAATGCTGTCTAAAAACATTGAAACTAATTATAATTTAAAGTTATGATCCCATTTAAACTTTTTCACGGAATAAGGGAGATTCTGAGATGGGTGGGCGTTCTTGAGGTCTTCAGGTTCTTTTTCACAAGACAGATCACTCCCACTCCTGTCCCCACCCCGTTTGGAGCCCTTCATTGTTGCAGGCCCTGTGCAGTCGACTTGCACTATAGCTCATTCAATCCTCACAGTGGTCATATGAAATCTTCAGTATAATGCTCATTTTAATGAAAGTAAGGCTCAGAATAATTAACATAACTTGCTTAAGATTACACAACTAGGCCGGGAGCGGTGGCTCACGCTTGTAATCCCAGCACTTTGGGAGGCCGAGGCAGGCGGATCACGAGGTCAGGAGATCGAGACCACGGTGAAACCCCGTCTCTACTAAAAATACAAAAAATTAGCCGGGCGTGGTGGCGGGCGCCTGTAGTCCCAGCTACTTGGAGAGGCTGAGGCAGGAGAATGGCATGAACCCGGGAGGTGGAGCTTGCGGTGAGCCGAGATCATGCCACTGCACTCCAGCCTGGGCTACAGAGCAAGACTCCGTCTCAAAAAAAAAAAAAAGATTACACAACTAGGAAATTGATTAAAACCTAAGGGAAACAGATTCCAAAAACCTGAACTCATAAACATTCTACTAGATAACATCTCTAAGCTCAAATATAGTTGTAGTGTACAAGTAAGTTTTATCACAATCAGTTTGTAGCAGCATAATTCAGTGCTGGCAATTGACTTCGATGGTAGCAGAAAAAAACATTTTTGTTGGGAAACATAATTGCCCCTAAAAATTTGCTCACTTTTTCCCAATCTAGTGCCAGACATGAATACAGCCAAGTCTCAACCTTGAAGAGCCCTGATCTAGTAAAGGAAACTTCCTATGCCTCATTTTTTATTAAAAATATTTAGAGGAAGTATTATAGAGGAAGGTTATAAAAAAAAAAAAGCCACAGTGGGGCCCAGAGTCCAGAACCTCTCTGGCTCTTACCATCGTTCTTTTATTAATAGATGGCTGCTGTCATGGCGGGGACGGAAGTCGGGGTGTAGGAGAGCCTTTCTGCCTCCTGTATGGACTTCCAACTAATTCTTCTCCATCCTGTCCCTACTTTCCAATGTACTTGATGCCTCCCATTTCTGAGCAAATTGGAATTCTATAAAACACATCAGCCTTCCTCAAGGCTTTCTCTTGTTTTAATCAAATACCACAGTTTCTAGCTTCCAATATTGTATGGCTGCCTTCTTCCCACCTATTTTTCTTTTCTTTTCTTTTCTTCTTTCTTTCTCTCTTTTTTTTTTTTTTGACACAGGGTCTCACTATGTTTCCTAGGCTGGCCTTGAACTCCAGGGCTTGGCTTGGCCCTACCTATTTATCTGTGCATTTATGTCTTTTAAAAACTAACTGGTCTGGGCGACATAGTGAGAACCCATTTCTACAAAAAATTTTAAAAATTAGACATGGTGGTGTGTGCCTGTAGCCCTAGCTACTTGGAAGGCTTAGGCAAGAGGATCACTTGAACCCAGGAATTCTGGGCTACAGTGAGCTAGGATCACACCACTGCATTCCAGCCTGGGCAACAGAGCAAGACTCTGTCTCAAAACAAATAAACAAAACACCTTTTTACTCCATTTTTGAAAGGTTTTGGCAGGGTGCCTGATAAATGCTGTATGTTTCAATCTGCCATTTTTTGAGGACTTTCATTTAACAATGTGTTTATTTTTCCCTCATACTTGATGAACAGTTTGGGTATAGAATTTAAAGTTTAAATAATGTTTATACTATATTTTATAAATAAAGCTAATGATGTATGTTCAAACTTGTACTTCAGAGTCTTATGTTAAATGCTTTCAGTTTTTTTAAAAATGGGAGGAAATAGGCTGGGCGCGGTGGCTCACGCCTGTAATCCCAGCACTTTGGGAGGCCGAGGTGGGCAGATTGCCTGAGGTCAGGAGTTTGAGACCAGCCTGGCCAACATGGTGAAACCCTGTCTCTACTAAAAATAAATTACCCAGGCATGGTGGTGCACACCTGTCATCCCAGCTACTTGGGAGGCTGAGGCAGGAGAATCGCTTGAACCCAGGAGACGGAGGTTGCAATGAGCTGAGATGGTGCCGCTGCACTCCAGCCAGGGCGACAGTGGGCCTCCATGAAAAAAAACAAAAAACAAAACAAAAACAAAAAACCGAGCAGACTTGGGAATTCATGCCTGTCATCTCAGCACCTTGGGAGTGTGAGGCAGGAGGATTGCTTGAGGTCAGGAGTTCAGGACCAGCTTGGGCAACAAAGTAAGATACCCATCTCTACAAAAAAATCAAAAAATTAGCTGGGTGTGGTGGTGCATGCTTGTGGTCCCAGCTACATGGGAGGCTGAGGTGGGAGGATCAGTTGATCCCGGGTGGTTGAGGCTGCAGTGAGCCATGTTTGTGCCAATGCACTCTAGCCTGGATGAGAGAGTAAGATCTTATCTCCAAAAAATCAATAAACAAACCATGAAGTCAACACATGTCCTTAGAAAAAGAGCAACGTGGCTGGGCATGGTGGCTCATGCCTGTAATCCCAGCACTTTGGGAGGCCAAGGTGGGTGGATCACCTGAGGTCAGGAGTTCGAGACCAGCCTGGCCAGCATAGTGAAACCCCGTCTCTACTAAAAATACAAAAAATTAGCTGGGCTTGGTGGCTTGCGCCTATAATCCCAGCTACTCGGGAGGCTGAGGCAGGAGAATCGCTTGAACCTGGGAGGCAGAGGTTGCAGTGAGCCGAGATCGCATCACTGCACTCCAGCCTGGGCAACAAGAGCGAAACTCCGTCTCAAAAAGAATAAAAGAGTAACCTCTCACATCCAGGACATAGAAAAATAGGGCACAAATAACTTACATAAATGAAAACTTTTTTTAATTTTTGAAAGTTTAAAAAAATGTTTGTAGAGATAGGGTCTTGCTATGTTGTCCAGGCAAACTCCTGGCCTCAAGTAAGCCCTCCACCCCTGGCCTCCCAAAGTGCTGGGATTACAGGTGTGAGCTACTGTGCCTGGCCACAAAGAAATTTTAAGTTGAAATTTTGGGCCGGGCGCGGTGGCTCATGCCTGTAATCCCAGCACTTTGGGAGGCCGAGGTGGGCGGATCACGAGGTCAGGAGATCGAGACCATCCTGGCTAACACGGTGAAACCCCGTCTCTACTAAAAATACAAAAAATTAACCAGGCGAGGTGGCGGGCGCTTGTAATCCCAGCTACGTGGGAGGCTGAGGCAGGAGAATGGCGTGAACCCCTGGGGGCAGAGCCTGCAGTGAGCCGAGATCGCACCACTGCACTCCAGCCTAGGCGACAGCGAGACTCCGTCTCAAAAAAAAAAAAAAAAAAAAGAAATTTTGTATTACATCAAGAGCTGATGGTTAAGGAAAAATAAAACAAAATGAATACTAGGCAGAGATTTAAAACTTGAGGGGCAATGAAAAGTCTCAGCAAAGCAGTCCAAAGGACAACGATAATTTATTCCGTTTGCATAGTAGTTCTAGTGTGGAAAGATCTTTTAAATATCGAATCACATAACACCTTTATGAGGCAGAGATATAAAATTATGCCCATCTTTTAAAATAAGAAAAACAAGGCTCAGACATGCCATTCTGTACCAGTGGCCCAGAGCCAGAAGTGGAAGCAGCAGCCAGGCCACCTGCTCATGGGGCTACCTGCTCAAGGTGCCTTTCTCAAGAAAATTTTAGGTTCCCTGTGATCCTGCTGATTAGAATGGAGGGAGACCAGAGGTAGGCTGACCCTGAAACTAATAAAGCTGAAGCTTCAGGAACCTCCCTACACAGGCTCCTCCAAGACCCTCACCTGGTTTTTTCTTAAACTACTTTTTAAAACAGTTTACATTGACAGGAAAATTGCAAAGACAATACAGAGTCCTTACATATCCCACACCCAGTTTCCCGTTATTCCTCTGTTATTAGCATCTTCCATTAGTGTGGGATGTTTGTTATAATTAATGAACCAAGATTGCTGCATCACTACTATAACTAAAGTCCAAATTTCATTCAGATTTCCTCAGTTTTGCCTTAATGTCCTTCTGTTCCAGGATTCCCATCCAGGATATCATATTACCTCTGAGATTCGTGAGAAAGGTAGCAAAGTGTACCTATATTCTTGGCTTCTCTACCAGGTTCCCTTTATCTACTGCTACCAGTTTAAGTATTATGCTTGGTTATTTTAATAAGTGGCTCCCATTTTTTAACAAAAGAATTTAAAGAAAAAAATTTATAGTTTTTATTTGGGTCCCAAAATAACACTCGCCTTGTAGTCTGGCCACAGACCACATAAACCAGCTCTGCCAAACTCTAATCACTGTTCGCTTTCATTGTTGGCCCAGGCAGGAGGAAGGAACCAGCTTATTATGGGCTTGACTTAAAACTCAAAACAGATAACAGGAGAGTAGCAAACACCACTTTTTCATTTATTCATTTCTGTACAGATCATCCATGAATTGGCAAAACATCTTATAGCTATTCATATTTCAATACAGAATAGCTCTTGAATTAGGGGAAATGAGGGCAGAAGGAAAGAAAATCCTTTGCTGTCCTAAAACGGCTTTGCTTTCCTAATTTCAGTAAAAATATTTCTGGTTCACCCTGTCCGTGGCCTGCACAACATAAGCTTCGGCTGACTCATTCATTCATTCAAAATGATATTATGGAGTATCTCCTGTGTGTGATGCCACGGTAGTCTGTCAGAAGTCTGTTTTTCTTTGTCCAGTGAGCCTTTTCATCTCCCTTCTTCTGGTGACAAATCCTTCTCACCTTTGCCCAGGAAGCCAGCTCACCTCATCACAGCACTCTCAGCATCTTACACACAGAATGTGGCTCCCCGGGGGCAGCTCTCCTGCCACCTGGGATTAAGAAGTGGATGCTTAGGGCAGATGATGCCAGGGCTGCTGGGAGGCTCACACAGTGGGAGAGAAGCCTCCAGCCCTGGGGCCACCAGCTCTGGTTGTCTGAGCTACTCCAGTCTCTCTACTAGCTACAGGAGCCACTAACGTTCCTTTTCGTTTAAGCCAACTTAAGTTGGGTTTCTGTCCCATCCTCTCTCACTTGTATAGAAAGAGCCTTAATAAAAAGCACAGATGTGATGTTAAACGCTGGGTATATACTGATGAACAAAATAAGTAC
The DNA here is from genome assembly GCF_009828535.3 of Hylobates moloch. Lineage (NCBI taxonomy): Eukaryota > Metazoa > Chordata > Mammalia > Primates > Hylobatidae > Hylobates > Hylobates moloch. Next base: position 65,011,935 of record NW_026652285.1, on the reverse strand, counting down.
TGTGCATCATCAGAGGAATACAAACTAATACCACAATGGTATACCATGACATACACACCCAACTGGCTAAAAACAACAAAACCAGTGTTGAAACAGGTGAGCAAATGGAACCCTCATACACTGATGGTGAGAGTGTGAACTGGTACAGCTGCCGTGGAAAACTATTTGGAAACAGGTAGCAAAACTGAGCATATGTATATCACATGATTCAGCAATTCCACCCAACAGAAATCTGCACACGTGTTCCCAATGCTCATGGCGCTACTGTTCATAGTGCCAGAACTGAGAAATACCCAGGAACAGTATGATGGATAAAGACTTTGTTGTATATCCACACAATGGAATACTATACAGCAATGAGATGAATGATTGAAAATTACAATGTGATCAAAAATTACAATGTGGATGAACCTCATCAAAAACAACAGGGAGGAAAAGAAGGCCAGCATAGAATACGAGGCACGGCCCGATTTCATCCACATCAGGTTCTAGAGCAGGCTAGTGGATCCCTGCTGTCAGAAGCCAGCAGTGCTCACCCTGGGCTGGAGAATGAATGGAAAGGAGTGAAGGGGCTTCATGCTCTGGGGCTGCTCATGCCCTGTTTCCTGATTGGAGTGGTGGTCATACAAGTTCATTTTGTGAAAAACTATCAAACTGTATATTTATCATGTATAAATATATCCATGATAAATGTATAAGTGTATACATTTATACATGTATATGTGTCTATATATGCTCTTTCCTATATGTCTATATTTCGACAAAAAGTTAAAAAATAAGAGTATTCCTGACCCTATGAAGCATAAAATTTGGTGGAAAGACAGATAATAAATGATGAAATAAATTAAATTTATAATTTAAAAATTGTGATGAGTGCCAAGATGCCTCCTCTCTGCTGTTACCCTTCCACTTTGGAAAATGCTTTTTCTTTTTCTCATCTGGAAGCTCTGTAGCCATCTTGGTGACTTTACTTCCTCTCGCTGGATCTTTTCTAGCTCTGTCACATTTATCCTAAAGAACAGTGACCATAAATGAAACACTGCAGACAGATTCTCCAGGATTTGTTACAAAGAACATATCATCTATTTTATTTCCTGTGATTTTCCTGGATTAAGATGGGCAATCTGCAAGCCCTTGTTAATACTGTGGTATCTGGAATGCCGTTTTGGGAAGTCAGTATGTCTTTTCTTGAGTTAGGGTTAACAGACAAGGGCATATCTTCCAATAAGTATGGTTTGGATTTTTTTCCCTGCAGGTCTTATTTATTTATTTATTTATTTATTTATTTATTTATTTATTTATTTAGAGTCAGAGTCTTGCTCAGTCGCCCAGTCTGGAGTGCAGTGGCGCGATCTCGGCTCACTGCAAGCTCCGCCTCCCGGGTTCACGCCATTCTCCTGCCTCAGCCTCCTGAGTAGCTGGGACTACAGGCGCCCGCCACCACCCCCGGCTAATTTTTTGGTATTTTTAGTAGAGACGGGGTTTCACCATGTTAGCCAGGATGGTCTCGATCTCCTGACCTCGTGATCCACCCGCCTCGGCCTCCCAAAGTGCTGGGATTACAGGCGTGAGCTGCCATGCCCGGCCCCCTGAAGGTCTTATTTTATGCACAATTTTTTATTATTTTTTGGTGTGTTCTGAATAATGTTTTCAGTGCATTCCCATTCTCTTGGTATTTCAATGAGTGGAAAAGTTAAAACTTATCTGAAAGTATAAAGACTTTAATGTTGACTCCCTTTTGGCTCATTTATTCAAAACTTCAATTGCTTAATACTTCTCTATCCTGAAACTATGGTCCACATGATTTTGTTCCACTAGAATTCGTTGCATCATGTTTGAATAAACGGGTCAAAAGCTGCAGATTAGAAATCTTTGATACATGCAGATATTAGTTATATACATTTGTTTTGACCTTTGTGAGCTTTCTATTTATCTTTCAAAATCTCCTTCTATTAAGAATTCAGCTAACTTGCACGTTTAAATACCAGTTGAAGAAACATACTAATTTCCAGAAGCCAAGGCTGACCAAAGACATGGAAAGGGATTGTACAGTTCTTGGATTTATTTGGAAGCAGAGAGACGTGTTTAAGGGCTGGACAGGGATAAGGGCCCCTGAGACCAGGAGGCTTGCATAACAACTGTCTAACTTTGATTATGCAGCCCTGGCCTGCAGGAGGAAATGGAAACAGAGAGTGTGGGCCAAGACAGTCAAGCTGTCAGCTTCTTTCTTAAAGACAAAATAGCCAAAGGACAGATTCCAATTTCCTAAAAGTCATACTTCGGCCTCAGACAAATATGAATTCTACACTGTTTTTAAAATCAAACATCTTTAAGCATAGCATTTATTCACAAATTTGTAATAGAAATTGGATTCTTTATTTACAAGTGCTATAAGTGCTGAATGCTAACCAGATGTGTTTTATAGTGTCTTATAAAGCAAGAGAATGCATTGAGAAGAAACTAAAGTTTGAAAAAAACCTTAGAACAAGTAGTTAACAATTTGTTGTGTTAATATAATTAAAGCCTCTGAAAGCCCTTTGTTGAACTGTGCCTCACCACTGACACACCATTAGAGAACTTGCTCAACCAGTGCCTGCCAGTGCCCTCCAGGAGCATTTGCAAAGCTCTTTGGGTCTTTTCTGTTCCACATCCTTTGTATGTGAATGTGATAATGATGTTGTTATAAAGTGGGGTGAAGAAACAATGAGGCCTCTTTTTGGGAGGTGGGTGTGGGGGAGCAGGGATGATACTGTGTAGTTTGAGTTTTTCAGATGAATACAATATTTTAAACATAATAAAAACATCATAATTAAAGGGTGAATAAAAACTGATAGAGTCAGGAAATATGAACGTATGATTATCTTCAATTTAAATTACAACTAGACTTTGTAAGATAAAGTAGTTTAAAAAGGCATTCAACAACAATTTGAACTATCATTAAAAGCTCAAAATAGCTCTAAATAAAAAATAGGTCTGTATAATGCTTAGTTGAAATCTTCTGTAAATGCATAAGAGAATCACTTCACACCCATTAAAATAGCTGTAATCAACAAAACAGACAATATCAAGTGCAGGTAAAAATGTAAAGAAGGTGGGACTTCACATACTGTTGGTACAGCCAACATGTATGAGAATGTCTGTGTAATTTCAAGAATGTGGGAATGCTGTTCTGGGAAGTCAGTATGTCTTTTCTTGGGTTAAGGTTGACAGACAAGGGCATCTCTTCCAATAAGCATGGTTTGGATTTTTTTTTTCCCTGCAGGTCTTATCTTACACACATTTTTTTGGTACATTATAAAATGGTACAGTCATTTTATAAAACCATTTGGTAGTTTCCTTTTTTTCTTAAAAAAAAATTTTTTTTTTTGAGACAGGGTCTCGCTGTCTCCCAGGCTGGAGTGCAGTGGCACAATCTCGGCTCACTGCAACCTCCGCCTCCGGGGTTCAAGCAATTCTCTCACCTCAGCTTCCCTACTGATGGTGCACTGGGACTACAGGCGTGCACCACCACGCCCAGCTAATTTTTTTTTTTTTTTTGTATTTTTGGTAGATACAGGGTTTCACCATATTGCTCAGGCTGGTCTTGAACTCGTGGGCTCAGGTGATCTGCCCGCCTCATCCTCCCAAAGTGTTGGGATTACAGGTGTGGGCCATTGCACCTGGCACCTTTCAATTTTTTAATGTCCTTTATAAATTCTGAAATGATACATTTGCATATTAAGCAGAGCTATATTTGTCCTCTTAAACTTCGTAGTAATGCAGGTATTTTATTTATTCATAACCCCACATATATTCATCTCTCATGGGCGTCTCAGACTAGGGATTTACTAACTCTTGCAAGGAGAATGCCTTTATCTCTCATCTTCCTACATCCCTAACTCTGGGGCCCAATATTGGAGCTTCTTCCAGGAAAGCGCCCAGCCAAGGTTCCACCTTCTTTACATTCTCATCTGCACTTAATATTGTCTGTTTTCTTGATTACAGCTATTTTAATGGGTGTGAAGTGATTCTCTTACGGGTTTATGGAAGATTTCAACTAAGCATTATACAGCTCTATTCTCTCTTCAAAAACACTTTTCCCTGAGCCCATATTCTGGGGGTTAGGTGATGGGAAGGGAGATGTTACAACAGAGAAAAACCTTTTAAAACTCACAGCTGGCCGGGCGCGGTGGCTCACGCCTGTAATCCCAGCACTTTGGGAGGCCGAGGTGGGCCGATCACGAGGTCAGGAGATCTAGACCATCCTGACTAACATGGTGAAACCTTGTCTCTACTAAAAAAAAAAAAAAAAAAAAAAAAATACAAAAAATTAGCTGGGTGTGGTGCCGGGTGCCTGTAGTCCCAGCTGCTTGGGAGGCTGAGGCAGGAGAATGGCGTGAACCCGGAGGCAGAGCTGGCAGTGAGCCGAGATCGCGCCACTGCACTCCAGCCTGGGTGACAGAGCGAGGCTCTGTCTCAAACAAACAAACAACTCACAACCGCTCTTTCTCTCTTTAAATTTTTATTTTTATACTTTGGTGAAATTCAATGACATAAAAGTAACTATTTTATTTTTTGAGACAGAGCTTCTTGCTCTGTCACCCAGGCTGGAGTGCAGTGGCACAATCTTGGCTCACTGCAACCTCCGCCTCCTGGGTTCAAGTGATTCTCCTGCCTCAGCCTCCCGACTAGCTGGGATCACAGGTGCCTACCACCATGCCTGGCTCCAACATGCCCAGCTAATTTTTGTATTTTTAGTAGAGACGGGTTTCGCCATGTTGGCCAGTCTGGTCTTGAACTCTTGACCTCAAGCGATCTGCCCACCTTGGCTTCCCAAAGCGCTAGGATTATAGGCGTGAACCATCGTGCCTGGCTCAAAAGTAACCATTTTAAAGTGATCAGTTAGGTGACATTTACTACATTCTCAGTGTTGCGCAACCACCACCTCTATTTCCAAAACATTCTGATCATTCCAAAATAAAAGGGGTTCCCACTAAGCAGTTAATCCCAATTCCTGCCTCCCTTGGCCCCAACAACCACCACTCACCAATCTAATTTCTCTGTTTCTATGGATTTATCTGTTGTGGATACTTCATATAAATGGAATCATATAATACGTGACCATTTGTGTCTGGCTTATTTAGCATACAATTTTCAAGGTTCATCAGTATTTCATTCCTTTTTATGCCTGAATAATATTCCATTGTATGCAAATACCACAATTTGATTGGTCCCCCACCCTCCATTTTTTTTTTTGAGACGGAGTTTCGCTCTTGTTGCCCAGGCTGGAGTGCAATGGCATGATCTTGGCTCACCACAACCTCCACCTCCCAGGTTCAAGCGACTCTCCTGTCTCAGCCTCCCAAGTAGCTGGGATTACAGGCATACGCCACCATGCCTGGCTAATTTTGTATTTTTAGTAGAGACGGGGTTTCTCCATGTTGCTCAGGCTGGTCTTGAACTCCTGATCTCAGGTGATTCGCCTGCCTCGGCCTCCCAAAGTGCTGGGATTACAGGCGTGAGCCACCGTCTGGCTGGGCTCCCTTTTTATAATTTCTGTCTCCTTATTGATATCTCATTTTGTCCATACTTTGTTTTCCTGTTTGTTTCTTTTTTCTCTGAGCATATTTAGGGCAGTTGTTCATTAAAAGTGCTTGTCTAGTAAGTCCAATTCTGGGTTTCCTCAGAGATGATTTCTGTCATCCCCATGCCTGCCCCCTGCCCCTGCCAAATGGGACATTCTTTCCTGTTTCTTTCTATGCCCTGTCTTTTTCTTGTTGTTGAACACCAGTTATTTTGAATACCAGAATGCAGTGACTCTAGGAACCAAATTCTCCCGTCCTCAAGGTTTGCTGTTGTTGATTGCTGAGGGCTGCAGTTGTCTGCTTAACAACTTTTCCAAACCATTTGCGCAGACCGTATTCCTGCTTGTGTGTGGTCAGTGAAGTCTTTGTTACAATATCTCATTGGTAAGCCAGTGACCTGATGGAGATTTCCTTAGATGTCTGGAGATCAAAGAAAATAAAAAAAAATTTGATTCTCCCAGTCTTTCCAGTTTGGCTGTGAGAGGGGCATTCCGTCAAAGCTATGGCAGTCTGCCTACAACTCTGCCTTAGTCCTCACCCCTTACTTGCTCCAGCAGAGGTGCAAAGCTAGCCTCCTCTTAGGTCTTTTCTGAGTATGCATCCAGTACCGGGCATGTATGTTGGACTCTTTTTCCCCTGGTATATGCATGGACCTTCCAAGCCCTCTATCCCCCAAAAAACTTCCCCCAGCCTCCTCCTTCGAGGGTTTTTGGATTTGTCTGCTGCTTGCTCTGTCCACCATCCCTTGCCCTAGGCAGGCATGGGTAGTACATGACTTTAAATCTTTCTACAGGCTGGGGGTGGTGGCTCATGCCTGTAATCCCAGCACTTTGGGAGGTCAAGACTGGAAGATCACCTTAGGTCAGGAGTTTGAGAACAGCCTAGCCAACATGGCAAAACCCTGTCTCTACTAAAAGTACAAAATTAGCCAGGCATGGTGGTACATGCCTGTAGTCCCAGCTACTTGGGAGGCTGGGGCAGGAGAATCGTCTGAACCTGGGAGGCGGAGGTTGCAGTGAGCCGAGATGGCGCCACTGCACTCCAGCCTGGGCGACAAGAGCAAAACGCTGTCTCAAAAAAAAAAAAAAAAAAAAAAAAAGAATTTCTACAGATGCTACCACTTCCCAGAAAGCTACTCCAGCTCATGAGGGGGTGGTGGGACAAAGGTCAGCCTCTGCACCAGACCAGTCCCTTGAGGAACCAGCAGACAGGTCAGAATGAACAACCAAAGTTTTTTAAGAAGGTCGATATTCATCCCTTGGTACCAAGCAAGCTACACCAAGAACATGGGCTGCTATCATCACAGCTGCCCCTTCTGTGCTAGGGAAGGATAGATGATAGCCTAGTGAAAACACCATAATATTAATACTTTCACTGGAATTCATACGCCTTTTCTTCACCAAGCACTTGCCCAGTTGTTGCAAGTGTTCTGAAAGCTCTGAAAGTTTATTCTGTCAATTTTAGATTCCAGAGTTCTGAAAGTTTATACTGTCAATTTTTGGCAGTTTATGGTGGTTTCAGAGGAGATACTGATTCTTTGAGAGCCCTACTCTCCCATTTTCTTTGGTTTGGCAGTTTCTTAAACTGTAAACATAAGCTTGCCATACAACCAGTAATTGCACTCCTAGAAATCTAACCATGAGAAATAAAACCAAGTCCATACAAAGACTTGCACATGAACTTTCACAGCAGCTTTATTTGGTACAGACAAATTCTAACCACTCAAATTCTCATCAACTGGTGAATGGATAGTCAGCTATCAAAAATGGAGCCAGACTTTTGATTCTCTATCATTTACAAATCTCCAAAATTATCCTCCTTAAACATGAGTGATTTCATGTCACTATCCCCCCTCAAAAATATAAGGTGATTTTTTAAGAGCCTAGAATGAAGACTATATTTCTAAAATGTGGTACTCAAGGCCCTCTGTAACATTTCTCCAAACTTACTTTCTAGCCTTTGCTTCTCATATTACAGCCCAGTCCTAGTGAGCAGTCTTCCTTCAGGCATCACCTGTAAACATTCTTGTCATTCTACTCAAATGCCATCTCTTCAGGAAATCTCCCTGCTTCCTCTACTATATTCCCATATAATCTGTATAGTATAGCAATCACTTGTGGTTACAATTAGGTGTATATATTTGTTGCTTCAACTAAATACTTAAGCACTGAAACAACTATACAACATGCAATTTGTTACTGCTAGCATAACACCTGGGTGCATAATAGGCGCTTGACAAACATTTGCTGAATTCATGAATGTACGAATGTACATGACCTACAAATGAAAAAGCTAAACAAAATGTAAAAGGAATTAGTGAAACTGGGAATTATGGAAGAATAATTGACAAATAAATTTAAACAAGAAAGGAAAAATAGGGAAAATTTTATATAGATGTTTTAATTTAAAGACTCTAGAGCTTTAGGGAAGACACTTGGCCCAAGACAGAAGCAACTACTGCAGTTCCTCACACATAAGAGCCTGTTGAATGAACAATATGACTAATTGGTTAAAATGAACTTACAGCCAGGCATATCTCAGCACTTTGGGAGGCTGAGGTGGGAGGGTGGCTTGAGCCCAAGAGTTCGAGACCAGCCATAGAGAGACCCTGTCTCTTAAAAAAAATGTAAAAATTAGCTAGGCATGGTGATGCATACCTATAGTCCTAGCTACTCTGAAGGCTAAGGTGGGAGGACTGTTTGAGCCTGGGAAGTCAAGGCTGCAGTGAGCCGTGATGGTGTCAGTACACTCTAGCCTGGGTGATAGAGTAAGACCCTGTCTCAAACAAACAAACAAACATAGAAACAAACAATCAAACAAAAACACCTATCTGTGCCAATACTATGTGAAACACATACTTAGGCAAGACCCTCATCTGATTTTGGGAAGCAAAGAGTAAATGGACAAAGCCAATGCATGCTGGGAGTCACTGCCGCCAGAGCCTTGTTTGGAAAGTAATTTGTATTGCTGCAGATGGGAGTCATTTGAATGGTACCTCATGAAATGGGCCAGGCTGGGACTGGGGGATGGTTGGGGTGAGGTGTGGCCAGGTCCCTGACACATTCTGAGGAAGTGGAACTAATCCCAGTGTTTTCATTCGGCCTTTGGTTATATTTGACAGACAGCATAATGCTTGCATGGGGCTGGTAATGGTTCAAGAAACTGAACTAAGGAGACCCATCAATTCATAGACAGAAAGCTTAGTTATTGCGACATGCCCGACCATTGCTAATACTCTTTTCCAAAGACATAGAGAAGCAATTTTCAGTATGCAAACATTTAAATTTTACCTTTGCTGTTCTGAATTATAGATACCAAATGGCATACCATCATAAACAGATGATGGCACAGCTCTTCCAGCTAGTATGCTGGTGATTTCATAGTGAAAATATTGTTTGTTTCACTAAAGCCTGCTTGAAAAATTTGAAAGCAAAACAACTCTTATCCACTGAGGACTTTGCCTAAGTATAACTAATAGTTTTAATCTACCCTCCAAAAAAAGAAGAAAAAAAACCCCCACTTCTCTGTAATTTAAGCATATATTTAGAAAAAAATGCTAAGAGTGAAATAAAGCACCCATAATCTTTGAACCTCATATATTAAGAACGATACTTGTGAGATAGAGCTAAAAACTACAAGATTCCTGTAAGCATTTACAAATATGCTATAAGTGAATGAAACAGAAAATAAACCAATACATACTGACAGATTAATAGGTACAAAGCTTGCACTAGGTTACACAGCAAAGCAGTCCAACAATACAAAGGATGTTCTACTCAGGAAGTAAAGATAAATGCATGTTGATTGAATAAAGTTATATTAAACGCTAACTTTTCTGTTTGTTACAAAGGCTTTTTATAGGGTAGTCTACATGAATATTCTTCTGCTGAATATGTATAACTCTATATTAGTGTATATCACTGCCACCCAGCCATGCTTGTACAATTTGATCTTGACCCCACAGATAACAATTGATGAGACCAAGGATGGACACATGACCCAAGGTGACCCAATCAAACTGTCTTGGAGAAACTTCACATTGAGAATCTGACCACCAGTCTGGGAAGTTGCTTAAACTGAAGACATATAGATGCATCATTTTGCCATGTGCCTGTCAAACACAGTGAAAGCTGTTCTGCAGAAGACAACACCTTTTGGGAGAGGAGAGTGAAGTAGACTTACAGAAAGTGGTGGGGCTAAGAGAACACAAGACCTCAGAAAAAGAAAGCAAGATAGAGAATCTGAAGACTGGGTGGGGCACAAGAGTATCCCCATTCCTCTTCCCAGGCCCTAGGGAGTCGCTCTACTCTTCCTGCCTTTTGAGAGCAGGATATTCTTCAGTGCCCTTCCAATACATCCCCTTGCATACTAGGGCTTATTTGAAGTGTTGTTTCTATTACTTGCCACCATAAAGAATCTTAACAATACAACAGTCATTTCTATTCCATTACATAGTGACAATGAGGAATATGGAATGGGGATGGGTGTCTTTTTTTTTTTTTTTTCCAGAAAGACTGTCTAGGACACCGTTATTGAACACAGATAATAAAAGATAGGGCAGAATCAGGCTCCACATTGTTTTTTCTTTACCTTTGGTCAATCTCCAGGGCCCTAAGCAATTATTTTAGTGAATTTTTCAGTTTTACACTTGTTATCTTGGGAAGAGGATCACTGACCTCTTCGTTCTGTTCTATCTGGAAGTCCCACAATTGACTTTTTAAATTGTTTTAAAATTATTTTTTTCCTTTTTGCTTTATTAGCTTTTTAAAAATGTGTCTTTGGGCCAGGTGTGGTAGTTCACGCCTGTAATCCCAGCACTTTGGCAGGCCAAGGCAGGCAGGTCACCTGAGCTCAGGAGTTCGAGACCAGCCTGGGCAACATGGCAAAACTCTGACTCTACAAAAAAAACACAAAAAAATTAGCAGGGCATGGTGGCATGTGCCTGTAGTCTCAGCTATTTGGGAGGCTGAGGTGGGAGGATTACTTGAGCCCAGGAGGTTGAGGCTTCAGTGAGCCAACATCATGTTACTGCACTCCAGCCTGGGTGACGGAGGGAGATACTGTCTCAAAAAACAAAACAAAACAAACAGACAAACAAAAAAACACCACCAAGTGTTTTGCCCCTGTGTTAGTTGAAAAGTCACAAACCTTATTTTTGTTAAGTGGTTACCTTAGACATTTTATCATCTATACTCATCAAAGTCTAAACAAATCCATGTCTCAGTCCTCCTCTTGAACACAAGAATTCAGAACATTTTAATTTCAAGCAACCTTGTATTACCGTGTATTTTTGAATTCTAGCTTAAAAAGCCTCTCATATGACATCATTATGTTATACAGTCACTGACATATTTACCATATTCTTTGCTTTTTATTCCTTCTTGCATCTCAAACCTTCCTTCTTGGATCATTTTCCTTCTACTTGAAGATGATTCTTTCATTCTAAAATGTGTGTCTATTGGAGGTAAATTCTCTCAGTTTCTATTTTAATCTAACATTTTCTTTATTTCACTTTTATTCTGAAAAAGAGTATTTTCTGGGTATAGGAAGTATGCTATTATTTTCTCTGAGAGTAACGAAGCTACCAGTCTACTCCTTCCTGGTTTCCATTGCTGCTGTTGAAGGATCAGAGTTTGCCAATATAGCCAATCCATTCCTTTGGATGCTTCAAAGATCTTCGTTTCATATTTGGTAACTGCAGTTCCATTAAATTATATTTAGGTGTGAGTTTCTTTATATATATATTTTTTGGATCTTATGTGGTTTCTTGACACAGATTTTTATAATGCATAAAATATAATGTATGTCTCATAGAATGCAGAAAAAAACATAAAATGTAATGTGGCTTAACAGAATCTTGCCAACACCCCAGAAGTCCCCTGGCATTCCTCTTCCCCATCACATACCTCTCACTTTCAGCTAAAGTAGTAAGTATCTTGATATTTATTTATGTATTTATTTTTAAAAGATGGGGTCTCCCTGTGTTGCCCGGGCCAGACTTGAACTCCTGGGCTCAATCTTCCCACCTCAGCTTCCGAGTAGCTGGGACTATAGAGGCATAACACTATGCCCAGCTATCTTGATTTTTCTACAAATACCTTCCTTGCTTTGTTTTTTCCTTAGATTTTTTTCCTTACTTAAGTATGCAACCCTAAACAAGAAAGCTTATTTTTTTTTGCCTGTTTCTAAACTTTATGTATATAGAATCATAAAACACATATTTTGACTTGTATTGCTCAGTATTTTGTTCGGGAGATTCATTTATGATGTTGTATGTCACTCCATGCTGTTGTTCTTCTCAATTCTAAATGGTATTTCATAATAAGAATACATCACAGCCTCCTGAGTAGTGAGGACTACAGGTGCCCGCCACCATGCCCAGCTAATATTTTGTATTTTTAGTAGAGACAGGGTTTTGCCATGTTGGCCAGGCTGGTCTTGAACTCCTGGCCTCAAGTGATCTGCCTGCCTCAGCCTCCCAAAGTGCTAGGATTACAGCTGTGAGCCACTGCACCCAGCCCCTGTGCATGTTTCTTGATATACATGTGCACATGTTTCTTTGGATATATATATATATGTATATGTATGTATGCGTGTATACACACACACACACACACACACCCCTAGGGATATGTGAATCTTCAAATTTTACAGATAATATCAAAGTATTTTTGTCAGTTTACAGTTCCATCAGCAGTATATCAGAATATCTATTGTTCCATATCCTAATAATTGGCAGGGTTAGTATTTTTAATATTCTTTTTAATACCCATCATTCTGGTAGGTATGCTATGGAATCTCATAATGATTTAAAAATTGCTTTTCTTTTATTAATGGATTTAACACTTACATTTGTTTACTCACCATTTGAATTTTGTGAGTTTTTTTGGTGCGAATGGTCTGATCAAATTGCTTACCTATTTTCATACTGAGTTGTCTGTCTTTACCTGCCATACATACTACTTATTTACTGTTTCCAAGATATATTCTGGCCTGGCACGGTGGCTCATGCCTGTAATAATCCCTACACTTTGGGAGAGGCTGAGACACTGCCAAAATATGATTTAAATCATATTTAAACCATTATGTATAGACATGTAATGCATTATGATTTAAATAATAAACAATTATTATATATAACAATTATTATTTAAATCTTAATGCGTTGTATGCCTATTTATTGATATGGGATATCAATAGATATACATATCCCATAATAAATATCCCACATCAACAAACAGGCACACAATGCATTATGATTTTTAAAAATTATTGTTCTAAAATACAGATAACATAAAATTTATCATCTTAACCACTTTAAAGTGTACAGTTTAGTGGTATTAAATATATTCATAATGTTGTGCAACCATCACCACCATCCATTTTCATAACTCTTTTCCTCTTGTAAAATTGAAACTTGACACCTATTAAACACTGACTCTGCATTCCTTCCTCCTTTTGCCTTTAGCAACCACCCTAGATCTCTCCTATTTAGAATACTCTAAGTACCTCATGTAAGTGAAATCATACAGTATTTGTCTTTTTGTGACTGGCTATATCACTTAGCATAATGTCCACAAACTTCATCCATTTTGTAGCACATATCAGAATTTCCTTCCTTTTTAAGCTAATAGTATTCCATTATATGGACAGACTGCATTTGTTTATTTATCCTTTGATGAACACTTGGATTGCTTCCAATGTTATAGCTACGGTGAATAATGCTACTGTGAACATAGGGATAGAAATATCTGAAGACTCTGCTTTCAATTATTCTGGTATGTACCTCAACTGAAATCACTGGATCATATGGTAATTCTATTTTTAATTGTCTTAGGAACTGCTATGCTGTTTTCTATAGTAGCTGTACCATTTTATATCCCTACTATAACAGTGCGCAACAGTTCTAATTTTTCTACTTTCTTGCCAGTGCTTGTTATTTTGTTTTTTGGATAGGAGACATTCTTTTTTTTTTTTTTTTTGAAACGGAGTCTCACTCTGTTACCCAGGCTGGAGAGCAGTGGCGCAATCACGGCTCACTGCAACCTCTACCTCCCAGGTTCACGCGATTCTCCTGTCTCAGCCCCCCAATTAGCTGGGATTACAGGTGCGTGCCACCATGCTCAGCTAATTTTTGTACTTTCAGTAGACACGGGGTTTCACCACGTTGGCCAGGCTGGTCTTGAATTCCTGACCTCGTGATCTGCCTGCCTTGGCCTCCCAAAGTGCTGAGATTACAGGCGTGAGCCACCGTGCCCAGCCTGGATAGGAGACATTCTAATGGGTGTGAGGTGGTATCTCATTGTATTTTAATTTGTAGCTCCCTAATCATTAGTGATGTTGAGCATCTTTTCATGTACTTAATGGCCATTTGTGTATATGTTCTTGGAGAAATGTCTATTCAAGTCCTTTGCCCATTTTTGAACTGAGTTGTTTTGGTGTTGAGTTTTGGGAGTTCTCTTTATATTCTGTATTATAATCCCTTATCAGATACATGATTTGCAAAATTTTGTCCTATTTGTGAGTTGCCTTTTCACTGTTCATAGTGTCTGTTAATACAAAAAACTTTTACATTTTCACTAAGTCCAATCTGTCTCTTTTCCTTATGTTGACTATACCTTTGCTGTCATATCTAAGAAATCACTTGCCAAATCCAATGTAGTGAAGCTTTTCCTGTTTTCTAAGACTATTATACTTTTAGGTTTTACATATAGGTCTTTGATCCATTTTGAGTTAATTTTTGTATATGGTGTTAGGTAAGGTTCCAACTTCATACTTTTGCATGTGGATATCCAGATTTCCAGGCACCACGTGTTAAATGAATGTCATTTCCCCATTGAATGGTCTTGGCACATTAGCCAAAATTCATTTGACTAAGTATGGGAGGGTTCATTTTGGGCTCTGTATTCTATTCCATTAGCCAATGTCTGTCTTTAAATCAGTCCTACATTGTTTTGATTATTGTAGCTTTGTAGTAAGTTTTGAAATCAAGAACTGTGAGTCCTCCAGCTTTGTTCTTTTTGAAGACTGTTTTGGCTATTCAGGGTCCCTTGAGATTCCATGTGAATTCTAGAATGAGTTTTTCTATTTCTGCGTAAAACATCACTGGGATTTTGATAGAGATTTCATTGAATCTGTAGATTGCTTTGAGTAGTACTGACATCTTAACACAGAGTCTTCCAATCCATGAATTTGGGATGTGTTTCCACTGATTTGTGTCTTCTTTATTTTCTTTCAGCAATGTTTTGAAGTTTTCATTGTACAAATCTTTCATCTTCTTGGTTAATTCCTAGGTATTTCATTCTTTTTTATGCTATTGTAACAAAATTGTTTTTGTAATTTCCTTTCCAGATTATTCATTCTTAATGTATAGAAATCCAATCCATTTTTGTTTTCGTTTTTCTAACCAATTTTAGTGTGTTCACTTTGTATTCTGCTACTTGGCTGAATTTATTTGTTTTCACAGGTTTTTGGGGGTAGAATCCTTAGTTTTTTACATATAGATCACATAATCTGTAAACATAATTTAACTATTTCCTCTTGTAGACAGCCTATAGTTATATCATTAAAAGAAACACATTCTGGGGGGAGGTTCCAAGATGGCTGAACAGGAACAGCTCCAGTCTACAGCTCCCAGCATGAGCGATGCAGAAGATAGGTGATTTCTGCATTTCCAACTGAGGCACCAGGTTCATCTCACTGAGGCTTGTTGGACAGTGGGTGCAGTCCATGGAGCAGGGTGGGGCATCGCCCCACCTGGGAAGTGCAAGGGGTCGAGGAATTCCCTTTCCTAGCCAATGGAAGCTGTGACAGATGGTACCTGGAAAATCGAGACACTCCCACACTAATACTGCACTTTTCCAACGGTCTTAGCAAACGGCACACCAGGAGATTACATCCCACACCTGGCTCGGAAGGTCCCATGCCCACAAAGCCTCGCTCACTCACTGCTAGCACAGTAGTCTGAGAGCCAACTGCAAGGTGGCCGCGAGGCTGGTAGAGGGGCATCCGCCATTGCTGAGGCTTGAGTAGGTAAACAAAGCAGTCGGGAAGCTCGAACTGGATGGAGCCCACTGCAGCTCAAGGAGGCCTGCCTGCCTCTGTAGACTCCACCTCTGGGGGCAGGGCATAGCTGAACAAAAGGCAGCAGAAACTTCTGCAGACTTAAACATCCCTGTCTGACAGCTTTGAAGAGAGTAGTGGTTCTCCCAGCATGGAGTTTGAGACCTGAGAACAGACAGACTGCCTCCTCAAGTGGATCCCTGACCCCCAAGTAGTCTAACTGGGAGACACCTCCCAGTAGGGGCCGACTGACACCTCATACAGCCCGGTGCCCCTCTGAGATGAAGCTTCCAGAGGAAGGCTCAGGGAGCAACAGTTGCCGTTCTGCAATATTTGCTGTTCTGCAGCCTCTGCTGGTGATACCCAGGCAAACAGGGTCTGGAGTGGACCTCCAGCAAACTCCAACAGACCTGCAGCTGAGGGTCCTGACTGTTAGAAGGAAAACTAACAAACAGGACATCCACACCAAAACCCCATCTGTACGTCACCATCATCAAAGACCAAAGGTGGATAAAACCACAAAGATGGGGAGAAACCAGAGCAGAAAACCTGAAAATTCTAAAAATCAGAGCGCCTCTTCTCCTCCAAAGGAACGCAGCTCCTCACCAGCAAGGGAACAAAGCTGGACGGAGAATGACTTGAGAGAAGAAGGCTTCAGACGATTGGTAATAAACCTCTCCGAGCTAAAGGAGGATGTTGGAACCCATCGCAAAGAAGCTAAAAACCCTGAAAAAAAGATTAGACGAATGGCTAACTAGAATAACCAGTGTAGAGAAGAACTTAAATGACCTGATGGAGCTGAAAACCATGGCACGAGAACTATGTAACACATGCACAAGCTTCAGTAGCCAATTCGATCAACTAGAAGAAAGGGTATCAGTGACTGAAGATCAAATGAATGAAATGGAGCGAGAAGTTGAGAGAAAAACGAATAAAATGAACAAAGCCTCCAAGAAATATGGCACTATGTGAAAAGACCAAATCTACGTCTGACTGGTGTACCTGAAAGTGACGGGGAGAATGGAACCAAGTTGGAAAACACTCTGCAGGATATTATCCAATGTAGCAAGGTAGGCCAACATTCAAATTCAGGAAATACAGAGAATGCCACAAAGATACTCTTCTAGAAGAGCAACTCCAAGACACATAATTGTCAGATTCACCAAAGTTGAAATGAAGGAAAAAATGTTAAGGGCAACCAGAGAGAAAGGTTGGGTTACCCACAAAGGGAAGCCCATCAGACTAACAGCGGATCTCTCGGCAGAAACTCTAAAAGCCAGAAGAGAGTGGAGGCCAATATTCAACATTCTGAAAGAAAAGAATTTTCAACCCAGAATTTCATATCCAGCCAAACGAAGCTTCATCAGTGAAGGAGAAATAAAATCCTTTACAGACAAACAAATGCTGAGAGATTTTGTCACCATCAGGCCTGCCTTACAAGAGATCCTTAAGGAAGCACTAAACATGGAAAGGAACAACCGGTACCAGCCACTGCAAAAATGTGCCAAATTGTAAAGACCATCAATGCTAGGAAAAAACTGCATCAACTAACGAGCAAAATAACCAGCTAACATCATAATGACAGTATCAAATTAACACATAACAGTATTAACCTTAAATGTAAATGGGCTAAATACTCCAATTAAAAGACACAGACTGGCAAATTGGATAAAGAGTCAAGACCCATCAGTGCGCTGTATTCAGGAGACCCATCTCACGTGCAGAGACACACATAGGCTCAAAATAAAGGGATGGAGAAAGATCTACCAAACAAGTGGAAAATAAAAAAAAGGGGTTGCAATCCCAGTCACTGATAAAACAGACTTTAAACCAACAAAGGTCAAAAGAGACAAAGAAGGTGATTACATACTAGTAAATGGATCAATTCAACAAGAAGAGCTAACTATCCTAAATATATATGCGCCCAATACAAGAGCACCCAGATTCACAGAGCAAGCCCTTAGAGACCTACAAAGAGACTTAGACTCCCACACAATAATAATGGGAGACTTTAACACCCTACTGTCAACATTAGACAGATCAATGAGACAGAAAGTTAACAAGGATATCCAGGAATTGAACTCAGCTCTGCACCAAGCAGACCTAAAAGATATATCTACAGAACTCTCCACTCCAAATCAACAGAATGTACATTCTTCTCAGCACCACATCGCATTTATTCCAAAATTGACCACATAGTTGGAAGTAAAGCACTCCTCAGCAAATGTAAAAGAACAGAAATTATAACAAACTGTCTCTCAGACCACAGTGCAATCAAACTAGAACTCAGAATTAACAAACTCACTCAAAACTGCTCAACTACATGGAAACTGAACAACCTGCTCCTGAGTGACTAATGGGTACATAACGAAATGAAGGCAGAAGTAAAGATGTTCTTTGAAACCACTGAGAACAAAGACACAACATACCAGAATCTCTGGGACACACTTAAAGCAGTGTGTAGAGGGAAATTTATACCACTAAATGCCCACAAGAAAAAGCAGGAAAGATCTAAAATCAACACCCTAACATCACAATTAAAAGAACTAGAGAAGCAAGAGCAAACACATTCAAAAGCTAGCAGAAGGCAAGAAATAACTAAGATCAGAGCAGAACTGAAGGAGATAGACACACAAAAAACCCTTCAAAAAATCAATGAATCCAGGAGCTGGTTTTTTGAAAAGATCAACATAATTGACAGACTGCTAGCAAGACTAATAAAGAAGAAAAGAGAGAAGAACCAAATAGATGCAATAAAAAATGATAAAGGGGATATCACCACCGATCCCACAGAAATACAAACTACCATCAGAGAATACTATAAACACCTCTATGCAAATAAACTAGAAAATTTAGAAGAAATGGATAAATTCCTGGACACATACACCCTCCCAAGACTAAACCAGAAAGAAGTTGAATCTCTTAATAGACCAAAAACAGACTCTGAAATTGAGGCAATAATTAATAGCCTACCAACTAAAAAAGGTCCAGGACCAGATGGATTCACAGCCGAATTCTACCAGAGGTACAAGGAGGAGCTGGTACCATTCCTTCTGAAACTATTCCAAACAATAGAAAAACAGGGAATCCTCCCTAACTCATTTTATGAGGCCAGTATCATCCTGATGCCAAAGCCTGGCAGAGACACAACAAAAAAAGAGAATTGTAGACCAATATCCCCGATGAACATCGATGCAAAAATCCTCAATAAAATACTGGCAAACCAAATCCAGCAGCACATCAAAAAGCTTATCCACCACGATCAAGTGGGCTTCATCCCTGGGATGCAAGGCTGGTTCAACATATGCAAATCAACAAAGGTAATCCAGTATATAAACAGAACTAAAGACAAAAACCACATGATTATCTTAACATGCAGAAAAGGCCTTCAACAAAATTCAACAGCCCTTCATGCTAAAAACTCTCAATAAACTAGGTATTGATGGGACCTATCTCAAAATAATAAGAGCTATTTATGACAAATCCACAGCCAGTATCATACTGAATGGGCAAAAACTGGAAGTGTTCCCTTTGAAAACTGGCACAAGACAGGGATGCCCTCTCTCACCACTCCTATTCAACATAGTGTCGGAAGCTCTGGCCAGGGCAGTCAGGCAGGAGAAAGAAATAAAGGGTATTCAATTAGGAAATGAGGAAGTCAAATTGTCCCTGTTTGCAGATGACATGATTGTATATTTAGAAAACCCCATCATCTCAGCCCAAAATCTCCTTAAGCTGACAAGCAACTTCAGCAAAGTCTCAGGATACAAAATCAATGTGCAAAAATCACAGGCCTTCCTATACACCAATAACAGACAAACAGAGAGCCAAATCATGAGTGAACTCCCATTCACAATTGCTTCAAAGAGAATAAAATACCTAGGAATCCAACTTACAGGGATGTGAAGGACCTCTTCAAGGAGAACTACAAAACACTGCTCAATGAAATAAAAGAGGACACAAACAAATAGAAGAACATTCCATGCTCATGGATAGGAATAATCAATATCGTGAAGAAGGCCATACTGCCCAAGGTAATTTATAGATTCAATGCCATCCCCATCAAGTTACCAATGACTTTCTTCACAGAATTGGAAAAAACTACTTTAAAGTTCACATGGAACCAAAATAAGCCCACATCGCCAAGTCAATCCTAAGCCAAAAGAACAAAGCTGGAGGCATCATGCTACCTGACTTCAAACTATACTACAAGGCTACAGTAACCAAAACAGCATGGTACTGGTACCAAAACAGAGATCTAGACCAATGGAACAGAACAGAGCCCTCAGAAATAATACCACACATCTACAGCCATCTGAGCTTTGACAAACCTGACAAAAACAAGCAATGGGGAAAGGATTCCCTATTTAATAAATGGTGCTGGGAAAACTGGCTAGCCATATGTAGAAAGCTGAAACTGGATCCCTTCTTTACACCTTATACAAAAATTAATTCGAGATGAATTAAAGACTTAAATGTTAGACCTAAAACCATACAAACCCTAGAAGAAAACCTAGGCAATACCATTCAGGACATAGGCATGGGCAAGGACTTCATGACTAAAACACCAAAAGCAATTGCAACAAAAACCAAAATGGACAAATGGGATCTAATTAAACTAAAGAGCTTCTGCACAGAAAAAGAAACTACCATCAGAGTGAACAGGCAACCTACAGAATGGGAGAAAATCTTTACAATCCACCCATCTGACAAAGGGCTAATATCTACAATCTACAAAGTACTTAAACAAATTTACAAGAAAAAATCAAACAACCCCATCAAAAAGTGGGCAAAGCATATGAACAGACACTTCTCAAAAGAAGCCATTTATGCAGCCAACAGACACATGAAAAAATGCTCATCATCACTGGCCATCAGAGAAATGCAAATCAAAACCACAGTGAGATACTATCTCACACCAGTTAGAATGGCGATCATTAAAAAGTCAGGAAACAACAGGTGCTGGAGAGTTTGTGGAGAAATAGGAACACTTTTATACTGTTGGTGGGACTGTAAACTAGTTCAACCATTGTGGAAGACAGTGTGGCGATTCCTCGGGGATCTAGAACTAGAAATACCATTTGACCCAGCCATCCCATTACTGGGTATATACCCAAAGGATTATAAATCACGCTGCTATAAAGAGACATGCACTCGTATGTTTATTGCGGCACTATTCACAATAGCAAAGACTTGGAACCAACCCAAATGTCCATCAATGACAGACTGGATTAAGACAATGTGGCACATATACACCATGGAATACCATGCAGCCATAAAAAAGGATAAGTTCATGTCCTTTGTGGGGACATGGATGAAGCTGGAAACCATCATTCTGAGCAAACTATTGCAAGGACAGAAAACCAAACACCGCATGTTCTCACTCATAGGTGGGAACTGAACAATGAGAACACTTGGACACAGGGTGGGGAACATCACACACCCAGGCCTGTCATGGGGTTGGGGGAGGGGGGAGGGATAGCATTAGGAGATATACCTAATGTAAATGACAAGTTAATGAGTACAGCACACCAATATGGCACATGTATACATATGTAACAAGCCTGCATGTTATGCACATGTACCCTAGAACTGAAAGTATAATAAAAAAAGAAAAAAAATACATTCTGCTAATCTTGTCTTTTGATTGGAGAGCTTAATCTAGTTACATTTAAAGTAATTACTGATAAGGGAAGGATTTACTTTTGTCATTTTGCAATTTATTTTATATATTCCTTATATCTATTTTGTCCATTTCCTGTATTACCTTTTCCTTTTTGTTTTTTTGGCTTTTTGTAGTGAGGTATTTAAGCTCCTTTCTTGTTTCCTTTTGTACATGTTCTGTAGCTATTTGCTTTGTGGTTACCTTGGAAACTACATTTAAGATCCCAAAGTTATAATAGTCTAAATGGAATTTATACCACTTTAACTTCAATAACACACCTAATCTCTGTGACTTTAACAGCTCTGTCACAAAATTACATCTTTATACATAGTGAGTCCCAAAACACAGGCTACAAATTCTTTGAAATACATTAGTTTCTTAAATTATGTAGAAAGCAGTGTTTGAAGTTTCAAACCAAAATTATAATATTAGCTTTTAGACTAATAATATTTTTAAAGTGTAATAAGTTGTAGTGTTCTATACTACTGTAGGATGATTATAGTTAATATATTTAGTTTCAAATAGCTAGAAGGATATTGAATGTTACTAACACAAAGAAATGATAAATGTTTGAGATCATAGATATGCTAATTAATCTAATCACTAACCACTTTATATATATCTTACATAACTGTATACCCCATAAATGCATAATTATCAATTTAAAAAATACAAAAGTATTAGTCTCTTATAATCATGTTGAAAACGAAAAGTGAAATCACAAACAGTTGTTACAATACAAGCTTTTATAATTGCTCATATATTTGCCTTATTGAGATCTTTATTTCTTCACATTGTTTTGAGGTGCTGTCTATGGTCCTTTCATTTCACCCTGCAGGACTCCCTTAAATATTTCTTGCAGGACAGATGTAGTGGTAACAAACTCCCTCAGCTTTTGTTCATCTGAGAATGTTTTAATTTCTCCCTCACTTTTGAAAGAGTTTTTTGCTGGATACTGTATTCCTTTGTTTTCTTTTAGGACTTTGAAAATGTCAGCCCAGTGCCTTCTGCCTTCCAAAGTTTCTGAGAAATCTATGTGTGCTGCTTTCTCTCTTGCTGCTTTCAAGTTTCTCTGTTTTGCATGGGTGTATCTTTGAATCATTCTTACTTGGAGTTTGTTGAACTTGGATGTTTATATTCACATTGTTCAACAAATTTGGTAAGTTTTCAGTCATTAATTCTTCAGATATTCTTTGTGTTCCTTTTTCTTTCTCGTCTTCTTCTGAGACTCCCACAGTGCGTAAATTAATCCTCTTCATGGTGTCCCACAAGTCTCTTATGCTCTGTTCATTCTTCTGCAGTCTTTCTTCTTTCTGCTTCTAAGAATTGATCATTTCCATTGCCCTATCTCCAAATTTGCTGATTATTTCTTCTATTTGCTCAAATCTGCCTTTGAATCCCTTTAGTGAATTTTTCATTTCAGTTATTGTAGTTCTCAGCTCCAAAATTTCTTTTTTGGTTTTAGATTTAATATCTCTTTGTTGCTGTTTCCATTTTGTTCATACATCATTTTCTTGACTTTCTCCAGATCTTTCTTTAGTTCTTTGAGCATCTTTAGACAGTTTTTAAAACTCTTTAACTAGTAGATCTGCCATTAGTTCTTCTTCATGGACGGTTTCTGTTTATTTTTTTCCTTTGAAAGGCTATACTTTTATGTTACTTTGTATGTCTTTTTTTGTTTTTGTTTTTGTTTTTGAGACGGAGACTCGCTCTGTTGCCCACGCTGGAGTGCAGTGGCGCAATCTTGGTTCACTGCAAGCTCTGACTCTTGGGTTCAAGCAATACCCTGCCTCAGCCTCCTGAGTAGCTGGGATTATAGGCACCCGCCATCACACCCAGCTAATTCTTGTATTTTTAGTAGAGACGGGGTTTCACCACGTTGACCAGGCTGGTCTCGAACTCCGGACCTCGTGATCCACCTGCCTCATCCTCCCAAAGTGCTGGGATTACAGGCATGAGCCACCATGCTTGGCTGTTTCTTTGTATGTCTTACAATTTTATTGTTGAAAATTGGACATTTGAATCTAATAATATGGTAACACTACGAATCGGACTCTTCTCCTTCCCTACGGTTTGCTGTTTTTATTTTTATTATTTTTGTTTTACTAATTGTTGTAGGTTGTCTCTGTGCCAAGTATCAGCTGGAGGTATAAACTTAAGGTTTTCTCAGGTGTATTCTGACCAATATCTTTCCCTGAGCATGTGTGGTCACTTTTTAATTGTCCCTGTATATGCAGTTGCTTTTGAATCCTCCTAGTCTTTAATGTGTGGCTCCCAAAAGGGGAAAGATAAAAAAATGAAAGTGGAGACGGGTGCTAGCCCTTTACATCCTCTGGAAGTTGCAACAGTAGTCACCTACCTCTTTGTCTGTATCTCTGTGATCAGAAACAGCAATCAGAGCACAAATCTCTGATGTTTGGACGATAGTGCTGGCCCCAAAAAATTGTCTGCAGGTTACTCCAGGAACCGGTGCACAGCTGCCTGCCCTGGGGCTGGGTAGCTACTACTTTGCTAAGAGCTAAAATTGACCAGAATTAACCACAATTTACTGACCTAGTCTTCCTGTAGAACAAGCTTGTCTAACCCATGGCCTGTGGGCTGCATGCAGCCAGGATGACTTTGAATGAGGCCCAACACAAAATTCGTAAACTTTCTTAAAACATTATGAGATTTTTTTTTTTTTCTTTTTTTTTAGCTCATCAGCTATCATAGTGTTAGTGTATTTTATATGTGGCCCAAGACAGTTCTTCTTCCAATGTGACTCAGGGAAGCCAAAACACTGGACACCCCTACTGTAGAAGTTGCAAGACTTGAACAGACTCCAGAGTTCCAAAATAGTTACATCAGATGGATTCTGCCAATGCAATTGTTGCTGCGGTAGGGAGATAGATTCCTGGTGTTTCCTACTCTGCCATCTCCCCAGAATCCTCTAATATATTGTGATTTAACCAATCTTCTATTGATAATCATTTGGGTTATTTGTAATTTTTTTTTTACTATTTTATATACTACAAATGAATAACCATGTGAGAGATTTTTGTACATTTGTACAAACATTTTTATAGAGCAGATTCCCAGAAGTAGAATGGCTTAACATTTAGTAAAGGCTGATAAAATGACCTACATAAGGAGTCTATCAATTCACATTTCTATCAACAATGTGTGAAAGTGCTTATTTTGGAGAGTTTTAAAATTCTCTTATTTTAGTTCCTGTAATTTCTGTAAACCTTGCCAGATGGCCTGGCTATATATCATGGTCTATGATCTCATTCAGTTTTGTGGCTTCAGTACCATTCACACATTCTGAGGGATCTTACATCTCTAGCTCAGGTTTCTCTTTTGATCCACAGAATGGATTATATTATCTTTCTCCATAAACCTGTGTTTACCTCAGGAAATAGCTATCCTACCATGCATTTGCTCATGCCAAAAACCTGGGCTTCATATATTTGATTACTCTTCCTTCTTTTTCTCTACATCCAACTAAATCTTAAGTCCTGTTGATTTTACCTCCGAATGATATCTTAAATTCCCCCTACCTTGGTAAGGAAATATCTTTCTATTAGATTACTACAGTAACCTTTATTTATTTTATTTTATTTTTTTGAGACAGAGTCTTGTTCTGTTGCCCAGGCTAGAGTGCAGTGGTGTGATCTCAGCTCACTGCAGCCTCTGCCTCTCAGGCTCAAGTGATTCTTGTGCCTCAGCCTCCCGAGCAGCTGGGATTACAGTTGTGCACCATCACACCTTGCTAAATTTTTGTACTTTTTAGTAGAGACGGGGTATCTCCACGTTGGCCAGGCTGGTCTTGAACTCCTGGCTTCAAGTGATCTGCCTGCCTCAGCCTCCCAAAGTGCTGGGATTATAGGAGTGCGCCACTGTGCCCAGGCAAATGCAGTAACCTTTACATGGGGCCCTCTAGACTTGAACCTTACATTCACTTCATACACCACACTACAATCAGTGATTTTTCCAAAATGCAGACCTGTTGCTATGTAACTGGCTAAGTAAATAAATACACAAATAAATAATTCCCCCCTCACCATGCAGAGCTGATTATGTTCCTCCCTGTAGCCTTTGGGTCCTAAACCTTCACTGTCATTTCCAAAGCCTGTTGTGATCTGGCCACTTCTTTCCTGCACTCAACCCTTCAGCCTCAAATCATGTTCACACCACCCCACTTTGTGAGGAGGAGGAGGAAGAGGGGTGGGGAGGGGGGAGGAAAAGGGGGAGGGAGGATGAGGAAACAGCCAAAGAGATTAAGAAGGGAGACACAAGAGAGTGGGAATTTCTCTCACTCTCACCAATTCTTTCAGTAAAAAACAAAATAATTGAGTGTTTGAAGGAAGATCATCTGTGTTGAATGCTGCTAAACCACTTGCTGATTCTTTAAAAACTCTAGATGTGTACTCTCCTATAGATTTCCAAAATAACTTCATATTTCTGCAATCACAGAAATGATCACACTGTTTTACACAGAGACAGTAATTTGATCCCTTCGTATAGACTATTGACTCTAAGAGACTATAAGAGCTATGCTTTATTATTACACTCAAGATGCACTCCATAAAAATGATACACTGATACACATATGTGTAAGTCCTCAAAGAATTTATGTACTGTTTGGGGAAAACAGATGGTAACTGTCATTCATAACGTAAAGCAGAGAGAAATGAATCCTGGTGTAGCAGAGTAAGTGGGGTGCTATGGGAGCACCGTGAAGCTGGACAATGCTTCTTGGAAGGCATGATATTTAAGTCAGGGATTGAGGAAAAGAGCAGGCTACCAAAAAGTGGAGGCTTGAGGCTTTAAAAGAATAATCCTTATACACATAAAAGTCAGTCATTTCCACAATACAATTCTTATAAAAATGCCATGAATCCTTGGGTACAGTTTGAAAGGCCCATTCACATATCTATCAGAATTAAAACTAAAATTCTCTTTAAAAATAAAAACAGCACAATAAAAACAGCTAATATTAATTTTTCATCCCCCTGGACACTAAAAGATTCTAATGGAAATGAAAATGATGATATCATCATCCAGTAATGGGGAAAAAATGAGGCTGTGGACAAATGCTATGTTTTGATTTATTAAACCTCAAGTGAACTTCTCTTTATCCCCCCCATAAGTGATGGGTTACATCAGTTGCCAAAGTCATCTTTTTCATTAAATATTTTTGTAAATATTGTGGTCACTCTGGTTTACAGCCATCTCCTTCAGACAGTATATCAGTGGAAAAGAATCCCCATTCCCAGCAAATGGTAAAACTACCATATGTGTAATTTTCTCACAAACCTCACGCTAAGCATGGGTTTCAGGGTTTGCAGAAGGAAAATTGTAGGGAAAAGAACAGTTCTGGAGGCTGTGACTGTGGCTGCCTGCTTCCAAAACCCAGAACACCACACCCTACAATATGAAAGAGAAACAATCTATGAAATCTCTAATGGTCTCACTTTAAAGATAAGAAAACTGGGGCAGGGCGCGGTGGGTCATACCTGTAATCCCAGCACATTGGGAGGCCGAAGCGGGTGAATCACCTGAGGTCAGGAGTTCCAGATCAGCCTGGCTAATATGGTGAAACCCCGTCTCTACTAAAAATACAAAAAATTAGCTGGGCGTGGTGGTGGATGCCTATAATCCCAGCTACTCAGGAGGCTGAGGCAGGAGAATCGCTTGAACCTGGGAGGTGGAGGTTGCAGTGAGCCGAGATCATGCCATTGCACTCCAGCCTGGGCACCAAGAGCAAAACTCCATCTCAAAAAAAAAACAAAAAAACAAAAAAGAAAACTGAGTTCCAGAAGGGAAATGTGACTTATGCAATCCTCACTGTGAGGCAAGTGGCCTGAGATTTGAACTCCAGTTCTCACTCCTTCACAGTGATCTGTTACCAAATTCAGGCATTCAAGCCATCTAGTTTTCATCTCAAAGGCTTCTGAGTACGTCTTTCAGTGTCTGTTGTGGAGGAATGAAGTGCTGACCAGTGACTTTTCAGTTAGCGTGAAAGGTCATTTAGCTTCTGTGACACTTCAGTTTTCCTCCTCTGTAAACTGGAGGATAATAGCACACATCATTGGGTTGAAGAATTTCTTGAGATTACACGTGTACAGTGCCTAGCAAAGAACCAGGCATCTGGCAGCCAGTAGGTGCTCATTCATGCTGGCTTCTTTGTTTCTCTCCCATCTGGCTCTCCCTATCATCTGTCAGGTATACCGTATGCAGGAACAGGTAAGAATCTGATTCTGCCAATAAGTATACCAAAAATGTCTACTCTTAGGTTACTTTGAAACTCTACAAAACTACTCCAATGCTGAATAACATAAATAACATTTTTAGCTTTGAATGTACACCCTTATGGTAAAAAATGACTTAATGTAGTTTTTATGAAGAAAAATTAAACTATAAATACCAAATGTGGTTTTCTTTGTACAAAGTTTCTCTTGTAATTTAAACTCTTCCTGAACACTTGCCAGAATATTACAAGTGTTAAAACAGGTTGGTTTAGATATGCAAAAACAATTTCCTGCTGTAGGGACATAATACAAACTCACTATATCCATCCAAGCCCAAACTTATAAAAAGCTAAATGTTAAAACTGAGACCTAAAACCAATTGTTAGGTAAATATTGCATTTCTGCAGTTCCATGAATTATCTACAATAAGGGATATTAAAGGAATAACAAGTTTGGGGAATTGGGGGAGGAACAGGGATGATAGTATGTCTTGTTCTTATGGATGTGCTGAGGCACTGCTTGGGAGAAATCAAAGCCAAGGTGACCAAATGGAAGCTGGCAATTAAAGCTGTGTATGAAGCTCAGGAAAGAGCTCAGAACTTAAAACAGGTATGTAACTCATTAGCATATATTAAAGCAATGTGATTAATGGAGGTGCTCATTTATGCTTATTTAATGAATGAAGCAGATCATGAGGGAGAGCAAGAATGGGAAGAGAAGAGGGCCAGGAGGAAACCTGGGGAGTATCAACATTTAAGACATGGACAAAGGTCGTGGTGGAGGGGAACCAGTATGAGGTACTGAGAAAAAAAGTCAGAAAAGTAGAAGAGCAGATTGACTTCCAAGAATTGGGTAACCAATTAAAAAAAAAAGAAAGAAAAAAGACAAGAAAAAGGAAGGCTGCATAGATAGGTTTGGAGCCACTGCGACTTTTGAGACTGCAGTTTTCTGACAGCCATAAATGCGGAAACAGAACTGTGGTAGAATAAGAATAAGGAATAAATGGAAGGTGAATACATGGAGGCATGTTCTGTAGATTACTTTTTAAAGAAATGGAGTAGAGAATGGGATGAAGGAATAAAAGCAGTTTGAGGACAGCCAAACAGGATGTGGGAAGATTATTTTTGGCTGATGGATGCTTAAGTAGGCTAAGAACAGATTAAGATTATACAAACTGCCATGCTCCTGATTCAAGGGTGCTGTCAGACAGGCTCCACTGTGACCCAACCTGGACATAGTCGCTGTCCACCACTGAACACATGGGCTCTAATGTAATGCTAGATAGTTTAGTCTAATTAAGACTTTGCAATCAGCTTTGGGTCATGTCCAAAAGGATGGAAACTGGGGAGGTACGGGTTCATACCCAAGACTAGACGGCAAACTTCATGATGCAACACCAAGGGATTCATGACTAAGTTTCTCATCCTTTAATGTTGATATATGATCTTTTGCTATAATGGACAAGTTCATGATGATGCTTTCTTCAGTCATGATATGAGAACCTACTGGCCACTCACATGTTTATCTAGTTTGTTTTTTATTTCTTCCAAATCAGACTATGACAGATTATGTTTTTCTATTTTGTTGCATTTTGTTTCATTTCTTTTAGAGACAGGGTCTGGCTGTGTCACCCAGACTGGAGTGCAATGGTACAATCATAGCTCACTGCAGCCTTGAACTCCTGGGCTCAAGTGATCGATCCTCCCACCTCAGCCTCCCAAGTAGCAGGGACTATAGATATGTGCCACCTTGCCCAGCTAATTTCTAAATGTTTTGCAGAGATGGGGTCTTGCTTTGTTGCTCAAGCGATCCTTGTGCTTTGGCCTTCCAAAGCGCTGGGATTATAGGCATAAGCCATTGCACCAGGCCCAGACTGGTTTCCTTGATTTGTGTTACATTTAAGGTAGAGCTTCCCTTATTTCATCAGCAAAATACATTTAAAAACGTAGGACAGCAGGCACGGTGGCTCATGCCTGTAATCCCAAAACTTTGGGAGGCTAAGGCAGGAGGATCGCTTGAGCCCAGGAGTTCGAGACCAGCCCTGGGCAACACAGTGAGACCCCATCTCTAAGAAAAAAAATTAAAAAAAAAAAATTTAAGAGATGGAGGGGATCATCGCGGACAGGAGGCAGGACTAGATTATAGCTCCAGAGAGACCAACATCTGGAGGCCTGCATTGTGAATTCTAGCTCTAGATCAACTGCAAGAATAAATTGGCAATCCTAAGAGGACCCACAGACCCTCTGAGGGAAATGGACTGTTCCTGCAGGACCTGGGAGGCACCCCAACTACTGTGAGTGCCCCAACTGCAGAATTGGGAAAGGGAGACCCTCCTCTCCTAAACACACACCCCCACTGGAGAAGCTGAAGGTCTGTTTGTGGGAGAAGTTTCCGACTTTACCTGGAGCTGAGTCAAGTTAGAGAGCCCAGTGAAATACAGGGGTAGAGGAAGCAGCAGAAAAGCCCTGGGAGCTCGTTGGGTCCCCAAGCAGCCCATTCCTGCCTGACACCACAGGGATCCATCGGGAGGGTGGCCAGAGGAGCAGGGGGTAAAACTCCACAGGGAAAAGGAATTCTCTAGCCGAACTTTGTAACAATTTGAATGGGACAAGAAGCCTCCTGGCCAGAACTGGGGGAGGGCGCGAATCTGGTGTGCAGACTTCAGAGGCGGGGGAAGAGCCCTTTTCTTTGGCAGCTGGGAGGTGGACAGCCACAGGTTAAGTTTTCAAGCCCCTCTTGTCCTCTGCTTGGAAACAGACTTGGGGCTGCTGGGTGGTGGGGGAACTGCCCTTCAGTGTGCGTGGGAACTGGGTGAGGCCTGTGACTGCCAGCTTTCTCCCACTTCCCTGACAACCTGCATGACTCAGCAGAGGCAGCCATAATCCTCCTAGGTATACAACTCCAGTGACCTGGGAATCTCACCCCATTCCCCACAGCAGCTGCAGCAAGACCCACCCAAGGAGAGCTCAAACACACCTAGCCCTGTCCCCACCTGATGGTCCTTTCCTATCCACCCTGGTAGCTGGAGACAAAGGGCCTATAATCTTGGGAATTCTAGGACCCTGCCCACCGCTGGTCCCTTTCCACACTACTACAGCTGATGCTGAAGCACCACCTCTTGACAGGAGGCCAACCAGCACAAAAATAGATCATTAAACCACCAAAACTAAGGACCCTCATGGAGTCCATTACACCCTCCGCCACCTCCACCAGAACAGGCACTGGTATCCATGGCTGAGAGACCCATAGACGGTTCACATCACAAGACTCTATACAGACAACCCTCAGTACCAGCCAAGAGCCGGGTAGACTTGCTGGGTGGCTAGACCCAGAAGAAAGACAATAATCACTGTAGTTTGGCTCACAGGAAGCCACATCCGTAGGAAAAGGAGGAGAGTACTACATCAAGGGAACACCCCGTGGGACAAAAGAATCTGAATAACAGCCTTCAGCCCTAGACCTTCCCTCTGATAGAACCTACCCAAATAAGAAGGAACCAGAAAACAAATCCTGGTAATATGACAAAACAAGGCTCTTCAACACCCCCCAAAAATCACACTAGTTCACCAGCAATGGATCCAAACTAAGAAGAAATCCGTGATTTCCCTGAAAAAGAATTCAGGAGGTTAGTGATTAAGCTAATCAGGGAGGGACAAGAGAAAGGCGAAGCCCAAAGCAAGGAATCCAAAAAAAGGATACAAGAAGTGAAGGGAGAAATATTCAATGAAATAGATAGCTTAAAGAAAAAACAATAAAAAACTCAGGAAACTTTGGACACACTTTTAGAAATGCGAAATGCAGGCCAGGCGCAGTGGCTCACATCTGTACTCCCAGCACTTTGGGAGGCCTAGGTGGGTGGATCACGAGGTCAGGAGATCGAGACCATCCTGGCCAACATGTTGAAACCCCATCTCTACTAAAAAAAATACAAAAATTAGTCAGGCGTGGTGGTGCGTGCTTGTAGTCCCAGCTACTCGGGAGGCTGAGGCAGGAGAATCACTTGAACCCGGAAGGCAGAGGTTACAGCGAGACGAGATCATGCCACCGCACTCCAGACTGGCGACAGAGCGAGACTCTGTCTCAAAAAACAAACAAACAAAAAAAGAAATGCAAAATGCTCTGGAAAGTCTCAGCAATAGAACTGAACAAGCAGAAGAAAGAAATTCAGAGCTCAAAGACAAGGTCTTTGAATTAACGCAGTCCAACAAAGACAAAGAAAAAAGAATAAGAAAATAAGAACAAAGCCTCCAAGAAGTCTGGGATTATGTTAAACGACCAAACCTAAGAATAATTGGTGTTCCTGAGGAAGAAGAGAATTCTAAAAGCTTGGAAAACATATTTGGGGGAATAATCGAGGAAAACTTCCCCAGCCTAGCTAGAGGGCCAGACATCCAAATACAAGAAGCACAAAGAACACCTGGGAAATTCATCGCAAAATGATCTTTGCCTAGGCACACTGTCATCAGGTTATCCAAAGTTAAGATGAAGGAAAGAATCTTAAGAGCTGTGAGACAGAAGCACCAGGTAACCTATAAAGGAAAACCTATCAGATTAACATCAGATTTCTCAGCAGAAACCCTACAAGCTAGAAGGGATTAGGACCCTACTCCTC
Organism: Hylobates moloch; assembly: GCF_009828535.3. NCBI lineage: Eukaryota > Metazoa > Chordata > Mammalia > Primates > Hylobatidae > Hylobates > Hylobates moloch. Next base: position 64,979,799 of record NW_026652285.1, on the reverse strand, counting down.
AAACAAAACAATTATCAGCCAATAATTTTGTATTCAGCGAAACTGAGCACCATATGTGAAGGAAAGATATAGTCATTTTCAGACAAACAAATGCTGAGAGAATTCGCCACTACTAGGCCACCACTACAAGAACTGCTAAAAGGAACTCTAAATCTTGAAACAAATCCTGGAAATACATGATAATAGAACCTCTTTAAACTGTAAATCACACAGGACCTATAAAACAAAAATACAAGCTAAAAAGCAAAAGCAAAAAACAAAAAAACCCACAAAGTACCCAGGTAACAAAGAGCAGGATGGATGCAATTTTCTATTTTTTATCCTTCTATCACTACCAAACTGCCTTAATTACTGTAGCTTGTTTATAATCAGTGTTGATATTTGGGATAGAAAGTCTTATAGCCTTGTTCTTCTTCAGGAATGTCTTGGTTTTTCTTTGGCCTTTACATTTCCCTATAGAGTTTAGAATTTGTCAAGTTCGAGATAACACACACACACACACACACACACACAAAAGTGAACTGCTAGGATTTTGACTTGAATTTCATCAACTCGAAGATCAGTGTAAGAACAAATGTTATCTTTGCAACACTGAATGTTCCACTCCCTGAGTATGGTATCTCCCAATTCCCATATTTAAGCTTTAACTTCTCTCAAAATTTTATAATTTTCTCTGAGGATATCTTGCTTATTTTTTGTTACTTTTATTCTTAACTACTTGATATATTTTAAATATACTTGATATTTACACATCTTTTCCTTAACTTCATTATCTCACTGTATAAAGACAATTATTTTTTAATTTCTAGGCAGTATAACTTGTTTTTATTGAAATATATTTCCAATCTGATAGTTGATGTACTACATTTGTGTTGTAGAAAAGTTTTGCCCAACATCAGTGATGATATGCAGTAATAAAATGTTTAATATCCTGGCAAGTATGGGGTGGACAGCCCCCTAACTGGGACTCTCACATTTCAGGTATCCTTTTGTTCCCTTTGCTTAGCTGAAATAATGGTTTTTGTCTTAATCCTAATGAATTTGACAGGCATCAATTTTCACATTAATTTACTGTCTGATCTTCTTTGAAGTAGAGCTCCATTGAGCAGAGAAAGTACCAGCAAGAGAGCTTTCACGATGCCACAGCAGTGAAAGACCTCACAAAGCAGAACCATCAGCATGGTGGATTACACAGGAGCAAGGGAGGACCATGAGCCTTCCTAGTGACACACAGGCAGCAGCAATCTGGACCTCAGGGATGCCAAAACACTATTTATTTTTATATATTAATTGTGTGTCTGGAAAACTCTAAGATAATTTTAGTAATTTATCTGAAAATTCTTTTGGATTTTTTACATACACATCCACATAATCTGGGAATAGTAACAGTTTTTCCTTCCTTTACATCTGTTTTCCCATAAGAAAATGAAGGAAAAACTGTTTCTCTTCTTTTTCTTGCTTTACCACACTGGCCAGGGCCTTCAGTGGGCATCACTGTTTTGTTCCCAGAAAGAGAAAACTGTCAATATTCCATTTAAAAAAATAACAGCTATCTTGAGATATAATTTATGTATCATAAAACGCATACTTTAAAATATACAATTCCGTGGTTTTTAGTATATCCCTAGTTAGGGCCATCATCACTATTTTTAGAACATTTTAGTCACTCCATAAAGAAACTCTGTACCCATTAACAGTCATTCGCTATCTTCTTACCCCCTTCATTCCAGGCAACCACTAATGTACTTTCTCAATGGATTTGTCTATTTTGGACATTTCATACGAATGAAATCATTCAATATGTGGTCTTTCGTGACTGGCTTCTTTTACTGCACATATGTTTTTGAGGTTCATCCATGTGGTGACACTTTCAGCATGTGTCAGTATGACATTCCTTTTTATTACCAAATAATACTCCCTTGTATGGATATGCAGCATTTTGTACATTCATTCAACAGTTGACAAACATTTAGGTTGTTTTTAAATTTTAGCTGTTGTGAATAGTGTAGCTATGAACAATTGTGCTCAAGTTTTCATGTGGACATATGTATGTTTTCACTTCTCTTGGGGATACAGCTAGTAGTTGATGTTGTTTTCTCGTAGATAATCTGTCAGACTAAAGATGTTCCCTTATATTCCTACTATGGTAAACATTTGCTTTCTTTATTCTTTTTAAAACACTAATGGCTGTTGAATTTTATCAAAAAATTTTTTGGCATCTATTAAGATGATCACAAAGTGTTTGGACTGTTACACTTAAATTAAGCTGCTAGTTCTTGAATAAACCCAGTATAGTCATAATATCTCATTTATATATTGTCAGATTTGGTCTGCTAATATATACGTATTTTAAAATCTATGTTCATTAGTGAGACTGACCTGCAAAATTTTCTTTTCTTGTGATGTCCCTGTCAGTTTGTAATATAGTTATGCTGGTCTTAAAAAACTGGTAGAATTCACTCGTGAAGAATATAGAGACCTGTGGTATCTCTTGTGGGAAGGTTTCAAATTATGGACTCAATGTCCTCAATAGTTATAGACAATTTAGATTTTCTGATTCTTCTTGTGACAATTTTGTTGTGTTTTTTCAAGAAATTATTCATGTAATCTAAATATATCAATTTACTGGCATAAAATTGTTCATAATATTGTGTCCGGAATTGGTGGGTTCTTGGTCTCACTGACTTCAAGAATGAAGCCATGGACCCTCACGGTGAGTGTTACAGTTCTTAAAGGCACCGTGTCTGGAGTTTGTTCCTTCTGATGTTCGAATGTGTTTGGAGTTTCTAACTTCTGGTGGGTTCGTGGTCTCACTGGCTTAGGAGTGAAGCTGCAGACCTTCACGGTGAGTGTTACAGCTCTTAAGGTGGCACGTCTGGAGTTGTTTGTTCCTCCCAGTGGGTTGGTGGTCTCGCTGGCTTCAGGAGTGAAGCTGCAGACCTTCGCCGTGAGTCTTACAGCTCGTAAAGGCAGCGTGGACCCAAAGAGTGAGCAGCAGCAACATTTATTGCAAAGAGCGAAAGAACAAAGCTACCACACAACAGAAGGGGACCTGGGTGGGTTGCCACTGCTGGCTTGGGCAGCCTGCCTTTGTTGCCTTATCTGGCCCCACCCACATCCTGCTGATTGGTCCATTTTACAGAGAGCTGATTGGTCCGTTTTGACAGGGTGCTGATTGGTGCCTTTACAATCGCTGAGCTAGACACAAAAGTTCTCCAAGTCCCCACTAGATTAGCTAGACACAGAGCACTGATTGGTGCATTCACAAACCCTGAGCTAGACACAGGGTGCTGATTGGTGCATTTACAAACCCTGAGCTAGACACAGAGTGCTGATTGGTGCATTCACAATCCCTTAGCTAGACATAAAGGTTCTCCAAGTCCCCACCAGATCAGCTAGACACAGAGCACTGATTGGTGCATTTACTAAACCTTGAGCTAGACACAGGGTGCTGACTGGTGCATTTACAAACCTTGAGCTAGATACAGAGTGCTGATTGGTGTATCTGCAATCCCTTAGCTAGACATAAAGGTTCTCCAAATCCCCACTAGACTCAGGAGCCCAGCTGGCTTCACCCAGTGGATCCCGCACCAGGCTGCAGGTGGAGCTGCCTGCCAGTCCCGTGTCCCGCACCCACACTCCTCAGCCCTTGGGCGGTAGATGGGACCGGGTGCCGTGGAGCAGGGGGCGGAGATCGTCAGGGAGGCTTGGGCCGCGCAGGAGCCCCGGTGGGTCAGGAGGCTCAGGCATGGTGGGCTGCAGGTCCGGAGCCCTGCCCCGCAGGGAGGCAGCTAAGGCCTGGTGAGAAATCGAGCGCAGCTCCGGTGGACCAGCACTGCTGGGGGACCTGGTGCACCCTCTGCGTCTGCTGGCCCAGGTGCTAAGTCCCTCACTGCTCGGGCCGGCGGGGCGGCCGGCTGCTTCGAGTCCGGGGCCGCCAAGCCCACGCCCACCCAGAACTCTAGCTGGCCCGCAAGCGCCGCGTGCAGCCCTGGTTCCTGCCCGTGCCTCTACCTCCACACTTCCCCGCAAGCTGAGGGAGCCAGCTCCGGCCTCGGCCATCCCAGGAAGGGGCTCCCACAGTGCAGCAGCCATCCCAGGAAGGGCCATCCCAGGAAGGGCTCCTCAAGCAGGCCAGAGTGGGCACTGAGACCGAGGAGGCGCCAAGAGCGAGCAAGGGCTGCGAGGGTTGCCAGCATGCTGTCACCTCTCAAGAAGTTCTTACTTTCTTTTAAATGCTTTTAAGAATTTGTAAGCTGGGCGTGGTGGCTCACACCGGTAATCCCAGCACTCTGGGGGGCTGAGGCGGGTGGATCACCTGAGGTCAGGAGTTTTGAGACCAGCCTGACCAACATGGTGAAACTACGTCTCCACTAAAAATAAAAAAAAAATTTAGCTGAGTGTGGTGGCATGCGCCTGTACTCCCACCTACTGGGGAGGCTGAGGCAGAAGAATTGCTTGAACCCGGGAGGCGGAGGTTGCAGTGAGCCAAGATCACGCCACTGCACACTAGCCTGGGCAACAACAGCGAAACTCTATCTCAAAAAAAAAAAAAAAAAAATTGTAGTGATAATTTATCTAGTCCTCACATTGGTGAGCCATGCTGTCTCCCTTTTTTCATGCATCAGTCTTGCTACAGCTTTTACTAGTTTTGTTTTTTAAAAAACAACTTTGGAATGTAGAATATTTGACAAAATTCAACACCCTTTCATGATAAAAAAAAAAAAAAGAAACCCTCAACAAATTAGCTATAGAAAGAATGTACCTCAACATAAATAAAAGCCATTTATTTATTTTTTTGAGACGGAGTCTTGCTCTGTTGCCCAGGCTGGAGTGCAGTGGTGCAATCGTGGCTCACTGCAACCTCTGCCTCCAAGATTCAAGTGATTCTCATGCCTCAGCCTCCCAAACAGCTGGGTTTACAGGCATGTGCCAGCACACCCGGCTAATTTTTGTATTTTTAGTAGAGACAGGATTTTGTCAAATTAGCCAGGCTGGCCTTGAACTCTTGACCTCAAGTGATCCACCTGCCTCAGCCTCCCAAAGTGGTAGGATTATAGGCGTGAGCCACCACACCCAGCCCAATAAGGGTCATTTATGACAAGTGCACAGTTAATATGTCATGCTTAACGATGAAAAGCTGAAAGCATTTCCTCTAAGACCAGGAATAAGACAACGGTGCTGACTCGCGCAACTTCTATTCAACGTAAAACTGGAAGTCCTAGCCAGAGCAATTAGATAAGAGAAAGAAATAAAAAATATCTAAAATGGAAAGGATAAAGTTACATTTTCTCTGTTTGCAGATGACATCTTATATAGAGAAAACTAAAGACTGCACCAAAAAACTGTTAGAATTGATAAACGAATTCAATAAAGTTTGCAAGATAAAAAATCAACATACAAAAATCAGTAGCTTTTCTATATGATAACTAAACCTACATGAAAAAGAAATCAAGAACATTTACAATAGCTACATAATAACAAAATACTTAAGAATAAACATAACCAAGGAGGAGAAAGATCTCTACACTGAAACCTATAAATCCCTGATGAAAGAAACTTAAGACATAAGTAAATGAAAAGATATCTCTTGTTCATGGATTAGAAGGATTAATATTGTTAGAATGACTATACTACCCAAAGTGTTCTACAGATTTTATGTAATTCCTATCGAAATTTCAACATTTTTTTTTTCAATGTCATTCCTAACAGAAACAGAAAAACGATCATAAAATTCATAAGGAATCACAAAAGACCCTGAATAGCTAATGCAATCTTTTTTTTTTTTTTTTTGAGACAGGGTTTCACTCTGTCACCCAGGCTGGAGTGCAGTGGTGAGATCTCTGCTCACTGCAACCTCCACCTCCCAGGTTCAAGTGCTCTTCTGCCTCAGCCTCCTGAGTAGCTGAGGCTACAGGTGCGTACCACCATGCCCAGCTAATTTTTGTATTTTTTGATAGAGATGGGGTTTCACCATGTTGGCCAGGCTGGTCTTGAATTCCTGACTTCAAGTGATCCAGCTGCCTTGGCCTCCCAAAGTGCTTGGATTACAGGTGTGAGCCACCAGGCTGGCACCAATGCCATCTGGATCAAAGAAAACAAAGTTGGAGGCATTATACCACCTGATATCAAAATATACTACAAAGCTATAGTAATCCAAACAGCATAGTACTGGCATAAAAACTGACAGAGACCAATGGAACAGAATAGAGAGCCAAGAAATAAATCCATGCATTTACAGTGAAATGGTTTTTGACAAAAGTGCCAAGAGACACAATGGGGAAAGAACAGTTTCTTCAACAAATAAATGGTGCTGAGAAAACTGGATATCCACATGTAAAAGAATGAAATTAGATCCTTATCTCACACCATAAACAGAAATCAACTCAAAATAGATTAATGAATTAAATGTAAGATCTATAAATGATGAAACTACTAGAGGAAAACATAGAGGGCCAGACGCAGTGGCTCACGTGTGTAATCCCAGCGCTTTGGGGGGCCGAGGTGGGTGGATCATGAGGTCAGATCAAGACAATCCTGGCCAACATGGTGAAACCCCGTCTCTACTAAAATACACAAAATTAGCTGGGTGTGGTGGTGCATGCCTGTAGTCCCAGCTACTGGGGAGGCTGAGGCAGGGGAAGTACTTGAACCCGGGAGGTGGAGATTGCAGTGAGCCAAGATCGTGCCACTGCACTATAGCCTGGGGACGGAGCAAGACTCCATCTCAAAAAAAAAAAAAAAAAAAAAAAAGAAAAAGAAAAGAAAACATAGGGGAAATGCTCCATGATACTGATGTAGGCAATGATTTTTTGAATATAATTCCAAAAGCACAGGCAATAAAAGCAAAAATAGACAAATGGGATTACATCAAATTAAGAAATATCTACACAGCAAAGGAAACGATCAACAGAGTTATGGGACAACCTAAAAAATGGGAGAAAATATTTGCAAACTATATATCTGATAAGGAGATAAAATCCAAAATATATAAGGAACTCAATAGCAAGAAAACAAATAATCCAATCAAGAAAATAGGCAAAGGACTTGAGAATACATCTCCCTTTAAGAAAGGAGCCATTATAGAATACTGTATGGAGGTTCCTCAAAAATTTAAAAAGTAGAACTACCAGATGATCAAACAATCCCACTAATCTCAAAGGAAATAAAATCACAGGCTGGGTGCAGTGGCTCACGCCTATAATCCCAGCACTTTGGGAGGCTGAGGTGTGTGGATCACAAGGTCAGGAGTTTGAGACCAGCCTGGCCAAGATAATGAAACCCCATCTCTATTAAAAATACAAAATTTAGCTGGGTGCGGTGGCAGACGCTTGTAATGCCAGCTACTCATGAGGCTGAGGCAGGAGAATCACTTGAACCTGGGAGGCAGAGGTTGCAGTGAGCCGAGATTGTGCTACTGCACTCTAGCCTGGGTGACAGAGCAAGACTCCGTCTCAAAAAAAACAAAAAAGGAACTAAAATCAGTATGTTGAAGGGACAACTGAACTCCCATGTTTACTGCAGCATTATTCACCAGAGCCAGGATATGGAATCAACCTAAGTGTCCATCAGCGAATGAATAAAGAAAATGTATATATGAAAGGAAGCAAATTCTGTTATGTATGACATGGATGAACCTGGAGGACATTATGCTAAGTGAAATAAGCAAGGCCCAGAAAGACAAATACTGCATGATCTCACTTATATATGGAATCTTAAAAAAAATCTAACTCAAATTAGCCAGGCACAGTGGCAGGCGCCTGTAATCCCAGCTACTCAGGAGGCTGAGGCAGGCGAATCGCTTGAACCAGGGGGGTGGGGGCGGTGGGGGTGTGGGTGAGGGGGGAGGGGGGTGGCAGTGGAGGTTGCAGTAGAATAGTGGTTACCAGAGGCTAGTGACGGGGAAATGGGGAGATATCAGTCAAAGGGTATAATGTTTTAGTTAGACAGGAGGAATAAATGGTAAGTATTTGGGATGATAATTTTTATTTTATTTTATTTTGAGATGGAGTCTCGCTCTGTCACCCAGGCTGGCGTGCAGTGGCGCAATCTTGGCTCACTGCAATCTCCGCCTCCTGGGTTCAAGTGATTGTCCTGCCTCAGCCTTCTGAGTAGCTGGGACTATAGGCACCCGCCACCACACCTGGCTAATTTTGTTTTTTTAGTAGAGACGGGGTTTCGCCATGTTGGCCAGGCTGGTCTCGAACTCCTGACCTTGTGATCCACCCACCTCGGCCTCCCAAAGTGCTGGGATTACAGGCATGAGCCACCACCCCCAGCCAATAAATTTTTTAAAAAAGAAAAAATCCCCAACTTTTGGCTTTCTAAATCTTTTCTCCTTCATATTTGTTTTTTACTTTATTGATATTTTTGCTCTTTAACATTTTTAGCAAACACTTGCAAGGCAAAAGCCTGCTCACAGTTATCTCCTGATCTAGGCCCAGTGATTCCTCATTATATTCTCACTTCATTGATGATTTTCTTTTTGAGACAGAGTCTTGCTCTGTTGCCCAGGCTAGAGTGCAGTGGTGTGATCTCGGTCCCCACAACCTCCGCCTCCCAGGTTCAAGTGATTCTCCTGCCTCAGCCTCCCGAGTAGCTGTGACTACAGGCGCGTGCCAACATGTCCGGCTAATTTTTGTATTTTTAGTAGAGACGGGGTTTCACTATGTTGGCGAGGCTGGTCTTGGACTCCTGACCTTGTGATCTGCCCGCCTCGGCCTCCCAGAGTGCTGGGATTACAGGCATGAGCCACTGCCCCCAGCCTTCATTGATGATTTTAAGATGTTTTTATATTTGATCTCATTTCTTTTTTTTTTTTTTTTTTGAGACAGAGTCTCACTCTGTCACCCAGGCTGGAGTGCAGTGGCACGATCTCAGCTCACTGCAACCTTTGCCTCCTGGGTTCAAGGGATTCTCCTGCCTCAGCCTCCCAAGTAGCTGGGACTACTGGCGCATGCCACCTTGCCTAAGTTTTTTGTATGGTAGAGACAGGGTTTCACCATGTTAGCCAGAATGGTCTCAATCTCCTGACCTAATGATCCGCCAGCTTCGGCCTCCCAAAGTACAGGGATTACAGGCATGAGGCACCGCGCCCGTCTGATCTCAGTTCTTCCTTACTTCAATGGGAAGGTTGGTATCAATCTATCAGTACTGGATATAGAAAACTGAAATTTTAACTGTGCACTTTAAAAATTTATGCCACTTATATGTATTACCCATTCAAAAATGTGAAAACTAAAAAATAAAGTGGCAGGGAAATGGGCATTTTATATATTTCTGGTGAAAGTATACATTATTTACTACAACCTTTTTGGAAAGCAACCTGGAAATGCATACCCAAACTCAAAAAGCCCATTCTATTTGAGGGGGGAAAGGGGAAACAACCCAAATGTCCATCAATAGGGGAATGGTTGAATGAGTTGTGGGATACTTATATATCACTATTCCACTTAAATGTAATATTCCATTGGAAAAGTAAGTTCAGCTAAAGTAAATGAAGCAACTGTCACACTTTAGTATAGCTTAAAAGGCATTTGAACTATGGGCCAAGGGGTCAGTCCTAGAACAAAGTCCATACTACTCCTCCCCTCACTTAGCATCCTCTCCATCTTCCTCCTACCAATCTCCCCACTAACCCTGCTTATCTTCTAGAAATTTAGGTTAAACAAGACCAAGAGCCTTCAAAGCCCTTGGTAAGCAGGCTATACTTAATTTCTGCAAACCCAAGGACTGCAAAACTCTACTCTGCATCAACTGAATGCAAATCAATCACTTTAATTAAGCTGAGCCCTTACTAGATAAATGGGACTCAAACCCATAAAAATTTAGTTAACAGCTAAATACCCTAATCAACTGGCTTCAATCTACTTCTCCCACAGGCAGTGGCAGGGGAAGAGGTCGGGGCCGGGGAAGGCAGGAGAAGCCTGGCAGGATTGAAGCTGCCTCTTTGAATTTGCAATTCAACATGAAAGTCACCTCAGGGCTGGTAAAAAGAGGTTTAGCTTCTGTCCTTAGATTTACAGTCTAATGCTTTACTCAGCCATTTTACCTTGCCCTACTCCACTTATGTTCGCCAACGGTTGACTATTCTCAACTAACCATAAAGATACTGGAACATTGTACCTATTATTCTGTGCGTGGGCAGAGGTTGTAGGCACAGCTTTAAGCCTCCTTATTCGGGCTGAACAAGGTAAAACTAATTTCTGAGTATGGCCCTACTTAAAATTTCCAAAATTTACCTTTATTTGGGTATTAATATCTACAACGTTGTCATATGGTAGACAATTCATCCTTAAAAAAAACCTCAATTTATTGGTACTCTACACCATCAGGGAAAATACTGAAAAGGTGATTTTACTTACAAATATCACCTGAAATAAATGTCCTAGAGTCTAAATCTTCATAGGCAGATGGCCCTGTGGCACGGGTAATGCTCACTCTGCTCATGTTGTTTGGTGACCAATACCACATTCCTGCAGAGTGTTGTCAGAACCACGTTTTGGGACATAATCATGTCTGCAATAATAAAGGGGGTAGGAGAAACCATAATACCAGCATTTTCCATATACTAGTGTGGTTAAAATAGTTTTTGCAAAAGGACTCATGTAACAGTCCATTAAACCATAAAATTTTAGAGCAGGAACCTCAGAAATTATAAAATTTGGTTTTCTGCAACTTTCTCAATCTCATCATGGTAATTACTGGTATTCCTCAGTGCTGTTACTTTAAGAGTTACTTCTTTTTTGGATTGTTTGTATTCTTTTTAAAAGTTATTCTTTTCTGATTATACAAAGCTCAAAACATGACAAAAATATAAAAGAACATAGTAAAAGTCTCCCTATAATTACTGTTAATATTTTGTTGTTTGTTCCTTCCAATTTGTTCTCCAGTAAAATGCTAAATTACATACATCAAAAGAAGGTAAGATCATAATACATGTACAGTTTTGAAAATCTCTTTATTCCTGGTATAGCTTGGACAACTATGCATGGTGGTATTAATGGAGTTACTTCTGTTTCTCCAAATAGCTTTATGGTAAGCCCACATTGTTCTCTATCTATACACAACCGGGTTAACTTTTTTTTTTAATCCATGGTTACAGTACTTCAGAGTACTTCCTTGAAGGCACACTTTTGTACAGAAAGAGGTGTTTCTACAATGGGTTCCTAGAGGTGAAATGCTAGGACAGACAGTATAGCTACTATTCAGCTGTCCTCAAGGAAGAGGAGAGTTTCTGTTTTCCCTACACACTGGCCAACACAGCATATCATCAACATTTTTTTCCCCCAAAAAACAATGTATGTATTTCAAATCAGGCCATGATTTTTGATTAGCAGTGGTCTTCAAGCTTGATTGAGCATTGACATTATTTGGGTAATTTTTCTACCCCCAAAGTTTTGTCAGCAACATCTCACTATGGTAGTAAAAAAATAACCTTCCTGTTTTAATTTACTTTTCTTGATTGTTACTGAGGTTGAGAAATCTTCTTCTTCTGTTTTATTGACCACTGACATTTCCTCTTCTATGAACTGCCTGTTTAATGGTATTTGCTCATTTATACTCATCTTTTTCTTTTCTTTTCTTTTCTTTTTTTTTTTGAGATGTAGTCTCGCTCTGTCACCCAGGCTGGAGTGCAATGGCGCAATCTTGGCTCACTGCAACCTCCGCCTCCTGGGTTCAAGTGATTCTCCTACCTCAGCCTCCTGAGTAGCTGGGACTACAGGCATGTGCCGCCATGCTCGGCTAATTTTCGTACTGTTAGTAGAGACGGGGTTTCACATGTTGGCCAGGCTGATCTCAAACTCCTAACCTCAGGTGATCCACCTGTCTCAGCCTCCCAAAGTGCTGGGATTACAGGTGTGAGCCACTGCACTCAGCCAGTTTTACATTTTTAAAAATAAATATCATTTTCCTTATTTTTAGGAAGTTGAGTGGCTTATGTATTTAGTCCCTTATCTTGATTCAGTCTATCTAGGTCATTTTACAAATCCTGATTCAGTCTAACCACATCATTTAAACAAATATTTAGCTCCTCTTTGCCAAATGATTTAGACCCCTGAAATAACGATATAAGAATTTAAGGTTGGGTGCAGTGGCTCATGCCTGTAATCCCAGCACTTTGGGAGGCCGAGGTGGATGGATCACATGAGGTCAAGAGTTCGAGACCAGCCTGGCCAGCATGGTGAAACCCCATCTCTACTAAAAAAAAATACAAAAATTAATCTGGCGTGGTGGCGGGCGCCTTTAATCCCACCTACTCGGGAAGCTGAGGCAGGAGAATCCCTTGAACCTAGGAGGCGGAGGTTTCAGTGAGCCGAGATCACGACATTGCACTCTAGCCTGGGAAACAGAGCAAAAACTCCATCTCAAAAAAAAAAAAAAAAAAAAGAATTTAAAAAATAGTTCCAAAATTACCTAGTCTAGGACAGGCACTGAGTTAGGACCTTCATTTATGTTATTTCTTTTATTTTCAGAAAAATTTGAAAGGTATCACCCTGGTTTTACAGAAGAGTAAACTTTGGTCAGAAACCTTAAGTAACTTACTCAAGGTCACTCATAAACAGCAGGGTTGCGCTTGGAATCCTTATCTGTCTCTAACTTCTCATTTGCAGATAAAGAAACTGAGGCCAAAGTACACAACTAATTTGCCAGCGTAACAGGTAATTAGGAGCCACACAGCTCCCTTTCACATTTTCTATTATTTCATGGTTAGAAGTTACATAATTTCCACTGACATTAATACATAACCATTTTTTTTGTTGTTGTTGTTTTGTTAATATTGTGTGTGAGATCGAGGTGGGCGGGCAAATGAGTTAAATATTATTAATCCAATTTAAAATAGATTCCAGATATACACAGCCTTTAGCTGACGAGAATATTATCCCTATAATCTGATAAAGCTCAAGTGACATCATGCTGGCTAGTATAAACTTTAACATTTTTAATGCGAATAGTCTATGAAAACCACAGATTTCTTAATAAAGCTCATTTTTATGTTTCCCACTCTGCCTTTTCAGCCTACAAACAAAATGCTCTTCCCCCACACCCACTGCTGTTTTCTACTTTTCTTATGATTAAAAAAAATATTTCCCTTGGTAACCATTTTCCCTGGTTACTTTCTTGGCTGATTTTCTGCACAAAGAACTGAAAGGCATTTATCCCCAAGGGAGGCAGTTATTTTAGATTTTACTAAGAAGTTCAGCAAATACTTTTCAATATTCCCTTCTGTCCTTTCTTTGTTTTTAAAGAAAGCTCTGATTTTGTTTCATTTTCAGCTGGAGACTTAAATGACACCAAGCAAAGCCTACTTAGTTTAGATATCCAGGTAAAAAAGTTTTAAAATTTAAGTTTCTACTTAGCATGTGGAATGGTTTTAATATTTGGGTATTTTATTTCGCAAATATGTTTAACTCTTGAGTAACTTAGCTCGTTACTAATAGATTTTTAAAGTTCAAAGTATGCATTATTCTGTTTGCTTTTTTCACAATGTACTTCCCAAGTATTTCAGACCTTGTATACTTAGTATTAAATTATTTTTATATGTTTAGGTGGAATTATGTGTTCAATAGAAGTATAAATTGGTTTGAAAATATTATTCTTAATTTTTAAGTCCTAAAAGAATACAAATAATTCAAAATATTTTTCATTTTAAATCTGTTGAATGAAGTGAAAAGAGATAATAGACATCTCATGACTTCATGTAAAATTTTAAAATTCTAAATTAATATTTTTAAAGTTTACTTAAGACAACTGGTGAGAAATTTTAAATGAAGAAAAATAGGTTAATTAAGGTTTATATAATATTTAATGTTGGGGTAAACACAGTAAGTGCTAGAAGGAAAAAAATTACTTGATAAAAATGATACTATGATTGGAATCCCAGAAAATTTACCTCTAGGAGGCAAACACTCAGTTACAAAGTTGTTTATGAAAGCAAATATTAAGTGCAAAGCAAAATTCTGTATATCATATCAATGAAAATAATGAAGGCCTAAGCATTAATAGTAAAATTAGTATTGAGAGACCATTTCCTAAAATGTATTTAAACACTGTAGTGAGACTGTTTAGATACTGATTTTGTCAAAATTAAAATAGCTCTGTAAATTTATTTCTGTGCCTATATATTTAGATTTCTGGGTAAGTAAAAGTGAGTCAATTTGGGGGAAAAAAAGAAAGAGAGGTAGTTTCCAGAATGAGGATCCTGGGAGAGGGGGTGTGCTCAGCCTGGCCACAGCTGGCACATTCACTCCTAAGCACTCAATCAGGCAATGCCCCCATAAGTGAGTGCTTTCAGGAGGCCTCAGGACAGCAGGATGCCTGAGACCCTCATGAGAGTTTAACTCTAGAGCCTCGAGGTCTAGGCCTTGACTCCTCACAACAGGATGGAGGGTCTGCACATACAATTGTTAAAGCAAGAAAATTTCAATGTATACATTTCATGCATTGCAGAGCACTTATGATATCCATCGGAGTCCACTTGCCCTGCCACTCAGCAAATTCTAGTTTCACTTTGTCTCTCAGTTCAGGTTTTCATATTGCTTTCCCCTGCTGTTGTTGTTATTCCCTTCCAACATACTACTTTGCTCTCTGAATTGACTTTTATGATTTCAGGTGCCAATCAGCTAATGGATTTGGTCCTTCTTTACATGCTGCATGCTAATTTTTCTAAAACTAAAGTAGATTGCAAAAAGTTGTTAAAAAGGTTGTTGAAATGACCTATGAAATATAGGTCATTTCAATGACCTATAGTAATGGTTTTCAAATGACTGTGGCAATTAATGTATATATATACTGAAGAAAGCTTTGTATGCTGGCATGAAGATACTTTAGAGACTGACATTTGTTGAACAAAGGTGATGTGGCAAGTCAGACTATGAACTAAGTGAAACCTGACTAGAGGAAGATGATTCTGGCAGATGAAGTTATAAAAAGAAGTACTGAGATTCAAGAGGGAAAACTGAGCTGACCTTGTGCCCTCTTCCCCTCTCACCAAATCCCTTGAAATAATACAAGATATATTAAAAACAAATAAATACGCAAATATACAGCTACACTAGGAAACAAAAAGGGGAGCTCCTGGTGGGACAGACACTCTGAGGAGTCCTTCACAGACAAAGAGAAGATGGAAATGAATTTAAAGAGGGAAAATGTACCCTTGAACAGTCATGGGAGAAAACAGAGTGAAGAGAGCTTGTATAGGAAAGAAAGAAGTTTTTAGTTTAAAAGATCCCAAGAAGGATACATTAAACAGCAATAACAACCTATACCAAGGTACATTCCATTCTTTTACCAAGGTAAAACTTTCAAATATCAAAGATATGTTGAAAATTTGAAAAAAATTTCTATAGAAAGAAAAAAAAATTTCTTACAAAGAGATGAGAATCAGATTCAAGTCAAATTTCTCATCAGCAACACTAAATATAAGAAATAATGGACAAATATCTATAAGGTATTAAAGAAAAATGATTAGAATGATTTTGAAACCGTAATTCTGTTTCCAATTAAACAACGATATTTTCAGATCTTTAATAAGAGCACAAAATTTTACAACTTACAACATTCTCTGAGAAAAAGAGGATATATTTCTGCAAGAAATAAAAGGAATCTGAGGGAGCTTCTCCTTCTGATAATGGCAGACAAGTCAAGTCAGATCATTAGACCTGCTGAGAATAACCAGAAAGGGTGAGAAAAACAACAGGGCCAATATTTGGGATAGGACTGAAACCCAGAGAGGTTTAGAACAGTTTTTCTTCTAGAAGCATCTGGATTCCAGAAGAGGTGGTTGAGAAGATTAGTAGAGCTTTAAAACAGCCTCAGGAAGACCGAGAGAAGCAAACAAACAAACAAAATGGAGGCAAGCAAGCAGTGGGGGGTGGTAGGAGAAGTGAAGTGGACCCAAAGCATATATATATATATATATATTTTTGAGACGGAGTCTCACTCTATTGCCCAGGCTGGAGTGCAGTGGTGTGATCTCGGCTCACTGCAACCTCCACCTCCCGGGTTCAAGTGATTCTCCTGCTTCAGCCTCTTGAGTATCTGGGACTACAGGCGCATGCCACCACACCCAGCTAATTTTTTTTGTATTTTTAATAGAGACGGGGTTTCACCATATTGGCCAGGCTGTTCTCGAACTCCTGACCTTGTGATCTGCCCACCTTGGCCTCCCAAAGTGCTGTGATTACAGACGTGAGCCACCGCACCCAGCCCAAAGCATAATTATTAATTGGATATGGTGAAGCCCAGCTTCAAATCACTCAATATTCTATTTATAAGGTACTTAACCCTATGCCTGAAACAGATGCAAATCCTCAAGTATTTTCATATCCAATATCTGGCACTCCATCAAAGGTCATCAGGTATATGAAGAGACAAAACATGGCTAAAAACCTAAAGAAATAAGAGACAACTGAAATAGACACATAGAGGATCCAGAAAACCTAGTCTTCAGACACAGACTTTAAAACAAATATTTTTAATATGTTTAAAAAAATAAAAGATGAGATTAAAATTTTTAACAAAGAATTGGAAACAAAAAGAACATACTGAAAACTTGAAAACTAGAAAATACAATAAAAGAACAAGGAAGTCAATGGATAGATTTAATAGCAGATAAATCACAGATGAAGAGAGTATCAATGAACTGGAAGATCAGTTCAGAAAATAACCAGGATGAATCATTGAAGTGATAGACAAACAAAAAATACAAATGAGGGGAAAGTGACATTAAAGACACAATGAGAAAGCTAATATGCAAGTACCTGTAGTTACAGAAAGAATGAAAAAAGGGAAAAGAGAATGTACTATTTGTATAGTTAAGGGCTGAGAAGTTTCCAAATGTGATGAACAACATCAGGCCACAAATTCAAGAAGTGCCAAATAGGATAAAAACAAGAAAATTATATCTTGGTACACAGAGTGAAACAGCTGAAAACCAAAGACAATGAGAACATCTGAAAAACAGCGAGAGAAAAAAAATTACTTTTAAAGACGAAAAAATTAGATTGAGAGATGATTTCTCAAAACAAACAATGGAAAAAAGAAGACACAGAAATTGTATCTTTGAGCCGGGTGTGGTAGTTCACGCCTGTAGTCCCAGCCACTTGAAAGGTTGAGCCAGGTGGATCGCTTTAGCCTAGGGAGTTCAAGGCCAGCCCAGGCAACATAGTGAGACCTCATCTCAAAAAAAAAAAAAAAAAAATTAAAATTAAAATTAAATAAAAAAAGAAAAAGTAGGTGGGAAGAAGGCAACAATAAAATACTGGAAGCTAGGAAGCAAATGAAAGTGTGGGGGGAAAAAAATCAACTGTATCTTCAAAACGCTGAAAGAAAACACTTGTCAACCCCAGAATGTATATCTAACAAATACATCCTTTCAGGTAAACAAAAAGAACTGATCAACACATCTGCACAAAAGGAATTACTAGAAGGTGTTCTTCAGTCAAGAAGAAAATAATCCTAATAGAAGAATGGAGATATAGGAAGGAACGAAGGAAAATAAAATGATAAATATTTAGGTAAATCTAAACAAGTGGTTCTCAACTGAGGGGCAGGTTACATTTGGTAATGCCTGGAAACATTTTTGGTTGTCACAACTAGGAGGAAGGTACTAATGGCATCTAGTGAGTAGAGGCCATGGATTGCTGATAAATAGCCTATAACATACAGGGCATCTCTCCACAAAAAAAGAATTATCTGGCGCAAAACGTTAATAGTGATGAGGATGAAAAATCTGATTTAAATAAACTTTGACAAAATAAAAATAATCTTTTGAGGGTTTGAAAATACATATATAATTAAAACACAGAACTGAAACAGAATATATACTGGGATAGGGTAAATGGAGTTGAAGTTCATCCTGGTTCTTGTATTGTCCAGGAAGAGATAAAGGTACTAATTTATATTAAGACTTTGATAAGTCAAGGATGTATGTGGTAATCTCTACAAAGAAGAGAATGGTAAAAAGTGTATAATTACTAATGAAATCATAAAATCATAAAAACCAAGCAACCAATTAAAAAGAAAGAAAACAGAAAAAGGAACATAGAACATGTAGGACAAATAAAAAGCAAATAGAAAGTATATTTCAACTCAAACATATTAAATTTTACATTAAATATAAACAGCCTAAATGTTCCAATTTAAAGACAAAATTTGTTAAACTGCATTAAAAAACTCCACAATATGCCACTAATATGAAGTATACTGAAAATATAAAAATATAGAAAGGCAGACATTAACCAAAAGAAAGCAACTACATGCAAGAGCAGAAAACCAAAGACCACATGTTCTCCCTTATAAGTAGGAGCTAAACATTGGGTACTCATGGAAATAAAGATGGCAACAATA
Source organism: Hylobates moloch (assembly GCF_009828535.3). Lineage (NCBI taxonomy): Eukaryota > Metazoa > Chordata > Mammalia > Primates > Hylobatidae > Hylobates > Hylobates moloch. Next base: position 64,961,448 of record NW_026652285.1, on the reverse strand, counting down.
GACACGGGAGGAAGGCAGGGAGAAGAACAAGGATTGAAAAACTGTTGGGTACTATGCTCAGTACCTGGGTGATGGGATCATTCATATCCCAAACTTCAGTACCACACAATATACTCAGTTAACAAACCTGCATACAACCCTCCTGAATCTAAAAAGTCAAAGAAGAAAAAAAATGCAACTACATTAATATTAGACAAAGTAGATCTTACAGCAAAAGCACTCCCAGAGACACTGAAAGTATCTACCTAACGATAAATGCACCAGAAAGATATAACGACTAAATTTGTACATACCTACAATCATTAGGACAAACAAGGCAAATTCTTAAGACAATTTGGACAAATAGGTTAATAGTATTAAAGTCTTTAAAATCCTTATTGATATTCTGTCTACTAATTAAAAAATATTAATTACTTTTTATTGGCATAAAATGACTACTAATTTTTTTAACAGACTTTTTTCAGAGCAGTTTCAGATTCAGAGCAACCTGAGTGGAAAGTACAGAGTTCTCATATGTGTTTTTCCCCCACTATCAAAATCTCACACCATGGCCGGGCGCGGTGGCTCACACTTGTAATCCCAGCACTTTGGGAGGCCGAGGCAGGTGGATCACGAGGTCAGGAGATTGAGACCACGGTGAAACCCTGTCTCTACTAAAAATACAAAAAATTAGCCGGGCGTGGTGGCGGGCGCCTGTAGTCCCAGCTACTTGGAGAGGCTGAGGCAGGAGAATGGCGTGACTCTGGGAGGTGGAGCTTGCAGTGAGCCGAGATCGCGCCACTGCACTCCAGCCTGGGTGCTTGGGTGACACAGCGAGACTCCGTCTCAAAAAAAAAAAAAAATCTCACACCATGGATAAATCTATGCTGACATATCATTATCACCCAATGTCCATAGTTAACATTAGGGTTCACTCTTGTTACTCTGTATTCTTGGGTTTTGACAAATTTTTAATGACATGTACCCACCTTTATAGTACTGTCGTCCCTTGGTATCCTTGGGGGACTGGTTCCAGGATCCCTCAAGGACACCAAAATCTGGGGCTGCTCAAGTTCCTTATATAAAACGGTGTAGTATTTGCATATAATACACACATATCCTCCTGTATACTTTAAATAATCTCTAGATTACTTACACCTAATACACTGTATAGGCTATGTAAGTAGTTGTTATACTGTATCATTTAGGGGACAATGACAAGAAAAAAAAAGCCTGCATATGTTCAGCACAAATGCTACATAGGCCAAACTACATTTTTCGCTCATGGTTGGTTGAATCCACAGATGCAGGACCTGTAATATAAAGGGCTGACTATACTGTATCAGAAGAGTTTCACTGCCCTAAGAATCCTCTGTGTTCCACCTATTCATCCCTCCCCACCCCAAATCCACTATTCTTTTACAGCTTGCATAGTTTTGCCCTTTCTAGAATGTCATAGAGTTGAAATCATACATATGCCATCTCAGGTTGGCTTATTTCATTTAGTTATATATTATATGCATTTAAGGTTCCTCCATGTTTTTTCATGGCTTGATGGCTCATTTCTTTTTGGTGTTGAATAATATTCCATTGTCTGAATATACCATAGTTTTTTTTCCAGTCACCTATTGAAGAACATGTTGGTTGCTTCTAAGTTTTGGCAATTATGAATAAAGCTGCTATACATATCTGTGTGCAGGTTTTTGTGTGGACACAGATTTTCATCTTATTTGGGTAAATACCAAGGGGCACGATTGCTGGGTTGTATGGCAAGAGTATGTTAAGTTTTATAAGAACTGCCAAAGTGTCTTCCAAAGTGGCTGTACCATTTTGCATTCCCACCAGCACTGAATGAGACTTACAGTTGCTCCACACACTCATCAGCACTGGGTGTTGTCAGTGTTTTGGGTTTTAGACATTTAATAGGTATGTAGAGGCATCTCATTTTAATTTGTAATCTGTCTGCTATTTTTGAAACCAATATTTGGGATTGAAGTGTTGAAATTTTGGAAGATAATTGTGGATTTGTCTATTTCTTTTTGCAGTTTTTGAAAACAAGTTCACCAATTATTTTTGGTAATGTCTAATCTGCTATTCATCCCTTGTCACGTATTTTTCTCTCACATTGTAGTTTTCATCTTTAAAAGTTTGCTTTGGGTTTTTAAAAAATATCTTCTATGTTTCTACATTACATGGTTAATCTTTCCTCTAACTTCTTGAACATATAGAATATAGGTAAAATGATCTTTAAACACCTACTTAATTAGTATATCAGCACTGTCATTTCTGAATTGGTTTCAATAAACTGATTTTTCCCATTATGGGTCAACTTTTCCTGTTTATGTACCTGGTAAATTTACATTGGATCCTAAAACATTTGTTGGGTTCTCTGAGACACTGTCAAGTTATTGTACACCGTTTAATTCTTTCAGAAAGGCTTGCTTTTAAGCTTTATTAAATGGGATCACAGCAGCCTTTAGCCTAGGGCTAATTATTTTCCTCTACTGAGCTAATGCTCTTCTGAGTACTCTACCAGATGCCCTGTGAATTGTAAGGTTTTCCACTCTGACTGGTGGAACACAAACTCTTCCTGGTCTTTTTTAAGCTCCAGAGACCTGTTTTTTTTCCCCCCCCCTTTGTCCTTTAGGTTAGTTATTTTCCCAGTCTCAAGTATTAATAGTTTACTTACGTACATGTGCTATCCAGTACTCAGTGGAAGACTTCACATCTCTGGAAGGGTTTCTCTGGGTTAGCTCTCACCTCTCTGTACTCTGCCCTACGAACACTAGTCTCTTTGGGGTCCTCAGATTTCCAGCTGTATCTTTTCAACTCATGGAGACTGCTGGACTCTGCCTGTGTTCCCCTCCCTGCAACTCCCTGAAGGGAGTAAGCAGGTCAATCACAGGTCTCTCCGGGCATTTGATTTGCATCCCCTTTCAGGGATCACTGGCCTGGACTGCTCTTTGTTTAATGTTTGGAAAATGCTTCATATATATTGTTCTATTTTTAAGTTGTTTTAGGTGGGAAGGTATACGTGGTCCCTATTACTCCATGTTGGCTGGGAGTCAGATTTGGTAAGTTTTGTCATAATACTGGTGTAATGGCTGAATGATTCTCTAGGAAGCGACCATGATGTAACTTCACAGACTCTCCAAAAGTCTGAAGTTACATGATGGTCGCTTCCTAGAGTATCATTCCACTTCATGGAGCCACTCTGGTTACTAGTTTTCAAACTAGTAGGAATGTTGTTATGGCAATACAGGGAAGGTGATCTCCACAAAACCATGCTCATTTTCTTGGCCTTCAGGTGATATACTGTATGCAGAATGTCAAAAATAGGTCAGTTAGTGACATTTGTACCTAGGCCAAGGACCCAGGATGGCAGCCATGTTTGCTACTACCATTATAGGTTTCTACTAAGAAACAATCACAATATTTGCCAAGACTTAGCACTGATCACCCTGCATTTCCTAAACATTTGGGTGGTAGACACTGTGGCTTGAAGAAGGCATGCATTACCCTGAGCTCATGCTCATGGTTTTCAGTTTAGATACCCTTGGAATTTCCCATAGCTTGTTTTAGGTTGTGAAGCAGACTTCTAAGAATCTGGATATCAACAAATTACAGTCATATGTCGCTTAGCGACAAGGATACATTCTGAGAAATGTGATGTTAGATGATTTTGTTGTCGTACATCATAAAGTGTACTTACACGAACCTAGATGGGACAACCTACTATACACCTAGGCTATATGGTAGAGCCTATTGCTCCTAGGCTACAAACCTGTACAGCCCATAACTACTGAAAACTGTAAGCAACTGCAACAGAATGGTATTTGTGTATCTAAACATATCTAAAGCCAGGTGTGGGGGCTCATGCCTGTAATCCTAGCACTTTGTGAGGCTGAGGTGGGTGAATCACTTGAGCTCAGGAGTTTGAGACCTGCTTGGGCAACATAGTGAAATCCTGTCTCTACAAAAAAATTTAAAAATCAGCTGGGCATGGTGGCATGCGCCTGTAGTTCCCAGCTCCTCAGGAGGCTGAGGTGTGAGACTGGCTTGAGCCCAGGAAGTGGAGGTTGCAGTGAGCTGCGATGGTGCCACTGCACTCCAGCCTGGGTGGCAGAGCCAGACCCTGTCTCTAAATAAACAAAAAATAAACATATCTAAATATAGGAAAGGTATGGTAAGAATATGGTCTAAAAGAATTTAAAAAATGGTACACTATATAGGGTACTTACCATGAATGGCACTTGGAGGACTGGAAGTCACTCCAGTGAGTCAGTGAGTGAGTATGAAGGCCTAGGACATTACTATACACTACTGTAGATTTTATAAACACTGTACACTAAGACTCTACTAAATTTATAAAAAAGTTTTATTTCTTCAATAATAAATTAGCCTTAGCTTATTATAATTTAACTTTATATACTTTTTATTTTTAAAAAAACTTTGACTCTTCTGTAATAGCATTCCTCTCTTTTTTTTCTTTGTCTAAAGGCTTCTTGATTTTTTTAATCGTTTCAGAAAACTTTTCATTTCATTCATCTTTTCTATAGTTTTTTTGGTTTCTGTTCTGATCTTTATCATTTCTTTTTTTCCACTAATTTTGGGTTTGGTTTGCTCTTGCTTTTCTAGTTCTTTACAATGCATTATTAGGTTGTTTATATGAAGTTAGTTTCTACTTGTTGATGTAGGTGTTTATTGCTGTAAACTTCCCTCTTAGTACTGCTTTTGCTGTATCCCATAGGTTTTTTTTTTTTTTTTTTTTTTTTTGAGAAGGAGTCTCGCTCTTTCACCCAGGCTGGAGTGCAGTGGCGCGATCTCGGCTCACTGCAGGCTCCGTCCCCCGGGGTTCACGCCATTCTCCTGCCTCAGCCTCCCGCGTAGCTGGGACTACAGGCGCCCACCACCTCGCCCGGCTAATTTTTTGTATTTTTAGTAGAGACGGGGTTTCACCGTGTTAGCCAGAATGGTCTCGATCTCCTGACCTCGTCCCCGCCTCGGCCTCCCAAAGTGCTGGTATCCCATAGGTTTTGGTGTGCTGTGTTTTCATCTTCATTTGTTCCAAGAATTAAAAAAAATTCTTCTTAATAACACTTGGCTTAAAACACAAATACATTGTACAGTTGTACAAAAATATGTTCTTTCTTTATAGCATAATTTTAGAAGCTTTTTTCTATTTTTATAACTTTTCAAACATTTTTGTTAAAAACTGAGACAAACATGCATTAGTCTAGGCCTGCATCGGGTCTGAATCATCAATATTACTGTCTTCCACCTCTACATCATGTCCCACTGGAAGGTCTTCATGGGTAATAACACTCATGATAAGAATGCCTTCTTCTGAAATACCTCCTGAAGGAACCACCTCAGGCTGTTGCACAGTTAACGCTTTTTTTTTTAAATAGGTAGAAGGCATGTACTCTAAAACAATGATAAAAACTATAGTAAATACGTAAACCAGTAATATAGTTGTATATTAAAGTATTATGTACTGTACATAATTGTATGTGTTTTTTTTTTTGTTTTTGGAGACGGAATCTCTGCACTCCGGGCATGGTGGTGCATGCCTGTAGTCCTAGCTACTCAGTGCAACCTCTGCCTCCCGGGTTTAAGCGATTCTTCTGTCTCAGCCCCCCGAGTTGCTGGGATTACAGGCGTGCACCACTACACCCAGCTAATTTTATATTTTCAGTAGAGATAGGGTTTCACCATGTTGGGCAGGCTGGTCTCAAACTCCTGACCTCAGGTGATCCACCCACCTTGGCCTCCCAAAGTGCTGGGATTATAGGCTTGAGCCACCATGCCCAGCCTGTGCTGTATTTTTATACAACTAGCAGTGCAGTAGGTTTGTTTATAACAGCATCACCACAAACATGTGAGTAATGTGTTATGCTATGATGCTGTGACATCTCTAGGCAATAAGAGATTTTCAGCTCCATTATAATCTTAGGGGACCATCATGGTATATGCAATCTGTCACTGACAAAAAAGTCATTAAGTGGTGCATGACTGTACTTTCTTTGGTCAAATGGTCAGACAGAAAGATTGAGTCAAATGCTTGCAGGGTCTCTCAAGTTTTTTTTTTTTTTTTTTTTTTTTGAGACAGAGTCTCACTCTGTTACCCAGGCTGGAGTACAGTACTGCAATCATTGCTCACTGCAACCTTGAACTTCTGGGCTCAAGTGAGCCTCCTGCCTCAGCCTCCTGAGTAGCTAAGACTACAGACATGCACCACCATGCCCAGCTAATTTTTTATGTTTTAGTTGAGACAAGGTCTTGCTATGTTCCTTACTCTGGTCTTAAACTCCTGGCCTCAAGCAATCCTCCCACCTTGGTTTTGGCCTCCTATAGGGCTGGGATTACAGGCATGAGCCACAGTGCCTGGCCTCTCAGGTATTTTCTAAGGTTCCAACAAGATGACTGGGTTAGCAGTCTATGGCCACTTCTTATCCCTTAATCTTTCAATGTCTCTCCTTTGCAGTTTAGGGTATTAATCTCTGTATGTAACATCACCTTGAATGTTTTACCATTCCTTCCTATCATAGATTTGTTCTGGTTGGTGAAGTAGACCAAGGTATGCCTGTGAGAATTGAAATAAATTTCATCACTGAGCAAGTTAATTACTTAAACCTTCTAGAATCACCAAATACTTTAAATTCCCATTAAAAAGATAACAGTGGCAAATCTGTTGTGATCTGTGTTCTTATGATCCCTGGGTTTTAGTTTCTCCTCCATACTGGCTGTGTAAAGAAGGCTTTTCATCTCAGGGAACACTGACAGTGAGTGGACCTGAGGAGGGAGCAGGAGGAAAGCTGCAAGGGGTATAGGGGTGTGTGTGTGTGTGTGTGTGTGTGTGTGTGTGTGTATGTATGTGTGTGTCTCTCAGCTGTAGAATTCTGAGAGGCAGTCAAAACTGCCAACCTTCCTTTGTAGGACTAACTTTAGGCTGAGAGGGATTGGCTGAGTGAATCCTTTGATGACAGCTGCTGCAACACCTTGGTGGAGGTTTCTCTTGTCCCTGGCCACCAGACTTCACAGGGATTGCGCCAGTCTGTCTGACCATAATGCTACTACTGTACCAAGAGTGCCTAAATATTCATTTCTTAAATGTTTTTCAGCTTTACCATGTGCAAGCCCTATATTAACCCTGAGACCAGCTAATTAAAGAGTTACTCTTCCTGACTCTTACCTCCTTATAACTGATGCTATTGACTGTTATTTTTATATGGTACCATCACGCCCTTCCCCCCAGACAATTATAAAGCTAGAGAATAAAAGCACAAAACAGAAAACGGCTGGGAAAATGGGTTGTGGATTACATCAGTCACAGAACGTCTTAGCAAACAGGTGGAGAGAAATCTCCCAAGTAATCTTTGAAAACCTGCAGAACAGTAGGGCCCAGAGAGGGGGCCATGTCTGATCCACCACCTTTACTGGTAATGAGAGTTTCCCTGGAACATATCCATGCTGATTTGTTTACATATTGTTGTTGGGAAGAAGGCTTATGGAGTGCCTGCATAAACTGGCCATAAAAATATGGGACAATAAGTTGTGGAAAGCCACAAGAGGCCTCTGAGGAGGAAAGCCTTCTTATCGCCATTATGTTCCCATGCTCTGCGTGCAACCTGCTCTCTTATCTATAAACACTGTGCTCAAGGAGAAAGACACTCCTCTGAAACACTGAAATGTGGACAGACGTACAGGCTCCTAGTTAAGCCCGCTCCTACTAGCTACTCTCCAATAAGTTAAAGATATGCTGTTTAAGCACAAAGGAGATTCATTTAAACCGATATTGCTATAGATTACGCCTATGACATACTGCCTCCCTTTCACTGTTTCGCCCTAAACATCTGCTTCTTAGATCTACGTGACTGTACTCAATAAATCATGTGGAGACCAGAACTCTGGGCCTTGTGCAGCCTCCATTTTGCAACTGGCCCCCCGGCTCCCATCTTTATGAACTCTTAACCTGTCTCTTCTCTTCCTTTGTCGCCACTGGGCTTTGGGTACCCTATGGGTGGTGTTGAGGCTGGTCCCCAACATATTGTCTGTGGCTGCTTTCATGCTACAATGACAGAGCTGAATAGTTATGACAGAGAAGGTGTAGCCTATGATGCCTCAAATATTTACTATCCGGCCCTTTATAGAAAAAGGTTTCTAATTCCTGGTCTAAAGATAAAGGTAAGATACAAAAAAGTTATCGCCAGGAATGGTGACTCATGCTGTAATCCCAGCACTTTGGGAGGCCAATGCAGGAGGACTGCTTGAGCCCAGGAGTTCAAGGCTGCAGTGAGTCATGACTGAACCACTGCACTCCAGCCTGGGCGATGGAGCAAGACCCCATCTCTATTTAAAAAAAAAAAAAAAAAAAAAAAGTTTTTTGATTCCGATAGAAGAATTCCAAATTATGATTTGGCAATAATACTACAGCATATAGTCCATATATCATAAGTGTAATTTCTCAAAGACTTGCCTACTGAGGCATACAAGCAAATATATAACCCAATTTTCAGAGGTAAAAATTTAGTCACCACTAACTTTGAAATATTGTTTCATTCTAGAAACTGGCTGGTGGAAAAAAATCAAACATGAAGATTGCAGTTTTGTTTTGTTTTTTTCTGCTTATCATTTTTCAAACTGACTTTGGACAAAATGAAGAAATTCCTAGGAAGCAAAGGAGGAAGATCTACCACAGAAGGTTGAGGAAAAGTTCAACCTCACACAAGCACAGATCAAACAGACAGCTTGGAATTCCACAAAGAACAGTTTTTACACCAGTAGCAAGATTCCCTATTGTTAACTTTGATTATAGCATGGAGGAAAAGTTTGAATCCTTTTCAAGTTTTCCTGGAGTAGAATCAAGTTATAATGTGTTACCAGGTAAGAGAACACTATGAAAGAGAGACAGAAAGAGGGAGGAGGGTGAGAGATGGTATGGGGAAAGAGGAGAAAGGGAGAGAGGGAGAACATCTCCATGAAGATAATTTTCTGAAGAAAAACCCAGATTATTATATTACTTTTTGGTTTAATCTACAAACATACATTTTAAAATAATTTAAAAAATAGGGCCATGTGCAGTGGCTCACACCTGTAATCCCAGCACTTTGGGAGGCCAAGGTGGGCAGATCACGCGGTCAGGAGTTTACGACCAGCCTGGCCAACATGTTGAAAAAACCCCGTCTCTACTAAAAATACAAAATATTAGCCAGGTATGGTGGTATGTGCCTGTGATCCCAGCTACTCGGGAGGCTGAGGCAGGAGAATTGCTCGAACCTGGGAGGTGGAGGTTGCAGTGAGCAGAGATCACGCCACTGCACTCCAGCCTGGGCGACAGAGCAAGACTCCATCTTGAGATTAAAAACAAAACAAAACAAAACAAAACAAAACAAAACAAACCCCAAAAAACCCAAAAACAACTTAAGGAACATATTTATAATTATTAGGCAAAAATTACTTATCCTACCACTATATTTACAAAATCATAGTTATCATTGTGGTTTCTTTCCAGTATGTTTACTATGCATATATTTTAAATAGTTGTAATCCTAACATAGATAATATACATAAACATTTATAAACTACCTTTCCATTTATAACAATAGATCATCTAGAATACAGAATAAATTATTCAGATGATTCTGTGAACATATGGCTATTACATATTTTCAACCAAAAATTTTCAACCACAAATAGAATTAAAGCCACTGAATTAATTTTATATAGGTTAAACCACTGACTTTTTAAAGATTTAAAAGACTAAAAATTCTGCCAAAGATTTCAATTAGGCATTTTTAAAAACTAGTATTAAATGGTTTACATTTTTCCAAATTTGGAAGGAAAAAGTATATTATAGACATATTACCATTAAATAAAACTTTCAAAAGAATAACAGAAAATATCACCATATAATGTTGTGTGGCCAGTATTTCATATATTGTCTCAATACAGCCAAATGCTTCTTCATTAAGTATTTCCATGAATTTAACAGAAATCATATACAATTATCCTGAAAATAGGCAATTTAGGCCACACTTACAACATGATTGGGAAAAGAAAGGAAGAGAAATCAACTTAAAAAAATTGTAATAATAATGTACTCATAACTGCTAAAGAATGATGGGGTCAATTTTTTTAAAGTGGAAAGATAGCTAAGCTATAATAATGGAAAACGAAAAGGCCGAAAAAGAAGTATTCATAATGTGATCGCAAACTTGTTTAAAAAAATGTTTTTATATGTACTAAATGGTGGTATGCATAAAAATACAGAAGATATATACTATTTCCAAATTGTCCGAAAATATTTTCCAGTGATCTTACAGTACTTTTTAATTGTATCCTCACACATAACACAAAATTTACCATTTTATCCATTTTAAAGTGTACAATTCAATAGCATTTAGTACATTCACAATATTGTGCAACCATCACCACTATCTTGTTTCTGCACATTTTCGTCCCACCAAGAGGAAACTCTGTAACTAAACTCCTCATTTTCTCCCCACTTCCAGCCCTTGGCAACCACTAATCTGTTCTCTGTCTCTATGAATTTGCCTATTCTGGAAATTTCATGTAAATGGAATCACATAATATGTGGCCTTGTGTATCTGACATCTTTACTTAATATAATGTTTTTAAAGTTCATCTGTGATTAGCCTGTATCAGAACTTCATTCCTTTTTATGGCTGAATAATATTCCATTGTACGGCTATACCATATTTGTTTATCCATATTGTTTACCAGTTGATGAACATCTGGGCTATTTCCAGCTTTTGGCTATCATGAATAACACAGCTATGAACATTAATATAAGTTTTCTTTCAACACCTGTTTTCAATTCTTTTGGGTATATACTTAGGAGGGGAACTGTTGGGCCATTTGGTAATTCTATATTTAATTTATTGATGAACTGCCAAATGTTTTCCAAAGTGGCTATGCTGTTATATACCCACCAGCAATGGAAGAGGACTCCAGTTTCTCTACATTCCTGCCAACAATTGTTATTTATTTTTAATTATAGCTGTTCTTGTATGAAGTGGTATCTCATTGTGCTTTTGATTTGCATTTCCCTAACAACTAATGATGTTAAGCATATTTTTATGTGCATGTCGTCTATGTGCATATCTTCCTTGGAGAAATATCTATTCAACCCCTATGCCTATTTCTTTCTTCTTTTAAGAGATGGGGTCTTGCTCTGCTGCCCAGGCTGGAATACAGTGGTACAATCATAGCTCACTGCAGTCTTGAACTTCTGGGCTTCAGTGATGCTCTGCCTCAGCCTCCCAAGTAGCTGGGACTACAAGAATGCACCATCACACTGGCTAACTTTTTAACTTTTTTTGTAGAGACAGCATCCCATTATGTTGTCCAGGCCGGTCTCAAATTCCTGGCCCCAAGAAATCTTCCCTCCTTGGCCTCCCAAAGTGCTGGAATTACAGGCGAGAGCCACTGTATTGGGCAAGTTTTGCCCATTTTTTAATTGCATTGCCTTTCTGTAGTTGAGTTGTAAGAGTTCTTTATGAATATTCTGGATATCAGGACCTTATCAGATATATAATTTCACATATTCTCTCCCATTGTGTACACCATCCTTTCACTTTCTTAACAATGTCCTTTGATGCACCAAATTTTTAATTTTGATAAAGTCTAATTAATCTTTTTCTTTAGGTGTCATATCTAAGAATCCACTGCCAAATATAAGGTCATAAAGATTTTCCCCTATGGATTTTTCTAAGAGTGTTGTAGCCTTAGCTCTTATATTTAGAGCAAAGGTCTAAATATAAGATATATTAGGTCTTTGATCCATTCTGAGCTAATGTTTGTATCTGGTGAAAGTTAGGAATTCAGCTTCATTCTCTTACTGGTGTTGTCCCAGCACCAGTTGTTGAAGATTGTTCTTTCCTCCACTGAATGGTCTTGACGCCCTTCTTGAAGATCAATTATTCATAGATGTATGTCTGACTTTCAATGTCCCATTGGCCTATACGTCTATCCTTATATTACTATCACACTGCCAAAAGCTGATTATCGAATCTTTATAGTGAGCTTTTTGAAATCTGGAAGTGTGAGATCTCCAACTTTGTTCTTTTTTCTCAAGATTGCTTTGGTTATTTGGGATCCCCTATAGTTCCACATGAATTTAAGGATCAGCTTTTCCATTTCTGCAAAAAAAAGGCCATGGAAATCTTTATAGGGTGTAGTGCTTTTGATAACCTGGAAGAAACTCATCCGTGTATTTTTGTTCAGAGGAGGAATTGGGTAGGTGGGATTAGCCTATTGCAAGTATCCAAATGAGAGATGGGTAGGGCCTGAATTGGGCTAAGTTAGTGGTCGGGGAAAGGAGGGGACTAATGTGAGAGGCTCATTTGGGGGTGGAACTTGGGGCAGTGGCTCAGATGGAGGAAAGTTATCTGGAATGACACCAGGGTTGGAAGAAAAACATCCCCTCTAATATTCTCCTCAGCTTTCTAATGGCCTGCTTAGCTGATACACTTATCCACATATCTACAATCTTGTATGTAGGGAAATGAATATATGCACTGCATCATGCACTTTGTTTATTTATTTATTTAGAGACAGTCTTGCTCTGTCGCCCAGGCTGGAGTGCAGTGGAACGATCTTGGCTCACTGCAACCTCCACCTCCTGGGTTCAAGCGATTCTCATGCCTCAGCTTTCTGAGTAGCTGGGACTTCAGCCATGTGCCACTGCACTTGGCTAATTTTTGTATTTTTAGAGGAGATGGGGTTTCACCATGTTGCCCAGGCTGGTCTCAAACTCTTGGTCTCAAGTTACCTCAGCCTCCCAAAGTGCTGGGATTACAGGCATAAGCCACCGTGCCCAGACAGTATTATACACTTTAAAAGGGTGAATATTACAGTATGTGAATCATATTTCAATAGCATAATAAACCATAAAAGAGATAGCTCAGTGTCTCATTGAGAAGCATCATGGAAGCATGCTGTCTGGTTTCACCTATTCCCATACGCACATCAAGGGTGGGCTGTGAGCTCATCATTAGTGCTAGCTTAGCTCTCTGGTCACATGATGGAACTGGATTGGCTGGCGGCTTGGGAAGTCTGGTGTGGCCATACAATTTGCTTTGGTCAGTATAATTAGACACTTTTAGAGCTCATGTGTGATTTGTAACCTCACATTCTCACTACCGCAGTGATCAGGACAGCCTGCTTATAGATGAATCCTGAGTGAATATGATGAGCTGAGCCCCTGTGTCCCCACATTAAACACAAAGTAGAAATGAAAAATAATTGAGATTTGGGGATTGTTTGTTGATGTTGTATAATCTAATCTATCCTGATGGATACAAAATGGAAGCACAGTTCGGCCCCAAGTTACCATGAGGAGTTCACTCTTAGAGCCTACGTGAAAGGGCTGAGAGAAGAGCTTGTGAAAAGCATTTCAGCATTTCTTATGTCTATACGACATTTTTACCCTATACATGAATGCACATAGAATTCTATTCTTGTGTGGTTAGAGCAGTTTGACTTCACATTGTGTTTACTTCCATTCACAGTTGCTGATAATCACATAAGAAATTTAAATTTGTGCTTTTGTTTTTTTCTAGGAAAGAAGGGACACTGTTTGGTAAAGGGCATAACCATGTACAACAAAGCTGTGTGGTCGCCTGAGCCCTGCACTACCTGCCTCTGCTCAGACGGAAGAGTGCTTTGTGATAAAACCATGTGCCATCCCCAGAGGTGCCCCCAAACAGTTATACCTGAAGGGGAATGCTGCCCGGTCTGCTCAGCTACTGGTACAGAGATTTAGTTAAGCAAAATATCAGTGTGTGATTAATCTTTAACTTCCATTTTTTTGTTGTTACTAATTTTAGATTAAAATTGCAATACATTAGTCATCTGAGTACTTAAAATATTGGCAAAATGCTGATTAACATAGAAAATATCTGGAAAACTGTATGGTAGGGGATATAAATAATAGACTGTGGCTTTATAGTTCTAGCTCTATCAGATTCAGTAAACTTGGATGAGATTACATTCCAGTAAACTTGGATGAGATTACATTCCACATTTGACTCTCAGCTTTAGAGATCTGGTAACAGAATTTCTACAACTAACAGATCCTGAATTCTTATTGAGTTAAGCGCTCTGCTTTGGTCTATATGTGCATTATCCCACTTAATCCAACGCAAACGTGGCTTTATCACCTTGAAGCCAGGGTAAACAAAGGAAGAGTGATTTGCATCTAAAGAGAACAAAGCCCCAACCCTCTGGCTATACCCAATCACTCAGAGGCAGCACAGGAACCCACATCACTGCTCGGATAATCCCAGGAAAATGCAGAAGTGTAGCCTGAAGCATGATTTTCTCATGTGGCACTTCTGTGTGCAGGAGATCACAGCGTGGGTTTTGTTGGCTGCTCATGGACCCCTTCTCCAATGAGGCTCATACCTGACTGAATGAAGGACCCTTGGGAGGGAGGCCCAGTCTCCTCTGAGAAAAGCCTAACCAACACCTTATGAAAATAAGCAAATAAATACTTGTTAAATAATTGGCTGGGAAGGGATAGGGACTTGTCTATAACCAAGGTAGATTGCTCCCATACACACAGATGATCACAGGGTAGGTGTCCACAAAAGTCTCCTTGCCAGGAAAAACTTTTGACTATTTAGAAATTGTATTTTGCTATATACTACCAAATATTTCACTAATGTTTAAAAAGTGTTAGGAAAAAAGTATTCAATGAAATGGATTCCTTGGAGTGAAATAAATACAAGGTTTACAAAGTAAGAGTCACAAATTCTCAAGAAATTTTTTCAGAAGACTTGGAGTATTCTTGAAATGTAGTTATTTTGGAAAAATAAACTTGGATATACAGGAAGGATTTTAAATGTTTCAATATGATAGCTTTAGTTTCCTTTTACTAACTTTTTCCTATTCTTCTTCTGCATGTTTTGCTAGAGATGTGAAAAAATAATTCACAGACTTTATAATACACACTGAATTGATATCTCAAGTAATTTCTCCAAATAATTGTATTTCCTGAGTTCTTTTTGGGAGTAGTTTATATATAGTGTTAAATAAAGGTAGGCAGATGATTAAGTAAATTTTTAAATCTTGATGGAAGAAAATGTATGCACTCTGGCTGGACACGGTAGGTCACACCTGTAATCCCAGCACTTTGGGAGGCTGAGGCGGGAGGATCACAAGGTCAGGTGTTCGAGACCAGCCTGGTCAACACGGTGAAACCCCATCTCTACTAAAAATAGAAAAATTAGCCTGGCATGGTGGCAGGGTGCCTGTAATCCCAGCTACTTGGGAGGCTGAGGCAGAAGAATTGCTTGAACCAGGGAGGCGGAGGGTGCAGTGAGCCGAGATCATGCCACTGCATTCCAGCCTGGGCGACAGAGCAAGACTCCGTCTCGGGGGGGAATAAAATTATGCACTGTGAAATCAGTTCTTCCTAGAACTGTTTACCCAGAGAGTGAATTTGAATCTAGTCTTTGTCTTGTCTTCCCCACTTTCTGCCAAAGATTTTACAGCTAAATATAAATGTAGATTAACTGTCTACTATCATTTATTCTACTCCCACCATCCTGGAAGTATAAACAGCACTCCTGTGCATATGTCTAAGTTAAAGCAACATCACTTAAGTCCAGAAGGTCATTTGTAAGTCTCAGGTAGTAAAGATGATTTAAGTATCGAGTCTTGGAGAGAGAAGGCAGAAAACTTTCTCTCTATAATTCTGAATTTCAGAGGATGACATTATGATGCCATGGACAAAAATAATGACAAATCTATAAACAAAAGTTGGGTTCACTGCTATAAGCAAGTAAAATATACACCTGTTTCACTTTTTTAATGTCTGGTAAACAGTCTGCAAATTCTCACATTAGCAATAGCTCCAGTGAACAGAACAGTATCTATTATAAATGTATCACATCTGATTATAACACAGTCTCACAACAGGATTGCTTACCATTTTGCCTCATGTGGCAATATTATTCCCTCCTTAGTCACCAGGTAGCATATGTTAGCAAAAATAAGCATTAAGTTATTTAATATAAAAATTAGTATTAAGGCCCACAGGTGAATAAAATGTCTGTAACAGATCTTACAAAATAGAAATAAAGTGACTATTAAAACTTTTTAAGCAAAAATTTCAAGGTGCATTTCATCTTTAAGTTGCACTCAAATACTTGGAGGGAATAATATTTACTAACCTCATTTTCATTATGATTTTTTCTTTTATTAATATCATCAACTTATCTCTGCTACCTCATCCTTGCGTGGTCATTAGTCTCCTATTCTCTACTCAGTGGTATAGCATTAAATGATAGAAATGAATTTTCTGGTGATTCTTCAGAACAAAGAGAACCTACCAATTTACTTCATAAGCAACTGCCACCTCCTCAGGTGGGAATGGACCAAATAGTAAGAAAAGAAGCACTTCAATCTGAGGAGGATGAAGAAGTGAAAGAAGAAGATACAGAGCAAAAGAGAGAGACCCCTGAATCTAGAAATCAGGGGCAACTTTACAGTGAGGGGGACAGCAGAGGAGGAGACAGAAAGCAGAGGCCTGGAGAGGAGAGGAGGCTGGCACACCAGCAACAACGCCAAGGAAGGGAGGAGGAGGATGAGGATGAGGAGGAGGAGGGTGAGGAGGATGAGGAGGACGAGGAGGACCCGGTAAGAGGAGATATGTTCCGAATGCCCTCTCGATCCCCGCTTCCTGCTCCTCCCAGAGGCACACTGCGCCTGCCAAGCGGGTGCTCTCTGTCCTACAGGACCATCAGCTGCATCAACGCCATGCTTACCCAGATACCACCGCTGACAGCACCACAGATAACAAGTCTGGAGCTCACTGGTAAGAGATGTTGACTTCTGCTTTATTTTGTGCTTTAAAAGTAAATGACTCTTAGCAGCTGGGCACAGTGGCTCACGCCTGTAATATCAGCACTTTGAGAGGCTGAGGTGGCCAGATCACCTGAGGTCAGGGGTTCGAGACCAGCCTGGACAATATGGTGAAACCCCATCTCTACCAAAAATACAAAAATTAGGCGGACGTGGTGGGGCACACCTATAATTCCAGCTACTCAGAAGGCTGAAGCAGGAGAATCGTTTGAATCCAGGAGGCGGAGGTTGCAGTGAGCTGAGATTAAGCCACTGTTTTCTAGCCAGGGCACTTGAGCGAGACTCTATCTCAAAGAAAAAAAAAAAGTAAATGACTCTTAGCCACGTGCAGTTGTATACACTTGTAGTCCCAGCTACTCAGGAGGCTGAGGTGGGGGAATGGCTTCAGCCTAGTTTGAGACCAGTCTAGGCAACAGAGAGAGACCCTGTCTCTTAAAAAAAAAAAAAAAAAAAAGTGAACGATTCTCATTGGTCTATGAAGATTGTATTTTAATTTCATCCTAAAAATTGATCCTGAATAGACTAATTCATAAACTTCAAATATATAAACTTTGCAGAATAGATAGCTCTTTACTGCAGAATAGCAGTTAGGTATAAAGCAAACTCCTCCAAATCAAATGATGATTTCCTACTGATGTTTCTTAAAAATCAGCTTTAATGAGGTATAATTTATATGTAGTAAAACTTATTTTTAGTATATAGTTCCGAGTTTTGACAAACACACAGTCATGTAACCACCACCAAAACTGAGCTATAGGACATTCTATCACTCCCCAAAATTCCTTGTTTCCCCCTCCACCAGTCACTGGCCACCACAGAACACTGATCTGTTTTCTGTCTCTACAGTCTTGCCTTTTCCAGAGTGCCACATAAATGGAATCATACAATACATAGCCCTTTCAGTCTGGCTTCTAATGTTTTTGAAAGCCACCCATTTTGTTTTGTGTATCAGTAGTTCATTCCTCTCTTCTGCCAAGTAGTGTTCCATTATGTGGATGGGGCAAGGTTTCATCTGAGTTGTTTCCAGTTTCGGGTGATTATGTATAAAGTTGCTACAAACAACCACGTACAGATGTTTGTGTGGACCTAAGTGTTCATTTCTCTAGGGCAATGCCCAGGAGTGGGACTGCGGATATGGTAAATACATGTTTAAGTTTATAAGAAAATGCCCGACAGTTCTCTAAGGTGGCTGTTCCTTTCCCACCTGCATGCTGGGGAGCTCCTGCCTCTCTGCAGCCTGCCAGCACTTGGTACTGTCAGTTGTTTTTTCCCCTCATTTTTGACATTCTAGTGGGAATGTGGTCATCTAGACCTTTTTCCCATGTTTCCATAGGACCACTAGGGAGGGCACTGAGTGGAAGAACAGCAGGACCAGGTGTGAGAGGCTGGCTGGTGGGGACACTTTGGGTGCTGGGAGCAGCAGGAGCATTCGTCTGGGTAATGAGGCCCCCATACCAGGGGTGGCCCTGGAGATGCTGGGGTGAGGAGAGCTGGAAAGGTCAACACATTTGTGCAGGGATGGCCATCTGTGACAGCGCACTGCCAGTGTCAAACATAATAGAAGCTTCCATGGCCTCTCTGACAAAGGATTTCATCCTACTTTCATATCATCACCTAAGGAACTCCTCTCATGCTCAGCAAAGTCCCTTCCTCCTGTGGCCTGTACATCAGGTATGCTCTGCCCTAAGAAAACCAAATTTGTGAAAGTCTAAAGTCTTGGAAAAGATAAATGACCCACACTGAGCTATACTGTTATGGTTTTATAAGAAGGTCACCACGTGACTTTTATGGTATGTACTACTGGTATGCTCACTTTCTGGGTTTAAAAATCGACTACTGAACTTAACCAAATGTTAAAACAAAAACCCATAAAATTAAAGCATACAGGAACCTTTGCAGATTGAAGCCATAGAGGCATAACATTAGATCTGAGAGAGTCTGGGAGATGATCTCCCCAAGCTTCTTATGCAGAGATGGAGACAGGCTCAGAGGAGGTGAGTGATTTGCATGAGCATTCATGGACAAAAACAGAGGCATGTTTCTAGTCCAAGAAAATGGCTATGGGAAAATATGAAGAATAAAAATCAGTTTCTGTGTAACCTTCCACACCTTTCTTGTAAATGTACAATGTTACCAGTACTCTCCAGCAGACCACATTCTGGCTCTGTTAAGCATCTTCATCTAAACCATGATATACTTATTACAGCTTGAAGAATCCTTAGAGAGAAAATGTCAACTATGTTAAACCATTTATTTCCAGCCTGTTACTTTTCTGAACATGCTTTGGTTGTATAATATATATTCTGTCCTTGTTCTGAGTATTGCTTTCTCCTCCAGACAAAGCTCTCTTGATATCTATGCACACATGCCCATACATGTGTGTACATGTATGTATATGCACACATGCCTAAAACATAACCGCTGTGTGTCCTAGGCAATTCCATCGCCTCCATCCCAGATGAAGCATTTAATGGATTACCAAACTTGGAAAGGCTTGATCTGAGCAAAAATAATATCACTTCTTCAGGCATAGGTCCAAAAGCATTCAAGGTAAATACATGCTCTGATTTGTCTATCTGGACGAATGGCTTCACTATGACTTGCATTGGTTGGAGATGGGGAAGGGAGGAAAAGGAAAATACTTCTAATTGGTAGTCTTCTTCTAAGAAAGTTTCCTCTCTGATGTCCCTAAATTGCATTCAAGTTTTCTCTTGAATATAGTTTACTATTTTACATACTTTCAGCTTTGCCATAAGGACACCAACAATAGCATCAGTGACAAAAGTAATGATTTTAATTTATGGAGTAGTTTCTCCCCAGGTAACTGAAAACATGCTAAAATCTGGTCTCTTAGCATATGAAGTATTTTCTGGAAATAAATTGAGCCTATCTGGAACCTCTATTAACATTTTTCAGGCCAGCAAGACACTGCTTCCTTTTTTTGTGTGTGCAATGAACAAAACCTGATGGAGGATACTTTGGCAGAAGGGGGTTCTGGAAAAACAAATAGGCTCAGATAAAAATTAGGGATAGCTTGGGAAAGAAGAGGGAAAGAGAGAGAACAGGCAACAGCATAGAATAAAGCTTTGAAAGATACAGATTGGACTAATTATATATTCAAAAAAAAAAAAAAAACAGGCCGGGCACAGTGGCTCACACCTGTGATCCCAGCACTTTGGGAGGCCAAGATGGGCGGATCACGAGGTCAGGAGTTTGAGACCAGCCTGGCCAACATGGTGAAACCCTGTCTCTATTAAAAATACAAAAAATTAGCTAAGCGTGGTGGCACGCGCCTATAGTTCCAGCTACTTGGGAGGCTGAGGCAGGAGAATCGCTTGAATTTGGGAGGCGGAGGTTGCAGTGAGCCAAGATCGTGCCATTGCACTCCAGCCTGGGCAACAGAGGAAGACCCTGTCTCAAAAAACAAAAAGGAGAAAAGAAGAGATAATTCAAGGAATTTCAGAGCCAAGAGAGAAGGGGTTTATGTTTGTAAACAAAAACTCATAAATGTGTGTGTTTGAAAAGCCAAAAATAAAGCACACTATATTCCACTAAGTGAAACTGTTACCCCCTTGGGCAGTCTTCTGGGTCTTCCACCCACTCTTCAGACAAATCACTGGCCTCTTCTATTCTTAGTTCCTGTTTCTTTTCTGGAGTCTAGGCTGGCAGAAAAGAGGGTTCTACACTCACATCCTAGATGTACTTCATGCTATCCATCCTTCTCCTAGAAAATGGCTAGCATTAGGGGGTCCTTTTCCTATTTGACCAAGAGAAAAACACTGTAAGAGATTACCTCCTTTTCTTCCTTTGGAATTCTGTGTCCCATTCCAAAACTGTTGAAATTTGAATATGATCACTGGAGAAGTGAATCATTCCATAGGACTTTACTAAAACCTACCCAACCACAGTTCCCCACTTGTGGTGGTACAGGCTAGGCTTGACCAATGAACACACAATACAAATGTGAAAAAGACACTTTTCCAGACAGTCAACTGGATGCCATATTGGAATAGCTTGTGATATCTGTAGTCCTTGGTTTTGAAAAATTTCCACAGTAATTAGTGTTATTTTATGACCTTTCTGGAGTAGATAAAAAACTGAGGTTTACAAGTATGTTTAAAGGATTGATTGTTATCTTAATTGTTAGCATCCATGACAGCTTCAGATTACTGCATGATTTCATAAAATTTCTGTCTATTGCTGTAAAGGTGGAAACCTAAGATCTAGCAAGAATGACCAATCCAGTAGTTATGGCAGCTTTCTCTCACTTTCTAAAGCTGCAATATAAACGTGGTGAGTAAGCTACAAAATAATCAAATGTAGTCTGCTGAAAATCCCTAAGAATCAATGCTATTACCAGGATCAATATCAACCTGGCAGGGGGAATATGGGGTTTGCTGTGTGGCCTGGACATTACTGTCTAAGCCTAAGGAAGGATAGGTTTGTGAGACTTTTAGTCACGACCATTATGTGAAATGTGACTGCACAGCTGTGACTAGATAAAAAAGTAACTTTGAGATTTGCTTTTTAAGCTTCTGAAGAAGTTAATGCGTTTGAATATGGATGGAAATAATTTGATACGGATTCCTTCACAATTGCCATCTACATTAGAAGAACTTAAAATCAATGAGAACAATCTTCAGGCTATTGATGAAGAAAGTTTATCAGGTATTTAATATTTGTTTTTCAATGATATGCTTCCTTATAATCTCTCTTATATAGTCTTGTAGAAATTTTATTTACAGTATTGCCAAATGAATAAATAGTAAATATTTTTAGGTCACAACCATTTGAGTTGATAAAACTTCTTTTAACTATTGACTGGTAAAACGTAAAATGAATTTTAAACTGCCTATTGTCTTTGTACCCTACCCATGAATAACATCGTTTCTCAATGATTCCAGGTTCTTATTATTCACAAGACAATAAATTTACTACAAATCCAAAATATGTGAAGAATTACACTAAATATTCCCCGCACTGCCGTGTGTTTTGTGTTATGGATCGACAATTTTGTCGGTTCTTCGTAGCGACTAACCAGTGCCATGGTTTGTTGATTGGATCTCCTTTATCACTCTGATGGTCAACAGACCCCACCCACAACTCTTGCTGCCTCCATACACCTTGCTATTTTAATTTATCATGTGCTGGAACCTAGTGGGAATTACGCATGAAATATGAATAAACAGGCACTGCATATGCAGCTGAGATGCTGTCCTACAAAGAAAGCACATGCTCTTCATGGTATTAACTTTGACTCTGGCAATTTTCTGCCTGAGAGGGCTTGGGCTGGAACTTCTGTACTCGTATGTCACTGAAGTCCTGCTAACTCCACACCCCACAGCATGTGGATGCGAGGCTCCCACCGTGACCTAGCTTTCTGAAAGCCTTTAGTGAGCGTGCCCCATGTTCTGTGCACTCGACATTGCTGGAACTGGCCCCTCTTCTGCTTGTTTCTGGACTGTGCTAGACAGCTGAAGTTGTCATATTGTGACTCTGTATAGAAGAGGCTTTATCACATTTTACTTTTCATGAATTCTAGCTAATGCCTTTGATTATACTGTGTACTTTTTTGAGACAAGGACTGCCTACCTTTTCTTTTTATCTTCCTAATAGTCTAGTATAGCTCTTGAGGTACAGTGCTCAACACTGTCTGTTTACTTGCTTTGAAACATATTTATTATGTTATTTATTAAACAAAGCCTTTAAAGGAATAAAATAGTTCAATTATTTCCTGTAACTCCCAAAAAACTTCTCAGGAACAAAACACTTCTGGTACTAAGAAAAGAACGATAACAATGAGAATTGCCAAATCTGAGGATTAGTTATGAAAATACTCAATTTCCAGACGGATTTCAGGACACACAGAAAAACATTAATAAACACAAATTTCGATGCAGACTGCCAAATGGGAAAGACATTAGAAATTCAGTTTCTAACTGCTGAAGACCAAAGGGTGTCAGCAATTTAGAACAACTGTACTAACAGGCTGTATATGAACTATATGTCAGTGACACTTTTAGTTGGGTTATCAAAACGAGATGTTATAAAACATGCACTCCTGATTGTGAAGGTGCTTTCACACACCCCTGGAACTGCCTTCCAGAGTACTCTTCTCCTCCCTCACTCACAAATGCTTCTAGATTCCCAGAGTGTTGACAGGAAGCCGGGGTGAATGGGCTGCCTGCCTGCCTTTCTTAGCCCACCTTTCTCCACAGTCCGAGCACCCGAGGAGCCTTGGCCCCATGCCGGCAGTGCTTTCTGTCCTCCGGCTCAGATACCCCTGCTGCACTCCCTAGGTGGGCTCAGTTCTAAGAGCTACTGCAGTACCAGCCCCTCGGGGGCTGGGCTCCCCCTGGCTGGGAGTCCTGATGCTGTGGAGGTCAGGCTGGCTGCCAGGAGTGTTGTGAGGCCACCCTGCTTCTGTGTGGAAGCAGGTGGCCCACTGCTCTCCCGTCATCTCTCTTGGGGCGGCTCCTCACTCATGACCTTTCAGATTATAGCTCCAGAGAGGGGGAAGGAGGGCACTCCAGGGAGAGAAAACAGCACAAAGGTGCAAATAAATGAGACAATTTGGGATACTGTGGGAGCTGCAAGCAGGCAGTGAAGGTGAAGGAAAGGCAACGAGCAGCACAAGGGGCTGCACACACCTTGCTGAAGGGCAGGGAATTCATCTGCAGCAGGAGCAGAGTCCACCTGAGATGTGCACATGTGTTATGGAGAAAGGGAAGGACTTACAATTGAGAGAGAGGTGTGAAAGGTAGAGGGAGGGACAGCGGAGGAAACCCAGGCATGCTTTAAAACCATTTTTGTTGTCACTAATGACTGAAACAACCAAACCAGGAGCCCTGGAGGCTGCTCCAGTGGATGATCATATGATGCTGCCTGCCAGGAACAGCGAGGCACCTGAAATGTCCACAGCCTGTCATGGTACCACCCACCATGGAAGACTTCCTGTTTCCTGTCCATGAATCCTTTCAACATCTACCTCAAGTCTCACCTACAAGAAACGTTCTCTAGCTCTATCCTATTTCCAGTTACCTCCTATTTCCTATATATACCAGAGAATAATTGCAAAAGAAAACACAGTGTCCTGAATTTGCACTGTTTCTCTCTTTTTCTCTTAGTCATGTAATGGCCATTAGTTCATTTCTGTTATCTATTTTTCAATGAAAAACTTCCACTGCATTTCAGAACTTCACCTATGTACTAGAGAAAGATGTCAGATTCTCAGTACCTTTAGTTTTGGAAATGAAAGAGAATATGAGGAAATATAACCACTTATCACAATTTACTGGCTGGCCTGGCTACTTCCTGTTGCTCAGCACTTCCATTAATCCTAAGCACCACCACCAGGTTAACCTTTGTAAAATGTGGCCTTTGTCCTGCCATCCCCATCTTGCTGCCTAGAGAATGAGAGCCAGACGTTGTTGTCCAGGGTGCAAAGGCCCTCCCAGAATTAGCTGAGTGTGGTGGCGGGGGCCTGCAATGCCAGCTACTTGGGAGGCTGAGGCAGGAGAATTGCTTGAACCCGGGAAGCAGAGGTTGCAGTGAGCCAAGATCATGCTATTGCACTCCAGCCTGGGTGACAGAGCGAGACTCTGTCTCTAAATAAAATAAAATAAAATAAAATAAAATTTAAAAATGTAAAAAAAGGCCCTCCCAGTGTACTTCTCTCTGAGCACCAACCTTCACTTCACTGTGCACAGCCACTCCAGGGCTAGTCTCCTCTCCCCCTGAGCAAACCCACATGGTCTTTCACCTACATGTGCTCGGCTGGCTATTTCAGCTTGGAAGTTCCTCCTACTTCTATCTCTTTCTGTCTGTAGGAGCTTGACACTTTTTTTTTTTTTTTTTTTTTTGAGACGGAGTCTTGCTCTGTCGCCCAGGCTGGAGTGCAGTGGCGCGATCTCGGCTCACCGCAAGCTCCGCCTCCTGGGTTCACGCCATTCTCCTGCCTCAGCCTCCCGAGTAGCTGGGACTACAGGCGCCCACCACCACACCCGGCTAATTTTTTGTATTTTTAGTAGAGACGGGGTTTCACCGTGTTAGCCAGGATGGTCTCGATCTCCTGACCTCGTGATCCGCCTGCCTCGGCCTCCCAAAGTGCTGGGATTACAGGCTTAAGCCACCATGCCCGGCCAGCCTGGCACTTTCATACCACTCACATCTACACTGCTTTTTCTTCTTTTAATCTTCCAGCATTTATTATTTCTATTCCTGATGCAACCATCTTTGCTGTTGCCTAAGAGCAGAACTGAGTCCCACATGGCATGCGGTGCAATGCCCATGAAGGGGGTTGAATAGAAAACATCCCCTAATCTGGGAACTTTGGCCACACCCTGAGCCTCTGACTCAGATGCCTTTGGGTATTATCATTGCTGAGCTGTCCGTTTTGCAGCACGGAACTTCCATTTGACCTGGATCATACCACTCCTGAGACTAGTAGAAACAAAGTAGAAAAAACTTGTTTGTATAAAGGCCTTTCTTGCTAGTTCAATCTGAATGCGTGGAGAATTTTTGATCATCAGTCTTTCAAAGCTTCCCTTTGGCTGCGGTCCGTGCCAAGAAGTGAGTAACTATGATGGGAATTCACTGCTCTGGTTTACTTCTCACTCCCTTGTTCAGAGACTGAGGGTGAGCCAGGGAAAGTGTTCTTTTCTGTGTCCTAGAAAAAGAAATCATTCATTGCATTAAACTTCCACCCACCCCATTGCCTATTATGCTGCCACTTCATACATCTATGTCTTTGCAATGTTTCCAGTGACTGTCCACAACTTTCTATTCCTTTCCTACCTGAATTCCAAATCCCTGTTCAGCCACTACAATTTCTATGGAAACTCCTCTGCCTCTGTTTCCTATCTTCCTCCCTCTGTTCTCTCTTGCTTCTGTTCCTTACACATATTGTTAGCACCTAGCATTTCAATGATTTTTTTCGGATCTGCCTCACTACTGGACCATGCATTTAGTCCTGGTTGAATTGAGTATCTGGGATGTACAAAGTACTTAGGAAAAGGCTTTATAGGAGGATACAAAGGTTTAAAAAAAACTGTATTTGCCCTCCAAATAAACTGGCCATTTCACATGACATTTCAAAAGGCTACAAAAATTTGCATGGTTTTTCAATTATCCTAATATTCTAATACTTTTATTTTTTATAGACTTAAATCAATTGGTCACCTTAGAATTGGAAGGAAACAATCTCAGTGAAGCCAATGTCAATCCTTTAGCTTTCAAACCTTTGAAGAGCCTAGCCTACTTGCGTCTGGGAAAAAATAAATTTAGAATTATACCGCAGGGTCTTCCTGGTTCTATTGAGGTAACAATTTTTTTTTAGTGTTTTAGATGTATTATATTTGAAATATGGTATACTACAACAAAATATATTTTAAGACTATTGTGATGTAAATTAAACTCTAGTTTCATGCTGTATACATAATTTCCTATAAATTAAGCATTGTTTTTTCTTCAAGCAATACAAAATTCTGAATCGAAATTATAATTACTAGTAGAGACACCTGATAAAGTGAAAAATGGTATTTCTGATAGCTGCTGGGGGAAATAGGAGAAAGGAACTGAGAATTTAAATGAAACCACAACTTCCATGAGGTACTCTGACTCTCAAGACAGTGTAAACTGTCCCAATCCAGAATGTGAGGCTTATCACAGAAGCTCAAACAGGTATTAACCATAACAAAGTGTCCACTCACAAATTCCAGGCAAAACCACAGACACTCTGACCTAACAGTAACTTGCATGGATACAAGTGTTGTACAAAAAAGGTCTCTGACTGTTACAGCAACTCTGTAGCTTACAAGTTTTGACCCAATTCCTACCAAAACTGTCCTGTGACTAACTCCAGGCCCCAAACGCCAGCCTTGCTTCATTATCCTCTAGAGATGCCCCACAGGTCCCCAGATGTGTGGTCTCCTTGCTGCAGGATGTGCTCCTGGGGGTCTTTGGCTGATTAATGTCAACACCTCTCATTTCCTGCATTAAAAACACTGAGGTGGACCGTGCAGTGGCTCACGCCAGTAATCCCAGTACTCTGGGAGGCTGAGGCAGGAAGATGGCTTGAGGCCAGGAGTTCGAGAGTAGCCTGGGCAACATAGTGAGACGCTGTCTCTAAAAAAATGTATTAAAAAAAAATTAGCCAGGCGTGATGGTGCACACCTGTAGTCGTAGCTGCTCAGGAGGCTGCGGTGGAGGATCACTTGAGCCCAGGAGTTTGAGGCTGCAGTAAGCTAGGATCGTACCACTACACTCCAGCCTGGGCAACACAGAGAGACTCTGTCTCTACAAACCACACCCCACCCTGCCCGCCAAAAAGAACACTGAGGTCCAGAGAGTCTATACGTACTGGCAGACCCTGTGGGAACCCAGGTTTCCTCACTAAGTTCCGTTTCTCCTATACCACATGATCATCCAGCCAGAAGTCGGGATGGAACATCCTCCGGCTGCAGCCCCAGCAAGCCAGAAAAGAGGGTCATCTATTGTGATCTTATGTGGCTGTCATGGCTACCACCCTTCCTCTTCTTCCTATTTCCAGATTAAGCGACGGAGTTATGTAACACTGACATTTATCAGTACCTGGCTTTCCATCAGAATCTCCTGGGTTCTTAAGAAATACAGACTCTTGGACCTATCCCAGACATGCTAAGTCAGATTCTTTGTGGGGCAGGGCCAGAAATTAATAATTAAAAAATTAAAATTTAAATAGATAATGCATACACATGTTAAAACACATACATACACAATGATGATAATACAAAAGAGCAATGTGCCCCACTCCAAGCCTGAGCTTCCCATACTGGCGTCTCTCTCTCTCTCCAAAGGGACCCACTCCTACCAGTCTGGAAAGCACTGAGCATACAAGCGCGCAAATGCATGGCACACACTACAAATCCTTCTAAAGCCACTGCTGTACACCTGCCTCACTTAACCATGCAGCCTCAAGGCTGTCTCATGTCATTGTTTCCTACAGCTGCAGAGTTTTCAACATATGGACAGGTGTGCCAGGATTTATTTAACTAGTCTCTTACTGATCTAGCTCACCTCCTAAATACATATGCAGGTAAAAGCAAAAAGTTGAAAATTGCTTTATTAATTTCTAACAAATACCAAAATTAACAAAGAGGGAAATTCTCACAGGTGGAATAGAAGGTGACACTAAAGATATATGCCAGTTTTACCTCTGAATTCTAACAAGAGAACAAGGAGAATTTTTATAATGCAGATCCTTTAGTGAAAAACTCCCTCTAATGCCAACTAAACTTAACTTGAAGGCAGCTAGCTATTAAAAACTTATTAACAGTTCTAGAAAACTTCTCCTTGGTTGTAAATTAAGGCTTTTAATTAACTTTAATTAAATTAATTATAACAAAAGCAAATCTAAAAACATGAGCCTAAAATATTATAGACCACATGAAATAGTAGGAAACAGGCAGCCTGGGAGCTGGAGGCTCAGCTAGGACAAGCCCCTCTCAGCATTAGTCACGTAACGACGGGTGAGCCTCCCTGTCTCTCCAGGCCCAACTTAACTCCACTGGTAAGTAGCGATAATAATTTCTGTCTACTTTTCAGAGTTTTAAAGCCCAAATGAGATAATTTATGTGAATAAGTATTATACAGTAGACAGCCTTGTATAATTATTATGGTATGCCATTTCTTGCAACATATTATGGCTAATACATTTTAAATAAAATTCACTTGATTCCATAACCATGACAGTGTGTTTTATTTTACTAATTAGTTATAAAATTTGACAACTTTCCTGTAATTCCAGCACTTTGGGAGGCCAAGGCGGGTAGATCACTTGAGCTTAGGAGTTCGAGACCAGCCTGAGCAACATGGTGAGACCCTGTCTCTACAAAAAATACAAAAATTAGCCAGGCTTGGTGGTGCATACCTGTAGTCTCAGTCACTTGTGGGACTGAGGTGGTAGGGTCACTTGAGCCTGGGAGGTCAAGGCTGCAGTGAGCCGTGTTTGTGCCACTGCACTCCATCCTATGCGACAAAGTGAGACCCTGTCTCAAAAAAAAAAAGACAACTTAAAAATATGAGCTTACTTGAAAGAGCAGTAAAAGACTCTTTAGATAATACTAATCATAATAGTCTATGTCACTATTTTAGTCTCCATGAAATTGAACATATCAACTAACACAAAGGAAAAATAATAGTCTTTTCTCTTAATTATAGGAATTATACCTAGAAAATAACCAAATTGAAGAAATAACTGAAATTTGTTTCAATCATACCAGAAAGATCAATGTCATTGTACTACGTTACAACAAAATTGAAGAAAATAGGATTGCTCCTTTAGCCTGGATAAATCAAGAGTAAGTACATGCTACAATTTAAATTTTATTGAACTATTTCTTCCTCTAGCTATTATTAAACAGAGTATGAAAACTGGGAATGGGTTAAGTGAGGGAGGTGATGATACTGAAGGGCTCGGAGACAGAATTGTTTCTTAGTGAACCCTTACCCTATCCCCAAAGTGGGCTACTTCATGCAGTTTCCAACCTGTGCATTGCATGACTGGTGTTAGGATTATTGTGGTAACTACTGTTGTTGTCACCATACTGCATACTGGACACCATATCATATGCCAAGTGCTGAGCTAGCAAGAACTGAGCCCCAGCTGTCTGACTTCAAGGTCTGCCCACTAGTGGTCAAATGCCACTTCTAGCTCTGTCTACTTCACAGGTTGTCAGGAGGTTTGAATGAGATAATCCCCTGCACACAGTGAGAAAGATATCTGCCATACTCCTTCTCCTCATTATTAGGTGGAAGCACCAGGCTCCAGAGCCCAGGCCTGTTCTCCTACACTACACAGCCTTCTATTCTCCAAACTATTTCTTCACCTCAACTCTTACAAAATAGACTGAAGAATGCTTGGCCTAACAGTGGAGGCCAAAACTAGACTCTGTCTTCCTGGACAAGCATCAGCAGCCTCTGGCTGTAGCTCTCAGTGAAGGGGGAGGGAGTCAGAAGCAAGCCCTGCAGCAAATCCAGCAGACAACTGGGATCTGGGATTGCGTGTCCTGGAACTATGTGCCTAAGTAGCACAGCCTGGGACACGTGTCATTCAGAAGCAGGATGGAGAGGCCAACTGGGCTCAGCAGCATGTGGCACTGAGTCCACTGTGGGCAGAGGAGTCTTCATCAGGTGAAAAGAGGGTGTGGGGCAGAAGCCTTAGGGGACTCAGGTGGGGCTCCTAAAACAAGCCAGTGAGTTCACCACACTTCCCAGATCTTCTAGATGATTAACAGCATTTTCTAGATCCCTCAGGCTCGCCTCAAGTCTCAGGTGTGCCAGGTCACCAAATCAAATGTGGAATGAAAATGTAGGGGAAGGGGAACCAAAACAAGCCAAACAAACCAAACTTCCTTGCTGGAACCAGAGACAACTTTACAGATAGGCATTTAGATGTATGCTGGGATTCATGGGATTTCATTTTGGATTCAACACATCAACCTTACAAATATTTTAGTCTTTGGGCCTCAGTATTGCCTCTAGGGATATGAGTTTCTCCCTCCTAGTCTTTGATGCTCCTCTTGCATGGACTCACATAGCTGGGAGGCAGTATGGCACACCGGTAAGGACATGCACCTTGGTGCAAGAGACTAGGGCTGGCTGTACCTGGAAAAGTTCCTATTTGGAATCATCACTACAAACTGGGTGCTTATAGGAAAATGGACCAGTATCAAGACTGGCTTTATCAAAATTTAGAGCTGATGATCACCATCCTGATGTCCCTACCCTGTGTACTTTTTTCTTTGCTGCAGAAATCTAGAATCCATTGATCTCTCCTACAACAAGCTCTATCACGTTCCCTCCTATCTACCCAAGTCCTTGCTGCACCTCGTACTCCTTGGGAACCAGATTGAACGGATCCCTGGCTATGTGTTTGGCCACATGGAACCAGGCCTGGAATACTTGTACCTGTCATTTAACAAACTTGCTGATGATGGCATGGACCGCGTCTCTTTCTATGGGGCATATCATTCCCTGAGAGAATTATTTCTGGATCACAATGACTTAAAATCTATACCACCTGGGATACAAGAAATGAAAGCACTACATTTTCTGAGGCTGAACAACAACAAGATACGGTAAATTTTGGCTTTTTCAAGTATCTGTTTAAATTTTGGTTGGCAAAATGTATGATAAAACAACCGTGACATGATATCTGGGATTTACGTTAAGGAAAAAAAAAAATGGTGCTAAGGGGCTGGATTAAACAAGATTGGCAAATGTTAGTAATTACTGAAAGTGTATGACAGGAATGTGAGGATTCATTACAAGTTTTTCCTACTTTTGCACGTTTATAAATTTCCATAGTTAAAACGTCTTTTGGCCACGTGCAGTGGCTCACGCCTGTAATTCCAGCACTTTGGGACACCAAGGCGGGTAGATCACCTGAGTTCAAGAGTTCGAGGCCAGCCTGGACAACATGGTGAAACCTCATTTCTACTAAAAATACAAAAATTAGTAGGGCATGGTGGTGCGTGTCTGTAATGCCAGCTACTTGGGAGGCTGAGGTGGGAGAATTGTTTGAACCTGGGAGGCAGAGGTTGCAGTGAGCCAGGATTGTGCCACTGCACTCCAGCCTGGGTGACAGAGTGAGACTCCATCTCAAAAAAAAAACAACAACAAAAAATTAACGATTATTATATATAACACTTAGAATTTGAGACAGGTTCAAATGAGTCTTCAAAGCAATAGATTATGTTACTACTCCCACCTCCATGTGTAAAAAAATAAAACTAATCTATAGAGCATAAAACCTAAATATATGCTAAAATTAAAACTGCTTCTATCTAGATTTTTCTGAAGTCAGATTTCTGAATACATTTATTGAGACTCACTTTCTCTACTTTTGGGAATACATTTTTCTGCATGTGTTCAGCTTATATACTGAATCATCACTCCTGCCTAGATGGCATGAGTGTGTTGAGAATTAATCCAGAATATTTTGTTAGTAAGGTCTTTATCATTGGCAGTGAGGGAGACAATAACCTGTTGTTCTGTCCCTGAGAATTATGTCTCTTAGTCTTTCCCCTTCTCTAAAAGTCCAAATAAACTAAATGCCTACAAAAACAAAACAAAAACACAGAAAAGTTCGTGTTTTTAAAGGTACTGGAGGAAGAGATGGGGGTTTGGGAGGGCTTTGTAAAATTCAGTTTCAAAATTTGTTGGCAAAAATACTTCACAGGTTGTGCCATATGCTTCATACTGCATTGCATCAGAAGGCGTCTAATGTTTGTCCCACCTTTTGTGATTCTAAAATTGATCAGTGGATTGAGGTGGTCACAGCCTGGTATCTCCTAAGACAAATTTACTCCTCCATCATTGAACCAATGGTTTCACTCACAGATGAATGTTGTTTGAATTCTTATTTCATTAGGGGTAACAAAATGATGAATTTCTATTTTTGCCATGCTTCTCATGCTTATTCGCTGGAATTCCTCTGTAAAACATTTTTTGCTCATCAACTAGGGCTGCTTTGTCACTTTGAAAGGCAAGAAAAAAGCTCAGTTCTTTCCTTCAAACCACCAGTGGGAGTAAGAAGTTGGAGCTTAAATGTTTTTGCTTTATTTTGTTTTAGGGTTCTCTCTTTTTCTGGTGAATCAATATACACTTAGGCTTTCATGTAAGCAGTTATGTTGCAATCAGTTGCAGTCATCTGGACAATGGTCGCCATTCAAACTGGCTCTTGTGTTGGCTTACTTGCTTTTGGGCACACGTGGGCCTCAGGCTTACTTTCTGCATTCCCTACTGCAGACCTTCCTCCAAAGAGCCTGGCCTCTTTCTTTGGGGCATAGTATTGAGAAGCCCCAAGTGGGAACCAGACGTGGTCCTTTCAATTGTGTTGCTATTGTTTTGGGGCCTTTCAGTGGACTGCCAGGAAATTCCGTATTTTGAAAAGAAAGTAAGTTCAGACTGACATTCCCAAATCAAATTTAACATAATTGAATATTAATTTCTTTTATTAAAACTTGTTTCTCTTACACTGAAAATCTAGGATCCCAACAATATTAACTTGGATGATCTTACAATATGTAAACAATTATTTCAAAAATGACATTATTACTGCTAATAATAAAAGCTTTAAGTTTATTATTTTTTAGTAGCTCTATTTGTCTTTAGAATAAGTTCCACTAAAGATGTACAGCTGAAATACAGTGGTTTCCTCTGTAATATGTCAACAACTTAATATTCAGACATGTTATTTAGTTTATTTTTGGTTTTTAGAAATTGCTTTTTTCTTTTTGAATTAATATTATTTTTGACTGTATTAAATATTTATAATTCCAAAGTCAAAACTGTATAAGAAGTTGAATTAAGAGAAGTCTTACTTCTATGATTGTCTTTTATACACTATATGATCCTTCCCATAGGTTAAATTTTTAAATTTCTAGTTTATCCTTCCAGTATTTATTTTTGCAAACAAAAGCCTACATACATATACATATTTCCTCATCCTCATCCATAATTATTATACAAGTTATTACACAAAAGGGCAGTTTTCTCTCTATATATGTCTTAGTCCAATTCTGATGCTATAAAATCATGCCGAAGGCTGGGTAATTTAAAAAGAGAAAAGGTTTATTTGGCTCATGGTTCTTCAGGCTGTGCAAGTAGCACGACACTGGCATCTGCATCTGGTGAGGGCCTTCAGGCTGCTTCCACTCATGGTGGAAGGGGAGATGGAGTGTGTAGAGATTACATGGCAAGAGAGGAGGCAAAAAAGAATGGGGAGGTGCCAGACTTTTTTTTTTTTTTTTTTAACAACCAGCTCTTATGGGAATTAATAGAAGAAGAACTTACTCACTCCCCTGATCCTAGAGAGGATATTAATCTATTCATGAGTGACCTGCCCCCATGACCCAAACACCTCCCATTAAGCACCACCTCCAACACTGGGGATCAAATTTCAACATGAGATTTGGATGGGTCAAAAAAACCAAACCTTATGGGGTATTTGTATTTTTTCTACCCTTTGCTTTTTTTCTTTTTTCTTTTCTTTTTTTTTTTTTTGAGACAGAGTTTCACTCTTGTCGCCCAGGCAGGAGTGCAATGACGTGATCTCAGCTCACTGCAACCTCCACCTCCCAAGTTCAAGCGATTCTCTTGCCTCAGTCTCCCAAGTAGCTGGGAGTATAAGGATATGCCACCATGCCTGGCTAATTTTTTATTTTCAGTAGAGATGGGGTTTCTCCATGTTGGTCAGGCTGGTCTTGAACTCCTGACCTCAGGTGATCCACTCGTCTTGGCCTCCCAAAGTGCTGGGATGACAGGTGTGAGCCACCGTGCCCAGCCTACCCTTTACTTTTTAAAAGTATCAGTATATCACTCCCCATCAGTATGTAGAGAATTTCTTCATTCCTTTTCATAACTGAATATTATGCAGATATACTATATTTTATTCAATCGCTTCCATATTGATAGACATGTGTTTCCACTCTTACTACTAAACATAATGCCACAAAAGATAAGTTTGTATAAATGTCATTTTGTTTTTTTTCCAGTTTAACTTTGGGATAAAATCCTAGGAGTGAGAATGCAGAGTGCAAAGGGTAAAGTGCATATGTAATTTTGCTAGATATCACCAAATTCCTCTCTAGAGAGGGTGCACCATTTTGCATTCCCTTCAGAGGTATTTAATGGGTCCAGGCTCACTATTAGAATATGTTAATGAGCTTTTGGGTTTTTTTTTTTTTTTTTTTGCAAACCTTATAAATAAAAAGTGGTATGCCAGTAAAGTTTCAATTTACATTTTTCTTATGAATGAAATTGAGCATTTTCCATTTTCCTCCTAGATTCTTAGGAAGCCTTTGTATCTGCAATATAAGTTACCTTCTCCTTCTTTGTCATGTTGTTTAACTTTGCACTTTCTTTTTAAAACTGGCAGTAAATTTTAAATCTTTTCATTCAGTGCTTCTGGTTTTCAAATCACATATAGGAAGAATCTCCCGAGTCAGGGGGTGTGACCACAGTCTGTTCTGGTGCTTCTATGGCTTCATCTTTCACATTTGGATCTTTGACGTAGTTGGAATTTATTCTGGTCTATAATATAAGGATCCAACTTTATTTTAAGAACAAAATTTTTTTAACAAATGTTAAACTTAACTCCTAAATGAAGGCAGATTATTACTTGGACCATGCGTGACTTGCATGTCTATTTTTCCTTAGGAACATTCTTCCAGAAGAAATTTGCAATGCTGAAGAGGATGATGACTCAAATCTGGAACATCTTCATCTTGAAAACAATTATATTAAAATTAGAGAAATACCATCTTACACATTTTCATGCATAAGATCATATTCAAGTATTGTTCTTAAACCACAAAACATCAAGTAATTCCAAGTTTTCCTTTGCTGTTTATAAACTTTATTCATGTATTTGTAGTAGCTGCATTTGTCATTAATAAGAGAGACATAATCCTCCTGTTATACTCAGTATCATTATATGCTAGTCCACCTGATTCACTAATACACAGATGAACAACCAAAATATACCTAAAAGGTGTAGTCTCTAGGAGTTTTATTAATAGTAAAGGTAAAATCTCTCAGTTTCCCACCTCTAGAAAGAGGCCATCTCACTAGAATAGGATATTACGCACACTGAGTTAGACCAGAAGAGTCTGGAACAAAATAAACACAGCCTTTATAATCAACTTGAGTACTGGTGTTAGCTGAGAACTCTGTAAGTCCCTTTAAAAATTATGTATCTTTTGGTTCAAGATTAAGAAGCATAATGACAACAAAAAAAGCAGGCAGAATTTATGAATAAGTGTTGTTTATTATTCTGTTAAAACAATAATTTGTTAATTTCTTGTAAGGCCCTGTGCTATAATTACTGGTATAAATATAACTGAGTATTGGGGTAGCTTTCATTTCTTCCATTAATTACATGGTAAAATTAAAACACTACTGTAATGTTAATTTCCTGGTTTTGAAAATCATATTATGGTTATGTACATTGTTAACATTAAGGAAAGCTGGGAGAAGGGTGTGCATAAGTTCTATTATATTTTTGAAACTTTTCTATAATTCTAAAATTATTTTTTAAAGTTAAACAGCATATTAAGATTACCTTCACTATTCTTCACTCAAGATTAAAACATTTTTTTGAAAAGCAGTAGAGTTTGCTTAAAATACAAATTAATTATTCTTGACTATAACCTTGTAAAGGTAAATCTAATGTATAAATTTTTGAAAAATTTTGCACCACTGGTCACAGCATCTATCTCCTTTGCCTTAATTTACTGAAATATATCACTTTATTCAGTTCAATTGAAATAAAGCTATGTCTTTACTATGTATTGGCCCTACCAAAACCATATATTAAAATTTTTTAACATAATGATCTTTTATCTTTGTATTGCTAAAGTAATTTATAAGACACATATAGAAACTATGCTGACTTCTTTTGTTATTCTCAGTTTTATGTCTCGGCTAGGAACTTAAGTGCCAGTGTTGGCCTCATTGCATAGGTTTCTCTAATTTTTTAAGCTTTAGTTATTTAATCATTTAATAGTTCTTTCACCACTCTAGGAACCTTCCATCCCCATTTCACAAAGCTATTATAAGAACCAGAAAAGAATGTAAAGCATTTTGGAAAGTATGGTATGGATGATGAATGCAGTTATTATCTCATATAAAACTGAGAGGAACCAGCATAGCCAACCATGATTGACAATTTCATGGGTGACTTTCAGTTTCATAAGTGTGAAAAGTTTGACTTATTCCATGTTCTTTTTTTTTTTTTACTTTTTAGTAATTTATTTTCTACAGATTTTATGAAAGACAACATTCATAACATTAATGGTTAAAACATTCCTTTATTTCCTTCCTTCCTTCTTTTTTTCTTGGCTGAACCAATGTTGAGAGACAAGTTTTTTTTTTTTTTTTTGCCTTTTTAAAAAAAATTTTATTATTATTATACTTTAAGTTTTAGGATACATGTGCACAATGTGCAGGTTTGTTACATATGTATCCATGTGCCATATTGGTGTGCTGCACCCATTAACTCGTCATTTAGCATTAGGTATATCTCCTAATGCTATCCCTCCCCCCTCCCCCCACCCCACAACAGTCCCCAGAGTGTGATGCTCCCCTTCCTGTGTCCATGAGTTCTCCATTGTTCAATTCCCACCTACGAGTGAGAACATGTGGTGTTTGGTTTTTTGTCCTTGCGATAGTTTACTGAGAATGATGGTTTCCAGTTTCATCCATGTCCCTACAAAGGACATGAACTCATCCTTTTTTATGGCTGCATAGTATTCCGTGGTGTATATGTGCCACATTTTCTTAATCCAGTCTATCATTGCTGGACATTTGGGTTGGTTCCAAGTCTTTGCTATTGTGAATAGTGCTGCAATAAACATACGTGTGCATATGTCTTCATAGCAGCATGATTTATAATCCTTTGGGTATATACCCAGTAATGGAATGGCTGGGTCAAATGGTATTTCTAGTTCTAGATCCCTGAGGAATCGCCACACTGACTTCCACAATGGTTGAACTAGTTTACAGTCCCACCAACAGTGTAAAAGTGTTCCTATTTCTCCACATCCTCTCCAGCACCTGTTGTTTCCTGACTTTTTAATGATGGTCATTCTAACTGGTGTGAGATGGTATCTCACTGTGGTTTTGATTTGCATTTCTCTGATGGACAGTGATGATGAGCATCTTTTCATGTGTTTTTTGGCTGCATAAATGTCTTCTTTTGAGAAGTATCTATTCATATCCTTCGCCCACTTTTTGATGGGGTTGTTTTTTTTTCTTGTAAATTTGTTTGAGTTCATTGTAGATTCTGGATATTAGCCCTTTGTCAGATGAGTAGGTTGCAAAAATTTTCTCCCATTTTGTAGGTTGCCTGTTCACTCTGATGGCAGTTTCTTTTGCTGTGCAGAAGCTCTTTAGTTTAATTAATTAGATCCCATTTGTCAATTTTGGCTTTGGTTGCCATTGCTTTTGATGTTCTAGACATGAAGTCCTTGCCCATGCCTATGTCCTCAATGGTATTGCCTAGGTTTTCTTCTAGGGTTTTTATGGTTTTAGGTCTAACATATAAGTCTTTAATCCATCTTGAATTAGTTTTTGTACAAGGTGTAAGGAAGGGATCCAGTTTCAGCTTTCTACATATGGCTAGCCAGTTTTCCCAGCACCATTTATTAAATAGGGAATCGTTTCCTCATTTCTTGTTTTTGTCAGGTTTGTCAAAGATCAGATGGTTGTAGATATGCGGCATTATTTCTGAGGGCTCTGTTCTGTTCCATTGATCTATATCTCTGTTTTGGTACCAGTACCATGCTGTTTTGGTTACTGTAGCCTTGTAGTATAGTTTGAAGTCAGGTAGCGTGATGCCTCCAGCTTTGTTCTTTTGGCTTAGGATTGACTTGATACAAAATCAATGTGCAAAAATCACAAGCATTCTTATACACCAATAACAGACAAACAGAGAGCCAAATCATGAGTGAACTCCCATTCACAATTGCTTCAAAGAGAATAAAATACCTAGGAATCCAACTTACAAGGGATGTGAAGGACCTCTTCAAGGAGAACTATAAACCACTGCTCAATGAAATAAAAGAGGATACAAACAAATGGAAGAACATTCCATGCTCATGGGTAGGAAGAATCAATATCGTGAAAATGGCCACACCGCCCAAGGTAATTTATAGATTCAATGCCATCCTCATCAAGCTACCAATGACTTTCTTCACAGAATTGGAAAAAACTACTTTAAAGTTCATACGGAACCAAAAAAGAGCCCGCATCGCCAAGTCAATCCTAAGCCAAAAGAACAAAGCTGGAGGCATCACGCTACCTGACTTTTTTTTTTTTTTTTTAAGACAGAGTGTCACTCTGTCGCCAGGCTGGAGTGCAGTGGTGCAATTTCGGCTCACTGCAACCTCTGCCTCCTGGGTTCAAGCGATTCTCCTGCTTCAGCCTCCTGAGTAGCTGGGACTATAGGCATGCACCACCACGCCTGGCTAATTTTTGTATTTTTAGTAGAGACGGGGTTTTACCACGTTGGCCAGGATGGTCTCGATCTCTTGACCTTGTGATAAGACCGCCTTGGCCTCCCAAAGTGCTGGGATTATAGGCGTGAGTCACTGCACCAGGCCAGACTTATTCCATAATGTTACTTCTAAGCCTACTTTCTTAATAGACAGGATTCAGAGATTATAACATGAACAACAATAATAATATGAAGATAACTGTTAGACTCAAGGGTCAATGACTTAAAGAAGGTTGTTAGGAAAAAAAAACAGAATTTTATGGAACAAAAGTTGAGCTTCGTAATCAGTTTAGGAATGAAAGAACATTACTAATTTTAAATTGGCCAAGTTGAATTTAAGAGACAGGTAAAAACAAGAAGATAAGGTTACACATCCA
Organism: Hylobates moloch; assembly: GCF_009828535.3. Classification (NCBI taxonomy): domain Eukaryota; kingdom Metazoa; phylum Chordata; class Mammalia; order Primates; family Hylobatidae; genus Hylobates; species Hylobates moloch. Next base: position 64,922,160 of record NW_026652285.1, on the reverse strand, counting down.
TTTAATAAGAACCCTTGTGCAATACTTCTTGATGTATGACTATAAATGCATTGACATAAATAGTTTAAGGCAATCTAAGCTGTAAACAAAATTAGTATTAAAGGGGGCTCAAACTGAATAAGGTGAATCAGCAGAACTAGCATCTTGGGATGACACAGAGTCAGATACTGAACCATTCATTTATTCATTTCTTACTCTGACTTTATTCAGCTGTGTTTCAGATGCTGTTCTAGAGACAGTGACAAACAGATCAGATGCAGCCTTTCCTCTCTGGTAGAGGCAATAAGCAGGAAATCAAGCAGACAATTAAGTAAGCAGGCAAGTGCTGTGCAGTCAGAAAAATGGGTGACAATGCGATGAGCACACTGGGGCCTGAGGGCCGCCAGGAGACTACAGCCACCCTCAACGGCCTGGAGTAACAGCAGATTCAGACCCGTGCCTGTGGAGCAGACACACTGTGGGCTTGCTGTGCATGTCTCTTCTCAACTCTGCTCTGGCAGCAGAATCCCAAAGAAAAATGAAAATCAGAATGACCGATTGAAGCTTTTTTCTTAAGTGGAAGTTGTATTTACTTCTACTGATTTTATAATTTTTAAAATATGGCTAGCATGGAACTTGTTCAGCCCTGAAATTTCATGATGTTCTGGATGGGAAGTTTTAATTCCATAAAAAAGTGATAAATGTCCTTATAGCAAATACTCTTCACAATATAATGTACTAAAAAACAGATGTTCTGTTTGGCTTCAAAAATTACACTATAATTACTAATACACATATACACTAAAGAAGTCCTGGTCTAGCCATGGTCTAAAAATATTAATGGTGTGTCTTGTTTTTGCATATATATATAAGGAACAGCATAATTTTGAGATTTGGCTTATTATCAATAAGAATATTATAAGCAGCACTAAAGAAATTATTTAGTGAAAGACATACAGAACCTGGTATAAGGAAATAACTACACCAGGAACCAAGAGACTTGGGAGCCCATCTTGCTCTCCAATAATTATGCAGTCATTTTACTTCTTTGGGATTCATTTGATTCAATTATAAAATAACATGTTTGGGACAGATCAGTGGTTTTCAGACAGGGTTCATCAGGGGTTTCATGTCACTGATAAGGAAGTGAACAGACCTCTCTCTTCAAACAAAGCAGCTTTGCTCTCATCAGAAAGTGTTGACTCCCATCCCCCTTTTCTTCTTACAATCAACAAACTAGGTACTATCTAAATGGCACACTAGGTTTTAAAATCCATCAAGAACATGCAGCCTTCTCTTCCCTTTCTCCAGCTCCACCTACATTCCTGGAGCATCTAGGCTGAAGAGGCTTGGCCTTAGGAAGAGGCTGCCTGTTTTTCCTTCTGAGCACCAGTGCAGTGGGGTGAGATTAGCCCTGAGCAGACTGCTGGGCCCCTGACTGCCTTAAATGGCTAGTCAACAAGCTTCTGTAGGAACGAGCACAGTGCTGCAAGCTCACCAACCTCCCTGCAGGGCAGGTGATGACGCTGGGGCTCAGCGAGGGCAGGTGGCACATGAGAACAACAGGGAATATGTCGCTGAGTCTGGACTTCCCCTGCATCTTCTGACTCTGAGGCTGGTGCTCCTCCTGCTGAACCAAGCTGTCTCTCCCTTAGAATTTGGATAGAAAGTCTAGGGGACCCAAGAGTGGCAGGCTGCCTAATAAAAGGTCCGAACCTGGGTGGCTGAGGCTCAACCGGAGGGTATAGGTAATGTGGTATGGCAGGTGTTGCCAACGAGGGGAGGAAGATACTCAAAACCACCTCTCCTTCAAATGGCATCATCAAATGGCTCCACGTACATCTCCTTAGAAGCCATTCTCATTAAGTCAAAGTTAATTACTCCTTAAGATGACTGCTTTCATTAAAACAAAAAAAAAACTACCCACAATGTTGTACAGTTGAAATATGCACAGTGTCCTCTAGTTGTCATGGACACCTCCAGCGGTCATCAAGATGATTATTCCCACTCACACATAATTATTCCAGTAACTGTTTAATAATATGTAGTATAAATCTTTAAATTGACTTGGAAATGTTAACAAATTATGACAATGTTTGTTTTAAGATTATTTTAGACTCAGCGTAAGTATACGAAAATTCAATCCACAAATTACAGGTATATAGCTAAAAGATAAAACCCCAAATTTTTGGCAGCATATTTGTGTTAAGCATAGTGCTTCAGGCAAAAACGGTTTCTCTAATTTGACTAATTTAGGTGGGGAGTAACAAAAGATGACTATGATATAATACAGGATATAATTAACACTAAACTATACAACACATACACGTAGTTCAGAGGAGAAAGATCAATGGACCTTGAAACAGGAATGTGAATCAGTGAGGGAAGCAGATGGAGGGACTCACGTCTGGGCTCATTGGTCAGGAGTCTAGCCTCACTATGGCAGGAAAGGAGAGGCAAGACAAGGGCTCCTCAGGCCAGGAATTAGTCCAGATTCAAGGCGATGAGAAATGCAGTATACCACTGAAAAATGCTGAAGCAAGAAGTGTTCCATGAAAGCAGTAGTTTAAGAAAGAAAAAAGGATTACTCATTGCAAAAATCTAGAAAGAGAGAGCCTTCACAGCACAGATACAAGAGACACCAAAAGGAATTCAGTGAATAGTTATCTTGTCAGATAAGGGGCACACAGAAAAGAAGGGACTAAAGAAGAAACTGCTCTGATTCTCATAATGCTGCTGAGGAGTTGAGAGCCAGGGGCCATCTGTGAGAGAATGCTGAACTTGGAGTGTCACCATGGGGGTCAGGCAAGACAAGAAGAGGACAGTAAAGACGGGAAGGTATGGGGTCAAAGCTGAATGCACAGGCAAGGACATATACCTGAAGGGGCCTAAAAGAGAAGGGCAGTTGGGCCAATCTCTGATGGGCACCGGCCCTCAACTTTAAGAGAGGGACACAGAAGCCAAGTTCATTGCAGTCTCCATCTGACTTGAGCCTTTCACCTTACAGAGCCAGCTTCCAAGCACAGGATGAACTGCACTTAAAAGCCTAGCTCCTCAAGACCCCCAGCCCCACAAAACCCCCACTATTCAGTGCCTGTGCCTCTGCCCAGGACAGATCTGGTATTATTAGGTAGGTCTGTAGTGATTATCTCTCTAGTGTTATTAGTTAGGTCCTACATAATGATTATCTGGAATTATTAGTTAGGTATTGATTACTTTTTTGTGTACATGGGTGTTGTACAGTAGCTGGGTTGAGGGGTATAACTCGTTTCTCCAAAAAGACTGTAAAATTTAACAGAACAGAGACAACTCATTTCTTAAACCCCTGAATTTTGTGCAAAGTAGGTACTAAAATGGCTCTTGAATAAAGAGTTCTATCTCCTTTATCTCCCAGTCAAAACTGGTTCAGCTTAGGAGTTATATTACCCAAAGAGTTGATATTATCCAAAGTTGACATTACTTCTAAATAGAAAAGAAAGGAACCTGCAAAATTTAAGGATTTTCACAGAAAAACTTAGAAACTGAGCAGAAAAAGATTTATACAGGGTTACAAAAGTAAAAGGGAATCATTTATGTTATTAACATTTCTGACAAGGACCTCAGAAAGCTAAGTATATTTTTTAAACAATTAAGTTATGCTTTGACAACTGGTAATACTTAGTAATCAATCTGATTGCTCTGCATAATAGCAACACTGACTATGCCTTCCAAAGCCATCATTTAAACATACCATAAATTACTATGTTCCTAAGATGCTGACTTAAAAGAATGAAATACTCAAATTCTGCTGTTGAAGTGAAACTTCAAAGGGCGGAGTAAAACCCTTTATGATATTGATTCCACCTCTTTCCCTTATTTAGAAAAAGGATAGAAAAGGTCCTCATGGCAGAAACATTTACAGACTGACAGATGACTGAACTATTTATCTATCCATGGTTGAACGTAAATTCAGATCCTTGATAGACTTAAAATTCAAAAATATTAAAAGTGCCCATGAAAAGAAGTTTCTGCCCAGCTCTAACTTAACACCAAATGACCATTACGGGCCTTAAGCCCCCAAAGTCTGTGAATCATGGAGATTCATCTCTTGTAGTTAAAAAAACAATAATGAGTATCTTGGCTCTGAACTAGAATCAGTACTAGCCATGGACCTGGCCAAGTTACTTACAGTTCTAGTTTCTTCGTGCACAAAAACATCTGCCTCCCAGGGCTGATGGGAAGACTAAACAAGTTGATATCCTGTGGAGGTGCTGGGCACAGGGTAGACATAATAAAGGTGAGTGTCAAAGTTTCCAGGGACAGACTACAGGAAACTGGTGAGCAGGAAGTTACTTAACTTGCTCAAGGCTTCCAGGCCTCTGAGTATGGTGAAAATTATTTAAAATAACTGATTTCTTAGATTGGTACGAAATATAGTGGAAAAAGGAGTGGGTCTAGTACACTAAGACAGGGCTCTGCACACATGCTCTGTAAAGGGCCAGCAGTAAACCCCTTGGACTCTGTGGGCCAGTGGGGGTCCAGCGGGGACCCTGCAGCCTTGGCAACAGCGTGGCTTTCCTGAGGAGTAGGTGGGAAATTAACAACAAAATCTGAGTTTGACTGCCTTTCTACTGTGTTACTATATGATCACGTCCATGGCACGGAACAGAGTGAACCACGGTATACACGAACATCTGAGCAGGATCTCCAGGTTGAGGGAGCGGGTGAGGAAACTGGAACTCAAAGAGTGTAAATGACATGTCATCATAAGATTTAAAAAAAAAAAAAAATCCTGACCATAGGAAAGCAAATTAAGTTTGATCTGTGTGATTCACTGTGATTACTTATAATACCTAAAAAGGGGGAAAATTGTATTTAAAACAGTCAGCCAAACTAGAGAAGTATCTGATCAATGAGCCTGTCCTATAAATGAATTCTTCCCTTAGAAATAACCACTGAATGAGTCACCAACGGTATAGCAAGACAGTCTGCACTGGCAAACCCAGGCCTTTCCATCTGTAGCCCACGTGGCAAACTTTGGGCAGAGGCTTCCCTAGCAAGTTTGTTCCTGTCCTATTCATTTCTGGCCCTATGACCATCAGCTCAATTGAAACTAGTCCAACAGAATCAGAGGCATTTGTAAAAGGTTTTCAGAGGAAAATCTACTGCAAACTGTGTAATCCTGAATTAGTCCATGTTTGATTCTACATGTCTTAAATAAGGCTTCAGCTTATGACATGTCTTTTATTACAAGGTGAACACGAGCATTTGAGACTGTAAGCCCGGTTGGAATTCAGTCTGTCACATACTGTTATTTGCAAAGGAATAAATGTTCTAAACTCAGTAAGTAAATTTTTAGTGGTGATACAACTAAATCATAAAGGCATGACCATTTCTTCTGTGAAGTTATGTTCCCTTTTCTATATGAAAATGGATAAAATCAAAACTTAGTCTAGCATATTTTTTCCTTTGTATAAAATGTGAAGAATGTGACTCCACGCAAGGGAAAGCAGGACTGTATTAAAAATAACATGTGATTACACTAAATACGTATTAGTTTGGAAAAGAAAAGGAATACATCATGTTATTAAAATGTCCTGGTGTGTTTCTAAGTAACAGAATCTCTGTGGTCAAATAAACTTACATTAAACTGTCAACTGATATAGGCAAATCTTTTTATAAGTTGTAATCTGCTGAAGGTTCATTGTTTTGCCTAAACTGGGAATTACATTCACAAATATCAAATTTATATGTGAATCACTTGGAAAGTGAATTTAACTAGTATTGTGACACTCAGAAAAAAGAATACATTATAAACTGTAAATCTATTCTAGGGCAGCAGTTCTTAACCCTTTGAAAATATGGTGAAAGCTATAATGGATCCTCTATGCGGAAAAATACATATATAAAAACACTTGGCATGTATCAAAAGACTCATAAAGTCTTTCCACAAATTCTCTAAGTATTCATATACCCAAGTTAAGAATCCCTGTTAACTTAAAATAAATTTGGCAGTAAATATTTCACTAGAGTGAAGGATAAATCAGAGTTAAAGTTAATTTAAGGCAAACTGCCTTATCTGCTCTAATTATTTAGCATTTATTCCCCCTTTATGTGGTAATATTTTCAAGGCCACAGAAAAGTTTAAGTTCACAATGAGCATCTACATACCCTTCACTTATATTCACCAATGAATAATACAGATGCTCCCTGACTTATGATGGGTTACATTCTGATAAATCCACCATAAGTTGAAAATATCATAGGTCAAAACGCATTTAGTACACCTAAACTTTATCTAATGTCATAGCTCGGCCTAAGCTATATACATGTGCTCAGAATACTATATTATTCTTCAGTTGGCAAAATCATCTAACACAAAGCCGATTTTATAATAAAGCGCTGACTAGCTCAAGTAATTTACTGAATGCTGTACTGAAAGTGAAAAACATAATGGTTGTATGGGTACTCAAAGTACAGTTTCTTGCTATCGAGCAAACTTTCACTTAATGGTTTTATATGTTTATTTATTTTTTGAGACAGGGTCTGGCTTTGTCACCCAGGCTGGAGTGCAGTCGTATGATTGCTAAAGCCTCGACCTCCCAGCCTCAAGGGATTCTCCCACCTCAGCCTCCCCAGTAGCTGGGACTATAGGTGTGTGCCACCATGTCTGGTCTATTTTATTTTTTGTAGAGACAGGATCTCACTGTGTTGCCGACGCTGACTTAATTGTTTTAGCTTCCCTTGATTATCTTCCCTTAAATCAGTTATTATATTGGAGGTTTCACTGTGGTGATTTTCTGTTATTCCTTCTGCATTCATTAGTTGACATTCTTCTGTAAGGAAAAACTCTGATCCTTTTAACCCTCTTTTCTCTGTTATTATAAAAAGGATTTAGTACCGTATGTGTTATAATCCACTGTTTTTATTCTTTTTGAGATGCTCAAACTGTCCCTTCATGGTGGCCTCTGTGTTCCTTTTCTGAGTCCTTGGTAAACACTGCAAACTTTCACATTTCTTGGTATAAGAAAACTTTTTCAGACACCTTTACTTCTCTGGCCCAGACCTGTTATGGGCCATTTCTCCAAGGAGTCCTGGTTCCCTTAGTGGGAAACAGTATTTAGAAACACAGATCTGGAAATCAGATGTGCTCACTGCTCTCAGGTCTGCTCAGTGGAAAGAGGTAAGAAATTTATTTAAAACAAAACCATTACTTGCACAGATTCCTCAAAGCGAACTGACTTCAGACATTCACTAAAAATATTTGACACAGCTAGGTGCGGTGGCACACGCCTGTAATCCTAGCACTTTGGGAGGCCGAGGCGAGCGGATCACCTGAGGTCAGGAGCTCGAGACCAGCCTGGCCAACATGGCAAAACCCCGTCTCTACTAAAAATACAAAAATTAGCCAGGCGTGGTGGCCTGCACCTGTAATCCCAGCTACTCAGGAGGCTGAGGCAGGAGAATTGCTTAAACCCAGGAGGCAGAGGTTGCAGTGAGCTGAGATTATGCCACTGCCCTCCAGCCTGGGCGACAGAGCGAGACTCTGTCTCAAAAAAAAAAAAAAAAAAAAAAATTGACACATGCAAAATATAATAAACAAAGTTGTATAAGTCCTTCATTTTTCATAAATTCAATGGAATGAACATTTAGTGACAATTTATTATAATTCATTTTTCAGAACTAGAAATTTCAAGTAGGATGACAGAGTGAGCTCAGCCACATGACACAGCAGAAGCCAGTCCCTGCAACAGAAGAGCTGTGAGGAGAGGGTAAGAGGAGGTCAGGGCAGCAGAGAACCATGGAGGGCCTACGTGCTCAGCAAATTGCTGCTACATAGGACGTCAGGGTCAGTTTTTCCAGCTCATATTTTTCAAAATACATTGTAAATTTGGACTTCGATATCAAATGTCCTGGTTTTTAAAAATACTATATGCTCCAAATAATCTGCAAGTTGAATACTGCCCCTGGGTCACAACCTACAGTATAAAATAAATTCATTAGAAACAGAAGTGCCTAGTCCACCATGAGGGACACTTGAACATTAAAACCCATGAAATCTTAATCATGTATCCCTTCACAGAAGCTTTTTTAAGCATCTACTATACAAAAAACCCTATGTTATGCGTATTTACATCCTAGGATTCAGTGGCCTAGAACATTCTTAAAGTGGGTGTTTGCATGGCACGGCTAACTCCCTCACAGCCCTCAGGTCTTGTGACTGTCACCTGACAGGGAGGGCACCCCTGACACCCCCACCCCTATCCTGCTTCTCTCCATAGCACTGACACTATTTGTTGAATGAATGGATTGGTGGACAGCCTTTCTTGTAGCTACTACTGTAAGAGAACATTGTACAATCTATTCCAATTCATTTAGAATGTGAAGGACACCAGAGACTGGCAAAAGAACATCAGAAAATTCAAACTGCCTACTTTTTGGCAGGTGTGTGTGCCCCACAATATACTCCTGACACATGCTGCTCCTATAGCTCCTGCCTCACCTATCAAACCTTTTCATTTGGACTGTGTGCGGGTGGTTCCCACCTGTAATCTCAGCACTTTGGGGGGCCGAGGTGGGAGGATTGCTTTAGCCCAGGAGTTTGAGGTATGATTGTACCACTGCATTCCAGCATGGGTGACACAGTGAGACTCTGTCAATCAATCAATCTTTTATTTGCATGAGACAGTTTCCAAGGTCCTCCCCTGTTCTTATTTGTGTTTGGACTTTGACTACTGCTGTCCATGTCTAGACCAGGAGAAGTTCTGGAAAGGGAGTGAGAAATCATATGAGAGCTTAGATTAGGCAATTTATTTTTATTTTCACAATCGTTAGCATATATAAAGCCAAAGGAAAATAAATTTGCATTAAAGTTCCTTTTATGGCAATCAATATTTTTATTCATAAACTGTCAGTACTGAGAATATTACTTTTTCAGTTTTGTAATTTATCTTTGTGTTTGCAACATAATGTAAATTACTTGTGATTCCTAAATATACTGTTACAATGCAATTAGTTCTTCAATATTTAGACCAAGGCTCAATGAGGCAAAAATAAAACAATAAAAAAAAACAACAAACAAGCATGGAGAAAAGAACTAGGTCCCCTCCATAGGACCCCTTTAGGAAACAAAAATGGAAGACTTTTCTCTTCACAACACTTAAGAGTATTTCACTGTTTCATTTGGAATGATAACCTGGAAAAGGGTGGGGATAAACTCCAGTTTCTTCCCAGATGGCATGTTCATGCCTGCTGCACCATCTCTGGCAAAGGTGAGGCAAAGCTTTCCATGCCACAGCCCCAAGACGGTGGAGGGTTGTGCCGAGGCCTGCACCTCTACCACATTATCTGCAGAACAGAGTGAATAAGCCAAATATACTACCCCTAACCCCAGCATCTTATTCCAGGGCCTATTTCTTTCCCTAGGCCCTCTGACCAAAGATCGAAGCAAAATATCAGAGGAAGACTAGCTTAAGTCTCATGGTGGGGAGAAGGAAAAGTAGCTGTAACATATCTTTAGAAACACAATCTTACAGGAACTGCCTCCCATCTCTCTAGATATGGGTGGCAAAACTGCACCCAGAAAGGCCATGCAGGCAACTCGACTGAGGAGTGGCTTGGGTGGGTGACGTGGACAACATCCTGTGAGTATAGAAGAGAAAAACACATGTCCCAGAGACAACAGTTGCCATGCAAAACCAGAAATCACGGACTGGCAAAACCTAATTTTTAAAGAGAAGTTGAAATCTTATTTTTAAATACAGCAAGTTCACCTAACAAAAATACATACACATGACCCCCAAATGACAGATTGAGGAACGTTCATAGTACCTCTCCAAAAGGTAATTAATCTAGTTGAATATATAAACAATTTGTGGCTTATTCATATATGAGAATACTACACAGTGACAAGAAAGAACTACTGTGTATCACAATGACACGAATGGATCTCAAAAGCATGTCACTGAATGAAAAAAGCCAGATGCAAAACAGAATGCACAGTATGATTCCATTTATATAAAGTTCAGGAAATAACCTGTGGTGCTGAACTCAGGCTGTGACTTGAGGAGTATAAGGAAGGATTCTGGATGTATGAGAATGGAGTATGAGGCTGGGATTTCTTGATTGGGGTCATTTTGTAAAAATTAATTGAGTTGTACCATTATGATATTTTTTTTTGTAACATACACTTCAATAAACAGTTCAGAAACAAAACATTGTGAGGACAAACTGAATTTGACCCAAGGGCTTCCTGTTTATGACTGTGTTCTGAAGGAATTTAGGCAAACACTAGATGCTCGGGATACAAAGATTTTAAAAATCCAATTCATATTTTCGTTATGTTCCCAATTCATCCAGTTAACAGATACATTTGCAACTAAAATATACTTGAATAAATGAGAATATGAGCATTCTAAACCAAACAGGAGGGCCGTCGTTCCCTAAGGTGCTGCAGGGCAAGGATGGAGCCTGAGCTACACTGAGGGCCACTAATGGGACTAACGAGCTGCCTGGAACTGTCAGCCTAGAGGTCCAAGGAGGAGTACTTTATTTAAGTGAGGGGAGGATGAACACATAGCCAGCTGCTATGCGCATCTGAGGCATATGTATTCTTTAGGACTGTAGCTGCCTTGCTTAACACAATGTGTGCCATTTCTCTGGAGAGAGGGAACAAACGATGGTCAGATTCTTGATGACAGGAGAGAACAAGTCTTCTAACCCACTGGAAAAGCTCTTTGCTGGCCTGCAAACCTAGACAACAGTTGGGAAGAGCCATTGGGGTCACTTACAACAGTGAATCTTGGCCACTAGGGTTAGAAAACTGTCCTCTCAGGCCGGGCGCAGTGGCTCACACCTGTAATCCCAGCACTTTGGGAGGCTGAGGCGGGCAGATCACAAGGTCAGGAGATCGAGACCATCCTGGCTAACACAATGAAACACCATCTCTACTAAAAAACCAAAAAATTAGCCGGGCGTGGTGGCGGGCGCCTGCAGTCTCAGCTACTCGGGAGGCTGCAGCAGGAGAATGGCATGAACCCGGGAGGCAGAGCTTGCAGTAAGCTGAGATTGCGCCACCGCACTCCAGCCTAGGCGACAGAGTGAGACTCTGTCTCAAAAAAAAAAAAGAAAACTGTCCTCTCTTGAAGGTCTTAGTTGATGTAGAATTGGGCAATCTCTTGGGGATGAGTGGAAAAAGGGGTACAAATAATGATTTCTTTTCAGGGAATAGCATCTTCCCTGCTCTAAGTCTCCCTAAATGTCAGTGAGGCCATAGCTAATATTCTCTTGAAAAGGGAAAGTTGTATGCATCCTAAGAGGGTGTTACTTGGACATGCATGTGTGCCTGTGTTATATCACATATGTTGAATCCAGGGAGCAGTTCATGGAGCCTCGTCCATAGTTTCCCTGACATGCCTATAGCAGTGCTAAAAGCTTAAAAAAAAAAAAAAAAAGAAAAGTCTGGAGAAGTATGCATAATGCAGTAGCTACAGTCATTAGAAGAAAAAAAAGGCATGGTTCTTTCTCAGGTACATCTGAAGTTTGGGTATATACTTCAGTAACGTTGGTATCCTTTATTCAGATTGATAAATATTTTATTAGTCTATACAGGTTGAGTAATTTTTGAAATTGTAATTTACAAATATTCATTCACTTAAGAATCTTATATTTTTAAAACTAGGTATTTCTTGAATGACTCCGACTGCACTTTCAATGGCCAGTTGCCATGCATTATTAAACTTTCTTTTTCTTTCTTCTTCAGAATCTTCCAGTAGACGTCTAGAGTTTAGCTAGAAGTCTTGGCTCCTATACAAACAGTGATGGAAAACACATGAGCAGTAACAAGTTTTAATCTTGCTCCTCAGTACTAACATGGACTAATCTGTGGGAGCAGTTTATTCCAGTATCACCCAGGGTGCAGCCACACCAGGACTGTGTTGAAGGGTGTTTTTTTTCTTTTAAATGTAATACCTCCTCATCTTTTCTTCCTACACAGTGTCTGAGAACATTTACATTATAGATAAGTAGTACATGGTGGATAACTTCTACTTTTAGGAGGACTACTCTCTTCTGACAGGTATGTTTCATGTCTATCTTACATGTATCAATGTATACTTTACAGTCAATACTAAGGAGACATTAATGTTATTAATAATGCTTATAAATAATATGATAAAGTCCACAGTTTATCTCTATAATTTCTTAAAAATCAGCATTTAAATACAAACCTAAATCTGTACCTAAAATTATTCTAGTTTTATGTCTTATCTATAATGAATTTATTTTAAATATAATTTTGTGACTTTTTTTTCAGCTAAGTGAAAACCTGTCGTCATGCCTTACCATAAATGTTAACATGATTGATTTTAAAAGTCATCTAAATATCTTGTATTTTTATCTAGGAAAGTAACATTACTATAATAATGATCATGAAGTTTGGGGATATCATAGCTATATTAAATGAAACAGTAAATATATTTTTCAATATTTAAAATATTTTCTAATGTGTATTTAAAATGTGTGAATTACTGAAATGTCATTTTTACTTATACATTTGAATATTCATATTTTTCCTTGATAAATGTCTTCCTTATCATAATGAAATGGCACTAAAAAGTTCAAACGTAAATCTATACAATTCCAAGAAAGAATACTTATCAGCAATAGTTTAGCTAGCACTATATTCAATATGAAAGATTAGGAAATTTTCACAGCATGTATACAGTCAGAATTTAACACTTTCAAAGATTTCCTTTGTCCACTCCCAAAGTAAATTTCTGATTAAATTTTAGACTAAAAAATTTAAGCAATGTATTCAATATTCTACTCCTTAGTAATCTAAATAGCGCACAGCATTCTTTCATGTTAATCTATTCAGAGGTGTGGCACCCAAGAAACAGTGGCCACATGGTGTAGGGACTGAGTCATAAAGAACCTAAGGGGGTTGTATTTCCCTAAAAATAAAGTTGTTTAAATCCAAGAATCAAGTTGTTAAAAGAAAGAAAGAAAAAAAGAAAGAAAAATCAAGCACAAGCCCACACACATAAAAGGATCCTGATGTTTTTAGTTTGTTTTTTGGCATTAAGGAGTATAGTGTAGTAGTGGAAAGAACAGAGGATATATAGTCTTCTGTTACAACTAACTACTCAATTAAAAACAAATATTCTGATAACTGATCTGAGGTTTGAGACAAAAACGATTAACTTTACAAGCACAAGTCTTGAGGCACTGTGGGAAACATTACAAAAATGGAGAGGGAGCAGATTTTGTTTATTAAGACAGTAGCTTGGTTGCTAGACATGTGGAGAAATTAATGAAGGGCAAAATTAGTATAAAAGGAAGAACAGCCAGAATGCTTCGTCAGAATGCTAGTTATACTTCTAAGGTAAAATAAACTACTTTTTAAGGAAGTGCTATCTTTCTCAGTATCCATGAACAAATGGTACTGTGAATAAGTTTCCAAAAGCATGCTTGGACTTTTAACTCATTTGTTAGCTTACAAGGCGGTGCCTTGATTACATATGAATTTGGTTTGCATTCCTTCTGTGAAATATATGGAGTATGTTAAATCACATTTATATGCTGAAATCTGCTACGCCGGTACCTGTGAACTGATAGGCATGTTTAAACCAAGGGGAAAAGTTGCCAAGCAGGCCTTTAAACATGGGATTTAAAAGCACAGTGACTTATTTACCTAATAATAGTGTCTGAGAGGAAATACCATTTCACTTAGATAAACTTTCCATTCTAAGTTTGTAGACCAGTTAAATGGAAACAAGAAAGCTTATGTGCTTCTTAAGCTATATTTCCAGTCCATATGTTATGAACTCTTTTAAGAGCTTGGCCAAACCTCCTTACCTAGGCTTTTCCAGAGGAAAGTCTGTTTACTGTCTGGAAGTAACTATGAGATTAAAATCCATTTAGGAGGACATGCAGTCTAATGCAAAGCACAACCAATAAGCGGTGAGGAGGCCAGCCCTCAGCTCCACCACCTCCAGCCAGTTCTGGACGCTCATTGCCTCAGCTTTTTCTCAGTAAAAGAGGGCCAGGGGGGAAAGTCTCAAAGGCCTCTCTTAGCTTTAGGCTGCTATGATTTATTAGTAACAGCAGTAGTACTGGAAGAATACTCCAAATAGTACTCTGATTAAGAGAGACTTGAAACCAAAATCCAAAGCTTTCCATGAGTGGAAAACACTGGCAAAACTGGTCTAAATCAGGGAAATATTGAGTATTCCTGAGAAGAAGATTTAATATTTTTAAAGGGTTTAAAAACAGAATAACCTGAATACTGCCAAAACTAATAAAACAGAGGTTGTACCTCATTAATAAACTCAAAATAAAACAGCCAAAAGTCATATCATTTTAAATGACATATAATATTCTCTACATTCTTTCTGAATAATAAGAAAAAAATACTGCTATCTAGGGTTCCCTCCTAGACATTCCATTATTTTCCTATTGGTAAACAGTTGCACACTGAACTGGGGGAGGTTTAGGACCTATACTTAATTGTACTTATTAACAAAGTGGTGGAAGAGACCCAGCAAGAGACTCAGGTAAAGAGTGTAAATAATGAATTCCTCATGGAATCAAGGTTGGCCTGACTTTTTTCTTTGCAAGCAACCAGGATACGCGAATGCAAAAGATTAGATTAACTGTAAAAGGCTAACAGAAGACAGAACTAGCAGAGAGAAATGAATTTTCCAGAAGGCATTTTTGAGTTTCCATATAAAGACTTTCCTAACAGCCATGGATGGACAACTGTGGAAGATGCTGCCTTGAGGTAGTATCCTATCCCTGGAGCTATTCAAGCAGGGTGGATATGCTCCCTGTTCCAGAATGTTCTGGAACCTTCACCACCAGGAGGAACTCCTGTTTCAAAGGTCTCCATCTCTTATTCTCCAGGAAAGGGCCTAACTACTATATAAAAGTGGCTGCCTCCACTGCTCAGCAACTAGAATGCTTCCCAACAACTACAGATAATGCTACTGCCTAAAACTTGCAGGCAGAAGTCTCCATTTCATATTTTCATTTTACCTCAGTTTTGATTAAAGGCAGGGAAGGTCTCCTGTAACTTATCAGTCCAAGAAAGAGGAGAGACAAAGGAAGGGGCCCCGTCTGATGCTTCTCCAGATGCCACTGGGAGGCTGGTCAGCGGCCCTGAGGCAGGGATGTGGAAAAAAGCAGGCCCACTACTGTTCTGCTCCCTGCCTTCCCTGCCCTGTGTGCCTTCTCCTTCTCCTCTCAACTCTCAGTTCTGCTCCTCATACCTGATCCCGTTCCTCACCCTGAACCTCAACTCAGTACTGGGGAAGCCTCTCTTGACGGTGGCACAAGGCTGAAGGCATCTGGGAAACCATTATGTGGTGTGCAAAGGAGCTGAGGCCAGTCCTTGCTCCCGCTGCCAGGCCACAAGGAACACCACGACGTGTTCTTGGCACCCCACTCTGGATCTCTAACACATTCCTGGTGTTTTACATTTTTTTTTAAAGTTCCATAATTTTTTTGTTTCTGCATTTTGGATATATTATCTGTTAAATAGGTTTTTCCGGTCCAGACTGGGAATCTAAAGTCCATTTGGTTCAAAGATTCTATGGGAAAAAAACTAAAACAATCATGCTGGGTGCAGTGGCTCACACAGTGGCACACTTTGGGAGGCCAAGATGGGTGGATCGCTTAAGGTCAGGAGTTCAAGACCTGCCTGGCCAACATGGTGAAACCCCATCTCTACAAAATATAAAAAATTGCCAGGCATGATGGCACATGCCTGTAATCCCAGCTACTTGGAAGGCTGAGATGGGAGGATCACTTGAACCTGGGATGTGGAGGTTGCAGTGAGCCAAGATGGTGCAACTGTACTCCAGCCTGGGTGACAAAGTGAGACTCCATCTCAAACAAACAAAACAAACAAAAAAGCACAATCAACCAACTTAAAAAATAACCTTACCAAAATCTTCATTTCCCATTGACCAGAACGAATAGGATTAAGCCTCAAGAAATTGTGAACCCCAAAACAATTTCCCAAGTAGGTGCTATTGTTTGACTTTTGGGTAGAGATAGACGAGAACAGTGTGTATGGGAAACCTTTGATTATACCAATTCCTACCAAAAGTGGTAGGAAAAGACAGCAGTATATGCAGAAATAAAGCAAAGAAAATTCTGTTGGCGGACTGCCATTTAAAATATTTTAAAAGCAACATAATTAAAAAACTATGCATGGGAAGAAAAAAAAATGCTTTGTTTATAATCCCATTATCCCTCTTACCAGGTTTGTATATTCTACTTCAATCTTTTTTTCATGTGAATATGTTTTTATAAATGTCTTTAGTTCTATTGGTCTCAAACTAAATGTCTTTAGTTCTATTGTTAGTTCAGGATTATGCATAGACAGACACGGTGAAGAATTTTACTTTCAAAGCTCTAGGTACCACACATCCAGTGTTAAAGCCCTACACCCCTATTCCTACCCCATAAGTCACAGTATATACAGTTTACATTGTCTATTTACTAATCTAGGCATTTTATTTTTTAGTTTTTCTATTAACGTACCTGACATTCAAGTGTTAACTTTACGATCTTGTATACCTGACAGTAGTTGATTAGGAGTTGTGGGTTTTTTATTTTTGAGTAGGGAAGTGTGGGAGAGAAGAGGATGGGGAGGAAGGTGTGCTCTACTTTAAGAGATTCAGCACTCTGACGAGTGACACCGCCTGGGTTACAGTGGGTGCTTGGTAAATGCCCACTGAATAACTCCAGCAGCCTCGAAGAAAGCCAGAAACAGGACCTTAAATGACATTATAATTCTATAGCTCCTTGTTGCCAAGGTCAGACAAGGTCAAGGGCAGCTATGCACCTAGAAGATAGAGCTGTAATGCAAGAATGTTACAGAATAAACTGGAATCAGGGGCCAACTTTGATTTAGCTAAGGACCAAGAGCTGAATTTTCTAGGGAATGACTATTTTGAAGGTGGAGGCAAAGCTAGGCACTAAACCTTAAGGAGTCAGGAGCCACACAACAGCCCTAAGTCAAAACACATAATGAGTCAAAGTTAAGACAGACAGCCAAGGCACAGAGACAATGTGCCAGGGACAAAGTGATATTGAAAAGGAAACCCCTAGTAACCTTTACCAGGACCCCATACAGGATTCCCAGGATGACTGGAATATGAAACATCAACCTGCCTGCCAGCAGGGACACCCCATGCCTGCTACAGAACAGTAGTCAGCCACAGTTGGTGATTTCCACCTGGAGCTGTCCAACAGAAGCCACTGAACCCTGTGTTGCCAGCACAATCTCTCACCCAGTACTGCACAAATCTGATCACACAATCATTCTATTCTCTACCTTCCAATCCAAGCTACACATGTGCTTCTTTATGTACAGATGTGTACAGAACAGGAATTTGTACACTGGTTAGATTAGAAGAAATGACAGAGTATGCCCATGAAGCCACGAGATTTCTGGATAAAACAACTGAGTCCCCCCACATGAGCTGGAGCAGAAGGCAGCACAGAACAGGGAGTTGGGACACATGAGCTCTAGCTCTGGCTCCATTTATATTTGGTAGGTGACTTTGGGCAAGTCACTTAAGCTCTTTATGTCTCATTTCCTATGAAGGATGAGTCTAGAATAACATCTAAATTAACACCTCCACAAAGTAGTGTACAGATGGGAGGCTAGGGCTAGTTTTGAAATGGGAATCAGGATAGGATTATTAAAATATAAAAAACTCTTGCCATTCTCAGATCTGTCCTGTAACCTCCTTCCTAGCATAAGTTAGTGTGGATTATCACAGGAATATCACACATACCTGACCAGTGCCATCCAGCTACCCAGTGGGCAAATGTTCTTGCCACCATTTAGATTTTTGGAGCATATGAGAAATTAAATAATTATCAGGTTAATAACTAATGACAGTAGGACATTCTAGCCCTCGTCTGGTGATTTAAAAAGACATACCATATATAAATGAAGATATTTATTAAGCTAATGAATTCATTCTTGATTTTTAAATCCAGGAAAAAGCAGGCCCATGGAGAGATGTTAAAGCTGATTTTTTGGTTCTGGGAAATTATAACCAGTTGGGATTTGGAGGGGTAGGTCTTCCTGAGGCTGGGCCAATCCTGGCTGACTAGAGAAGTCTTTTGCAGCTCAGCTGCTCTCTGGAACTCGGGCAATGGCAGGCCTGGTGGACTATTTAGGTGACTGTAGCCTGGTGGACTATTAGGGTCTGAGGAGCCCTCTGCTGTGGTGGTGAGTGGATGCCCTCCTGCCAGGTCTCAGCTTCACCAATGAGCATCTCTAGGATGCATCTATTTTTAATAATTTCCTAATGTTTTTAATTTTTGAAATTTTCAAAGAATATACACATTTCACAGGTAATAATTTAAGAATTAGGATATGTAAATATGGCAATAAATCTATGCTCTGAAGGTTCTCATTTGTATAGTTCTGTTTTGTGTGCATTTTAAAAATGCAACTGAAAACAACATGGCCCCCCAAAAACAAAACAAACAGAACTCAGTGGAAAGATGAGTAAGAAAGAATAGTCTGGACATCAGACAGTTTGGATCAAATATTAGACAATGGAACAGATTAGAAGGAAAAAGATACCAATTGTGGAAAAAGTGACCAACTATGAGAGTGAGGTTGGGAAAGGTGGAGAGAAATCAGTTAAGGAAAAATTCCAGATGTTGTCTAAGGAGACAATGAAGACATTCCTCCTTCAGAGACACTGAATACATTCAGGCAATAGAAAGATTTTGGGAATACAGAGTTAGGTAAGATAATCTGTCTCTGTTTTTAAAATGTTTATTAGCTTTTTCATTATAAAGGTAATACTCATTGCTCATTATGAAAGTTAAAGGAAAAAGGAAAACACAAGTCATCTATGGTTCTAGTGCCCAGTTTATCATCAATCAGGTATATTCCTGCCAGGTTTGTTTTTGTTTGTTTCTGAGTGTTTGTAATTATATAGTTTATGGATTTTTTATATTTGCTTTTTTTTATTTCACAAAAGATAATATCCCATATTTTAAAATGTCTTTGCAAGCATTTTGTGGGTTCCAAAATATTTCATGGAATAATTATACTCTTTTATTTTACTATTCCCCTTTAACCATTATGTAATTGTCTCAAATATTTCTGCTATTATAATTCTGTGATGAACATCTTTGTGCATCTTTGTGCATTAGAAGTGTTTCCTGAGCCGGGCGTGGTGGCTCACGCTTGTAATCCCAGCACTTTGGGAGGCCGAGGCGGGTGGATCACAAGGTCAGGAGATCGAGACCACGGTGAAACCCCGTCTCTACTAAAAATACAAAAAATTAGCCGGGCGTGGTGGCGGGCGCCTGTAGTCCCAGCTACTCGGAGAGGCTGAGGCAGGAGAATGGCGTGAACCCAGGAGGCGGAGCTTGCAGTGAGCCGAGATTGAGCCACTGCACTCCAGCCGGGGTGAAAAAGCGAGACTCCGTCTCAAAAAAAAAAAAAAAAGAAAAAAAAAAAAGAAATGTTTCCTGAGACTAGATTCTAAAAAGTAGAATTACTATCTGAAAAACAGAGATATTTTTAGAGTTCTCAATGCACACTGCTGAATTGCTTTCCAAAATCTTTATAAATTTACTCTCACATTAGCTAAGCAATGGATTAAAATGCCATTTCATTGCATTCTTGCCAGAACTGAGAAATGTATATATGCAGGAATTATATCCATTTAAACTTAATATCCAATGTCTGTTTAGTCCTAGACTGGTCTTCTACACTAAGACACCATGAAGGAGTATGTGCTCCTATTATTCCTGGCTTTGTGCTCTGCCAAACCCTTCTTTAGCCCTTCACACATCGCATTGAAGAATATGATGCTGAAGGATATGGAAGACACAGATGATGATGATGATGATGACGACGAGGACAACTCTCTTTTTCCAACAAGAGAGCCAAGAAGCTCTTTTTTTCCATTTGATCTGTTTCCAATGTGTCCATTTGGATGTCAGTGCTATTCACGAGTTGTACATTGCTCAGATTTAGGTAAGAATATAAGTCAATTTTGTTTTGAAGAACAGTAATGCTATTTTGACAATTTAAAGGATAGAAAAAGTCTCACCGAAATTTCAAAAATAATCTCATTGAGTGTACAAGATTTTTTTCATTTAAGTTTTTAGGTGGAAAGTACAGCAAACCCCAAAGTACATCCAAACTTATTTTTAAAATTAAGAAAATCAGAGGAAAACTAAGGGAATGTTGTACATAGAACATTTCCTTCTCTTCCCCAGTTAAATCAAAGCATTTAATTTTAATTCCCTTCAGAGAGAATGGACATCACGTGCAGGTCTATCTCAGGGTGTTAGCAGGTTGAGACTGTACTTTTCAGTAAAACTCCATGATAACAAAATAAGCTGTGTGTCTAGAACAATGAAATGAGTTATAGAAAGCTTGTGAAATCTCTAATCTAGACCTTTTAAAGATAATGCTTTATTTGCTTTTTAGCAATTTGGGTTTAAAACTGCCTAAGAAAAAAGTGGATAAAGTCTTTTTAAAATTTATAATTTTTTGCTGAGTATTTTATTTCTTTAATACTTCTAACGAAGGAGCACTCAAGAGCACACCCATGCCCCGTTCAGGGAGGGGATGTGATGGGAATGCTTATCAAGAGTTGTTGCTCTCAGCTATTTCCAAGAGGGGAACAGCTGAGACTGGGCCCACTATGGAGGCCAAGGCACACAACTCCCACTCAGGGGCTGATGGCCCATCAGGGTCACTTCATGAGTCTGTATGAGCAGATGTCTTGAAAAGCATTAGACTTGCTTCCTACTGCCATAGCATTCACGGCAAGAGTTAAAGCTTATAATAATCTACTCTAGAGACCTTAATGAAGTTTGTCATTATATGACAAAATGAGAGGCAAACAAAAAGCATTCAGAAAAAGGGGAGACTAATACGAGCTAGACTTACTAGTAAAGTCTAATGAAATAGGCTAGGAAAAAAATGGGTCTTAAGCTTTACCTATGGAATTCTCATGAGAAAGAGATTAAGATGCAAGTACTGTTTGAGAAAACTTGTTCATGTAGAATGACTGTGGAAACAGCAGCAGGAACAAGAAATGCAGAAGCTGAGACAGATGCTGGGTGTGAGAAGAGGTTAGGGAATATGAGAACATACTATTGTACTAAACTGCATCTCAGACAAGAAAAAACGTTACCTACCAACAGTTTGCAGAGTGGGTGCATGTTAAAGCACTTTGTAAGTCAAAATTCCAGATAAAAATATGTGTATCTGCTATGACTCCACCAGATGTAAACTGGGTTAGTTCTGGGTAAGATGGTGAATAAGGACACATTTATCTTTAGTGCAGACCACCCCCATGTGCTGGCCTCCATATGTGCCACGGCAGAGCAGTCATATGCTTCCAACATGAAGACCCTGGATGAGATATTGCATAAAACTACTCCAGAACACACTTGTCACCAAAGACCTGAGAAGCCCAAGCTACCTCATGGCAGGAAGCTGGTGTTCCCATCACACAGTCTCCCGAACATTTAGCTTTGAAAAAACTCTAGTAAACAAAATCCACCTAAGGATATCTGTGACAGTCAGACATGCCATCAGCATGCTGCTGCACCCACCCTACCTCCCCCAAAACATGACCATAAAAAGGGTCTGGGCACTTATCACTCTTCCTTCCTCAGGAGATGAAACTCTTCAGAACTTCAGTTTTAACAGGGGCAGGGCAGGAGTAGGTTTGTCAAAATCTGTGCTACCAGGAGGATCCCTTCTGCAGAACCTCCAGCTTCCTATAAGACTTCCACTTCATTTTCTAAAACTAATATCCTGTGTTCATAAAAATGGCAAAATTAATCTATTCTAACAAACAAAACTACACCTCTACCTTGCTAATTCATCAAGTTACCCCCCTTCTTCTTCCTATATAGGGTTAAATTTCTTAAGAAAGTGTCAATTTTATTTTATTATTATTATTTTGTTGAGACAGAGTCTTGCTCTGTCACCCAGGCTGGAGTACAATGGCGCGATCTCAGCTCACTGCAACTTCGGTCTCCTGGGTTCAAGCGATTCTCCTGCTTCAACCTCCTGAGTAGCTGGGATTATAGGCGCACACAACCATGCCTGGCTAATTTTTATATTTTTAGTAGAGACGAGGTTTCACCATGTTGGCCAGGATGGTCTTGATCTCCTGACCTCACGATCCACCCGACTCGGCCTCCGAAAGTGCTGGGATTATAGGCGTGAGCCACCGCGCCTGGCCTATTTTTTATTTTTATTTTTGAGACAGAGTCTCACTCTGTCACCCAGGCTGGAGTGCAGTGGCACTATCTTGGCTCACTGCAATCTCTGCCTCCTGGGTTCAAGCGATTCTCCTGCCTCAGCCTCCCAAGTAGCTGGGACTACAGGCACGTTTAACAATGCCCAGCTAATTTTTGTATTTTTAGTAGAGACAGGGTTTCACCATATTGACCAGGCTGGTCTAACAACTCCTGACCTTAAGTGATCCACCCACCTTGGCCTCCCAAAGTGCTAGGATTATAGGCGTAAGCCACCATGCCTGGCCAATTTTAAAGTATAGAAAGGAAAAGTACATAAAGCTGTAGGATAGAATGTTGATATTCAAATACTAGATTTTCAATTCTTCAATTTTTGGCTATTAAATGTATGACTACACTTCAGGAGTGAGGACGGTTCTATCAAAAGTGTACTGACATCTAGGCCAAGGCAGGCAGATTGCTTGAGTCCAGGAGTTCGAGACTAGCCTGGCCAACACGGCAAAACGCTGTGTCTACTAAAAATACAACAATTAGCCAGGCATGGTGGTACACATCCTAGCTACTCGGGAGGCTAAGGCAGAAGAATCACTAGAACCCAGGAGGTGGAGGTTGCAGTAAGCCGAGATGGCGCCACTGCACTCCAGCCAGGGCGACAGAGCAAGACTGTCTCAAGGTAAAAAAATAAAAATAATAAAAATAATAATAATAATAATAATAATATATGAATCAGTATGTGGAAATCAAAGAATTTACAACTAATTAGAGAAGTTAATTACTTAAAGGAAATGGGTGGTGAAGTTTTTGGTAATATACATGAAAAAAATCTAATTTTTCTATTTTCTAAACACAACTATCTAAGGCTTCTTAAAATGATCAAGACCCGGCTGGGTGCGGTGGCTCATGACTGTAATCCCAGCACTTTGGGAGGCCCAGTCAGGTGAATCACGAGGTCAGGAGTCTGAGACCAGCCTGACCAACATGGGGAAACCCCGTCTCTACTAAAAATACAAAAATTAGCCAGGCGTGGTGGCACACGCCTGTAATCCCAGCTACTCAGGAGGCTGAGGCAGGAGAACTGCTTGAACCCAGGAGGCCGAGGTTGCAGTGAGCCGAGATCATGGCACTGCACTCCAGCCTGGGCAACAGAGTGAGACTCTGTCTCAAAAAAAAAAAAAAAAAAAAAAGAAAGAAAAATTATCAAGACCCACATGCTCCAATTTAGCACTGTAGCAGCCTGAAAATTTGCAAAGAAAGCTAATATTCCTCAGCCAAAGGTACATCAACAGAAGCTGCACCTCAGTGGTTGGTCACCTTCTCACAGCCACCAAGGTCGCTCCAATTTATCTCCTTTTATTCCACCTTAGAGGGGATGAGTAGTGACAGCTATATCAATCTAGACACCTTGTAAAAATTAATAAGTTACTCAAAAAGGTCCTGAGGTCTTCCCCCAAAGCAATGTTTTTTTTGTCATCTGTTATGACTGTTAAGTCATCTGTAACTTGATGATAATCATGGGTTTTAAAAAATGTATATTTCTACCATATTAGTAATCTCATCTTCAGCATGGTTCTCTATTATATAATATGTTTGTTTCTTTCTAAGGTTTGACCTCAGTCCCAACCAACATTCCATTTGATACTCGAATGCTTGATCTTCAAAACAATAAAATTAAGGAAATCAAAGAAAATGATTTTAAAGGACTCACTTCACTTTATGTAAGAATATATCCTCATACTTTCAAAGATTTAAGTGAAAACTCTATCTTTACTATAATGATTAATTATACTTAGTATAAACAAGTCTTACTTTTCTGTATGCAAAGAATGACAAAAATCCCTGCATTCAACAGAGTTCTAGTCAATTAAAAATTACGGATTTCATTCAATTAATAGTCTAATTCAATGGATATTTATTAAATAATAGCCATGTAAAACGCAGTAGGCTGAGTTTAATGGTCCTCAAATAAGCTTACAATCTATTCAGGTAGTAACAGTCACTATACATTAAAATGAACAAGAAAACAATTACTTATAGCAATCATTAGCAAACAGTGTTAAGAAATCTCTACCCAAACGTGTTAAGACACCACAAATCTCTAACAGCAGCACACAGAATATATCTGATTGATTAATATATACATGTATGGCTTCTTTATTGGATCTTTAAAGAGGAAAAGAATTTTTTCTTTACTATATTAGTATCATTTTAATATTCTAGGATTTAAAAGATTACTACTTCCACGTTTAACATGTTGGGCTGGGTGTGGTGGCTCATGCCTATAATCCTTTGGGAGGCTGAGGCGGGCGGATCACTTGAGCCCAAGAGTGGGCAACATAACAAGACTCCACCTCTATAAAAAATATAAAATTAGTTGGCATGGTGGTGGTGCATGTAGTCTTAGCCAGGGTGGGTGACACAGTAAGACCCTGTCTCAAAACAAAAACAAACCAAAAATATCATTTTGAAGTCTCTAGATTTTAGTAAGTAAAATTTCTGATTTAGTCTGAAATTGGGTTTGGAGGAGTGCCTCATTTCCCCCTGCCACCGCCTCCCCTCAGCACAGCTCCTGCCTCGCTGACTCCAGCGTGGTATTAGAGGAAGAGCTCTGGTTCTGTATCATCTGAGGTGGTAAGCCAGGCCTGGTTTTTTTTTTTTTTTTTTTTGAACGGTTCTTTTTTCACCAGTCTCGGCTCACTGCAAGCTCCGCCTCCTGGGTTCACGCCATTCTCCTGCCTCAGCCTCTCCAAGTAGCTGGGACTACAGGCGCCCGCCACCACGCCCGGCTAATTTTTTGTATTTTTAGTAGAGATGGAGTTTCACCGTGGTCTCGATCTCCTGACCTCGTGATCCACCCGCCTCGGCCTCCCAAAGTGCTGGGATTACAAGCGTGAGCCACCGCGCCCGGCCCTCCAGGCCATTTCCCAACACTCTCAGGCTGTGCTGGAGAAAACAAATTTAAAGTCTGTCATATCTAGGTAACATAAAACTAAGAGAACAGGGTAGAAAATACCATAACCATACTAGCCCCTTGCTACCATGCAGGCCTGGCCTGTTCCTGTGTCTGAGAGATGTGGGGTCACCATGCCTCCCTGTCACCCTGGGTCAGTGCAGGACCCTGCTGGCCCATCCCTTCCTCCCTGTCACCGTGGGATAGAGGACATGCATGCTGATCATACTTAAGGGAGACTGAGGGATGCTCAATCCTCGCATCAAGCCTCCCTACAAAATCCAGCTCTCACACTGCACGGTCAGGTAGCCAGCACCTTGTCTGCTCTTTTCACTTTCAAAGTGTGCAGGCAGCTCAGATCTGGTAAGGCTCCGTTATCAATATAAAAGAGCAACTGGAAGAGCATATATTTATAAGTTAGGGCTCACTAAAACATTAAGACCGTCAGAAATGACACAATGGATTCCACTGAGGATCCACCCAGTCCACCGCACTAACTTTAGGCCACAGAATCTTTTGGAGAATGGCAAGGCCATTATTCTACCATCAGAAGTTGGAAATATAGCCTGTTGATGCGTTTACCACTTCTTCAACCCCTTTTCAGCTTAGATAACCACAAGAATAATAACTAATGGCATATTTAATACTGGGGCTACGAAAGTTTTAAATTTGTCATATCATTATTTTATTACATTTTAGGAGCATTCCAGGGACTTAGTCCATATGTATTCTTGTTATTCACAGGGAAATGACAAACTAAAAGGTATCAGGAGCTTTCTTAGACCTACTTGATTTTCTTTGAGAAATGCATGTCAGGTGTAGACCAATGGTGGGAAAGCCCCCAGCTGCTAAGTAGTATTACTGCCAAGCTACTATTAGCAGACTGACCAGGAGTACTGATGTAAATCACTTTTTAAAGTACATGCTTTATACTTGAATTGTGGGTATACCACATAATTACAAAACATTTATATAATTATAATATCACCTTATATGGTACCTGTCTTTTAAGAGAATCAAACTATTTTTTAGACATTCTACAAATTCTCTGTGTTATGTTTTAGCTGTTTGTTTGGCACTTGGGTTCTTACACGAAGGATGATACAGTCAGAGCAAAATCACTGAACACACTCACAGCCCTCCCAGCTCACTTCCAGCCATTATTAGACACATGTGGCATGAATCACTGTCCTACTACTGAATGGCTATGCTCTTCTCATCTTCTGTCCTTACACTGTTTGTTAATGATGAATTGCAAGCTCTGTGATAACCAAGCTGGCACTGAGAGTGCAGTTTAACTGGATCACTCAGCCAGCTCACCGTGCAGGACAGGCAGTCCACCGTGTGGCGCAGCTCTTACTAGTGCTGCACAAAACCTCTTACACAGTTTTGTATGACTTTTCCTTCCTTTTATGCAGTTCCAACAACTGCATGTTTTAATTAGGAAAAACAAACTAATAAAAGCCCAATGCACTAGGCTTGGATCTCACTGAAGCACAGGTTCACTTTGTGGTGGGGCCTCTCTAACCCTCATTTGTTGGGTAGCATAGGCAAATCACCTTTCCTCACTTTACGCATTTCCTCATCATTAAAAGGAGAGTGATTATTCCTGCTAAATTTACCTCATGGAATCAAGAGAGGATTCACAAACCATCTTGATGATCCACCAAGTTGTTAAATTCCCCTCACCTCATTTTTCAGTGTAACCAAACGAAAAGAGAAGATACTTTTAGTTGGCATCACACACTCAGAAACGAGGATATTTTACCAGTTGGTAACAAAATGTAGTTTCACCTCTTCTCCTAGGCTTTCTTGGTGAAACGTTTAGCAATAGTGATATATCTGGAATTTCTGGAGGGTGAGAAAAGGAAAGCACAAAGGGCCAAGAGTGAGATGAGGAAACGTGCAGATAAAAGGAGTTTACTCAGCAACCAAAATGTGTATTTCTGCCATGGAAAAACAACAATATGAGTAATACCAGTGAGGCATATTAAACAAAGGGAGATTTTTGTGAAATGAATTTGAGAACAAAATCATAAAATGAATGAATCTAGAGCTGCTCCTTGAGAAAATCAGATGACCTGGATTGGTAAAGAGGGACAAAAAGGTCCTGAAGATGCTTAGTGGCCTGTCATCATTCTTGGTAAACACAGAAAATTCTCTTTGAACAATCTGGCAATAAGTAAAGAACTGAGCTACGTTCATTTTGCAATGAAAATCGTTATCAGAGTTACCAACATGTCCCAGTTTGCCTAGGACGTTCCCAGTTTTGGTTCTGAAATCCCCACATCCCATAATCTCATGATCTGGGTAGACTGAGATGGCTGGTCACCCAAGCAGCCATGTACCCTTGGACATGTTGCAAAAGACTTGTGCATAGAGCACACTCGCACTGGTACGAGCTCTTTTTACTCTCTGGAGTTATTAGACCCCCTCTGGAGGATGCTGTCTTATTGCCCTGAGAAATATCCAAAAAACTGATAAGAGATTGAGTCATTTCTCAGGATCCATTACTATATCCCCAATATCTAAAATATGCCAGAATGCTGAGGGCACACTATAGGAGTTTTTTCCTTACAGGCCTCTGTTCTGGGAGAAATGGTAAACATTAGTAAATATGAAAGAAGTGAGGTTTTCAAAGTAGACAAAATCATGCAAAAGTATATTTGGTATATATGCACTAAACATAGTTTTGCAGAGTAAATAGATTTTAAGATAAAGATAATATCGTTGGTCACTTCCCTGAAGGGAAATAGGAGGCTGAGTAGAGGTTGAGGGCTTAACCATATGAATGTATTATCTATTCAAAGATTAAAAAGATGCACTTCTATCTAAACCAATGGCACAACATTAATTATTATAGCTCTGCACCTTTCTAACTCAGTAGCAAAATTTTTTTTTAAGTTTAGATTGGGCTGGGAAAGTTTTTACATGGGTGATCTAGTACACCAATGATATAAATTGTACTGATTTCCATGATTGGCTAATCACTGTAGAACACTGGTAAATCAAATCCACTTCCTAATATTGTGTAACTTTCTATGCTTGATCAAGGGTCTGATCCTGAACAACAACAAGCTAACAAAGATTCACCCAAAAGCCTTTCTAACCACAAAGAAGTTGCGAAGGCTGTATCTGTCCCACAATCAACTAACTGAAATACCACTTAATCTTCCCAAATCATTAGCAGAACTCAGAATTCATGAAAATAAAGTTAAGAAAATACAAAAGGACACATTCAAAGGAATGAATGCTTTACACGTTTTGGGTAAGTTTTTCAAATGAATGGGACATCTTGAAATTATAACAAACAAGCAGATGTAGAACACTTTATCGTCACTATTAAGAATAATTTCCAAAATTAATTTTTGAATAATCTTTGCCTAGATAAGCCATTTATAAGCCAATTAAAATGTCCAACAAAATTTTTAGCACTTAAAGAAAATATGATCTTTGTAATACTGTCTCTCTCTCCCTCAAGAACCTCCTTTGAGGCCAGGCCTGGTGGCTCACGCTTGTAATCCCAGCACTTTGGGAGGCCAAGGCGGGCGGATCTCCTGAGGTCAGGAGTTTGAGACTAGCCTGGCCAACATGGTAAAACCCCATCTCTACTAAAAATACAAAAATTAGCCGGGTGTGGTGACAGGCACCTGTAATTTCAGCTACTCGGGAGGCTTAGGCAGGAGAATTGCTTGAACCCAGGAGACGGAGGTTGCAGTGAGCCAAGATTGCGCCACTGCACTCCAGCCTGGGTGACAGAGTGAAACTCCATCTCAAAAAAATAAAAAAAAAGAACCTCCTTTGAAACACTTAGCATGGTTTCTGTTTCTGACCAGACCCTAATAAAATATAACTTATTATTTAATTTAAAGGTAGTATTTTTAATGTATTGCATAAGCTACTCAAATACAATACATAAAATTAGTTCGGATATTATTTGGAATGTGCACCTAACATTTGTTTATCTGCTTTAAGATTATCGATGTGAGGAATTTTTTGTCTTATATTTAAAACTCTACCTGATTTTATTTCTGACACCCATCATATAACCATGCCATCTCCCTATAATATCCATTCAAAATTCATAACCAAGATACTAATTGATTTATTCATTTAATTCAACCAAGTGCCTGGCCTCACTTACTGGCATTTCTTCAAAGTTATATTTCTGCTAACAAAACAACAATTTCTAATTGACTTACAATTTAAAAAAAGTTTAAGACACAAAAATGTACACAGAAAAACGTAAACATTTTGGATTATATGAAGGATGATCTTTTTTGATGCACTATTACAATAACAAAACCTTAATTGTGCTCATGGTTCGAGGAGAGTGAAAATGTCACTGATATGGTAATTGAAAGTGAATAATAGTGAACGTCTCATATATTCCAGTTTACATAATACAAAGCAGTATTTTTCTGATGCTGACAGAAAGGACAGTAGATAGACAGAAGCAGATATACCGAGTGAAAATGAGCCTAAAGGACGAAGCTCACGCTTCTTGGGATATTCATTCTTGGGATGTGTTTCTCTGCACTGTGAGTTTCCTTTATATACAACCTATGTGTGCTAAGTCATGTCATTCTCCCCTGACAGAAATGAGTGCAAACCCTCTTGATAATAATGGGATAGAGCCAGGGGCATTTGAAGGGGTGACGGTGTTCCATATCAGAATTGCAGAAGCAAAACTGACCTCAGTTCCTAAAGGTTTGTATTTACTTTATCTAAGATATGGTATTTTAAAGTTGTCACCTTTCAATAACGATTCAGTCTAGTATTGTAAACTGTGCAGTATACACTGCAACTAGAAATCCTTGCACCAGTAAATCTGGTCAATGTAGTCTACACACAGATAAAATGCCATATGTAGTGCTTTTTTTCCTGACAGAATTAAGCCACAATTTTTTTACTCCACTAAGAATAAACATTAAGAAGCAATGAACTTTTAATTTTCCTTCTCTTTCCTGACATTTACTCATTTATACCTGTCATTCTGTGCAGTACCTGTTAGAGGTGGAGAACTCTATACAGAAGAAAGCAGAGAAAGATAGATGGGGCAAGAGACCCTGTCCCCAGGCATTTAGCCACAGTTTGAGGTGGAGCCTATGAGCCCAGACTGAGCAGCCCCTGGCTCTGGCAGGAATGGACATGCCATTCAAAGCAAGGCATTTTGTACCCAGCTTCTTCCCAGGTGTACTGTGAAGATTAATGGGCCAATACACAGAAGGGTTTGGGAACAACATCCAGCACGTAAGAAGTGACCACCTGTGACATAATCATTACCAAGATGAGCACTGTGCTCTTTATCATGGCTTTGTGTGACCCAAAGCTAGCACCTCAAGTAGAATGCTCCTTAAGTCTGCCAGATGACCAGTGTTCTAACCCATTACTTCCAAGCTCCCTGTCTGATGATTAGCTGCATAGGATTGCCTTTCTTGGAACTCTTGCTCAAAGTCTTGCTTTCCTTATTCCCAACAAGGGCACATGCTCTCTTTGCTTTGATGACTAACTGGGCCAAAAATAACCCCTATGATTAACAACATATTTTTACTTTCCAACAGCTCCGTCTTTCAGTATCCATGAGTTAAAGCAGCAACTTCATCATGACCCCCTCTAATCTACTCACCTGATCCAGAAGATCAATAAAACAAACATATACGGATAATTTAAAAGACACAGTAAAGCTGTTATTATTAATCAAGAGGTGACCTTTCACTTAGGTCACCCAAAGATCATCTAAAGTAAAAGAGGAAAGATAATTTTTCTATCCAGGAAAACAGTTTAATTCAGAACTATATAAATCCAAAAAAACACCTCAGTCTAGCTTTAAAGGAGGTAGATGTTTTTCTACAAGAAACCAAAAATGTTACATTTACCTTCCCATTTTAGAAAAACAACAAAAAATGCAAATGCTACCCAATAAGTTAAACATATAAAATCCCTTTCATATGCTGGAAGCTAACATGCAGTAAAGGAGAGTGAAGACAAGGAAAAGAGGAAGGTAGAGGGAGGAGAGGAGGGCAGCCTACAGGGCTGGAGGAGGGAGCTGCTGTTCCAGGCCACATCTCCTGGCATGGCCATTCTTTATGTTCACACCAAAAGTCTTTCCTACACTGCAAAATTCTGTTTAAATTTCAAAGTGTATCTTAAAAGTAAAGGTTTAACTTCTCATGACGTTTTCAAGATTCTTTCAAAGCCAAAAGGAATCTTTAGAAATTTAAATTGGAATCAAATCTCTCAAATTAAATAACTATTCCTTCAAATCCCTTTGACATTCAGAATTCACTAACCTGTGAAAGCTGACTGCCTGCGTGGCATAATCCAGTCAGTATTACCCCCTGTGGCAAGATGAAAGGATGCAGATATCCTGAGGGTCCGAACCAGACCCAACAAGTTATCATGCGGACAGGAAGAAAATGTCTTCTTTCCTATTCATTCAGGAAGTTCTACAGCATAGTATTATGTGGGGAAGAGGGGAGACCTGTTTGACGACAGGGTGGAAACAAATTCTGGTACAAAAGTGTGCTAATTTGTCAGCAGTTACTGAGCTTCTGCCAAATTCACACCTCTGCTCGTTTATCCTAGAGGCTACACTTCACTCTTCTCTCTGGTTATCCACCTTCCTCATTTCCTAAGGGACACAACAGTTCCCTCAACTTCTACAAGTCCTCTCCCAGAGATTTTTCTCTTCCAATTTTGTACAACCTATTCCAGAATAGGCTGGCACATTGCACCAGCTATTTTTCTAGTGATTTTTGTATGTATGATGGATCTGCTCTAAATTAGCAAATAATGTCTTTGAGGACAGAACCTTTAACTTACATACTGGAGGGTCCATATAATCATTCCATAAATACAATTAAGCTCAATTAATCAAAATTCAAGAAATTAGAACCTTCTCAGTTTACAAGAATTATTTTTTTGCCCCCTAGTTTATTTTAAAATTCAAAATAGATTCTGTTATCAAAATAAACTCAGTCATGAAAACTATTATTGCTATTCATAAGGATGTTTCAATTATCTTCATCAGTCTTTATTGCTAATACAGAAAGGAAATATTTCATCAAGAGTTGAAAAAAGGAAAACATTTTCCAGCTAGCTAACCAGATACTTGGGTTGACAAATACTTTGTATATAGGGCTAACAAAATGAGGTTTGATGGAATCTTCTGGTCAGTACCTTTCATTCCAGCTTCAGTTCATTTGGGGAGAGTGGGGGTCAGGATATGCCCCGTTGAGAAGAGAAGGAAAGATTATTCACTGGGCACCTGCCATGTGTGGGGGTACTACAGATACACTTAGTTTACATAAAAACTACTGCTAATTGAAAGAATAGAGCCAGGCGCAGTGGCTCATGCCTGTAATCCCAGCATTTTGGGAGGCCAAGGTAGGCGGATCGCTTGAGGTCAGGAGTTCAAGACCAGTCTGGCTAACATGGTGAAACTTCATCTCTACCAAAAATGCAAAACTTAGCTGGGCATGGTGGTGCAGGCTTGTAGTCCCAGCTACTTGGGAGGCTGAGGCAAGAGAATCAGTTGAACCTGGGAGGCGGAGGCTACAGTGAGCCAAGACTGTGCTACTACACTCCAGCCTGGGTGACAGAGTGAGACCCTGCCACAAAAAAAAAAAAGAAAAGAAAGAATAAATACTGCAATGACCTGAACATATCAAATAGAGTAAAAATCCGTGTTTATAATGGTGTTTAAAAAAAAACCACAAAAAACCTTAACTGGTCACCTCTGGGCATTGCATGAATTCATTACTTGAAAGAATCAAGTTTTGCTGCTTTTTCTATAAAAACAATCTTACAAAGTAACTAAATATTAATGAAAGAAAATTCTTTAGAGAAGAATTCCAGCTAATAAATCCATCAAGAATGACATCAGAAGTCACCATTTTCCAATTCCTAATGACAGAATGGATCTAGGCAACAATCGTGCATGAATGCTAAGACCCTCAGGTGAAAGGCCGATTTACTTTTATCTGAATGCATCTCTGCATCTGACTACCAGGGCATAGGAAGAAGTTAAAGGATCCTGATAAATGATATCACATGGAAGCTGTCAGCCAAATCCACAAAAGGAGTGTCTCAAACAAATTAATATGGAAATAAATCAATAGAAGAGGGAGAAAAAAGGAGGGAGTATGTTGTACATTAAGAGATTTCAAGAGCGATAAGAACCAAATGCATTCTATAAACTTCCTTTAATCCTAACTTGAACAAATCAACTGTAAAATGATGTATTTGAGACAATTGGAGAAACTTTACTATATTAGATGACAGTAAAGAATTTATTAATCTTGTTAGATGTGATATTAACAGGGTGGTTATGTTAAAAAACAAAAAACAAGATGACCTTATCAGTTAGAGACATCTAGTTGAAGAATTTACAGATGAAATGACATTATGTGTAAGATTCGACTTTAAATACTCCAGCAAAAGAAATGTGGCAAAATAAAAACAGATAAACAAATCAATAAATAATTAATAGAGTAGATAAGATAGGAAAAATGGAGATAACTGTTGAAGCTGAGCATGGTGGTTCATAATACTAGTTACTATTTTTATGAATGGTTACAATTTTACCATAATAAGAAGTTAACAAAAAGTAGGTACCAGGCTGGGTGTGGTGGCTCACACCTGTAATCCCAGCACTTTGGGAGGCCGAGGTGGGTGGATCACCTGAGGTCAGGAGTTTGAAACCAGCCTGGTCAACATGGTGAAACCCCATCTCTACTAAAAAGTACAAAAAATTAGCCAGGTATGGTGGTGCGTACCTGTAATCTCAGCTACTCAGGAGGCTGAGGCAGAAGAATTGCTTGAACCCAGGAGATGGAGGTTGCAGTAAGCTGATATCACGACACTGCACTCCAGTCTGGGCAACAAGAGTGAAACTCTGTCTTAAAAAAAAAAAAAAAAAAAGAGTAACTGCCTAAAAAGTTGCCTAAATCCATAATCTGAAACTTGAAAAGTAAACAAATAGTCAATGGGGCTTAGTTATACTTGACTTAACATATATCTTTCTCTTCTTATTAGGCTTACCACCAACTTTATTGGAGCTTCACTTAGATTATAATAAAATTTCAACAGTGGAACTTGAGGATTTTAAACGATACAAAGAACTACAAAGGTAAATCTTCCCAAAATTTTAACTTAGAATGATACCTCCTGGAGAATGTGCACGGGGACCCTGGTAGAGATCACTGTCTGTCCTTAGCTAGTTGCTGTTGCAACTGGAAAGTGTGAAGGGAAAACTAGAAAGAACCACCATTGGCCAGGTGTGGTGGCTCACTCCTGTAATCCCAGCACTTTGGGAGGCCAAGGCAGGCAGATCCCGAGGTCAGGAGTTCAAGACCAGCCTGGCCAACATGGTAAAACCCCATCTCTACTAAAAAATACAAAAATTAGCCAGGCATGGTGGAGGGCACCTGTAATCCCAGCTACTTGGGAGGCTGAGGTTGCAGTGAGCCGAGACTGTGCCACTGCACTCCAGCCTGGGCAACAGAGCGAGACTCCATCTCAAAAAAAAAAAAAAGAACCACCATTATTACCACCTCTGCTGATAGGGGCAAATCAAGTGAAAAGAAGAAAATAACTTTTCAAATTTCCCTTTTGTTAAATTTAGGTTAAAGAATTTTCTGACAAAACTGGGAGATAGTTGTTAAATACTGAAATAGGTTATTAAATAAAGTCATGAAATATCTTTGAACATATATATAAATAGGACAGGTAGTTTGTGGTGTTTTCAGCTAACTCTATCACACCTAACCATCTGTGTAAGACTTGATGCATTTTATATCATTTTTAGGCTGGGCCTGGGAAACAACAAAATCACAGATATCGAAAATGGGAGTCTTGCTAACATACCACGTGTGAGAGAAATACATTTGGAAAACAATAAACTAAAAAAAATCCCTTCAGGATTACCAGAGTTGAAATACCTCCAGGTAAAACATTCTACTTGTGTTCAGTAGATATTGGTACTTTTCTTCAGTTTTTATAACACACTTTAGCATACCTCAAGCAAAGACCAAGTAAGCAACAAGGGTGATTCAAACATAATGACTCTCCAGGTTGCATGAGGTGTTTTAAGAAGTAGGAGAGCTTTAGGAGAATGGTTCCTACATCGACCTCACAAGAAAGCTCAGGATCCATTTCCATCTTTTGGTTTCTTCTGTTGAAACTGCTGAGGACATTGTGGCAAAGCTGCTGGCACAGTTAATTTCAGATTTTAGGGCAGGGGTGGCTATGCAGAGGCAGGACTAGTCAGGAGGACATGGAGCAGGGTCACGTGTCCTTTTGATCTGGAAACATTTCTCAAAGAAGAGCAAGAGGATGAGGCTCCTGGTATTTTCGCTTTCAGTGTGGTGCTAGGATAGACATGTACATGTTTTTTTTAAACATTCCAACCAGAATACAGTATATAACAAATTTAAAGTCACCATCTGGAGCATCATGAGTTCTCATTTTGTCGTTTGTTGTTATTTATTATTAGAAATCTTTTCCTTCTATTTGACAACTCTTAACTGGCTGGAAGGGGTCACAGATTCCTTGGAGAATCTAATAAAGATTTAGATCTTCCCAAGAACAAAAGTTTTCATCTTCCAAGGAGCTTGAGAACAAAACTGGGCATCAAGCCACTTTGCCTCTTCTCTATTTCTTTCCGATGTATCTTTAAACAAGTTTCGTTCACCGTACTCCTTTGAGATACAAACCATCAAAATGAATGTAATATAGGCAGGTGCTAATCTCAAGATGACAGCTTTTGCTTTGACTTTTCCAAATGCTGCATTTGGATGTCTGTTTAGCCAGTGACTACAACTTGAGTCTGTCCTCTCTCAAGCTGCCCCATCCCTGATGTCATTTCTGCTTAATTTGCTCCACAAGTCTGCTTCCAGCTTCTGGTCTCTCTTAAATCTACCTATACTCTTGCTAGCATTAATTAAATGAATAGAATTATAACACAAACAGAAGAACACAAGTCATAAGCATATATTTCAATGAATGTCCACAAAGTAAACACACTGATGTCCAGCAGGTTGCAGGTTTTCATTCCCAGTGGGATCAGTACTATGGTAAATTATACCTTGCACTTATATTGAGCAGCTGGGAGACTGAACACCAAACTTAAATGTTTTAGCAATGCCTAGAATTTTCATGATTGGTCTCATATCAGTCTTACTAAGGCATAAAGGCAGAATCTAGAGGTAATAATAGCCAGGGAGGATATCCCACTTTGGCTAGCAAAAGACTTCTGCTCTTCAGCACACCAAAATGCTGTCAGTTAAGTAGATTGCTTTTGTTTCCCAGAAATCTCACTGTTACCAAAAAGGCCAAAGAAGAAATTAGAAGGGCTGTTTAAAGGGAATGAAGGAGAGTTCCTCCATTTACCATACTTTTTGAGTAAGAATTTAATTTAAAAAGACACGTACACAGCCTGTAAAATTGTGATTTGTCCACTGGTGTACATAAGATCAAGTGATTTCAACTATTAACGCTATATTACAATTATGCATTTAAGATGTTGATAGATCTTTCTATAAAACAACTTATAAAAATTCTCCTTTGATCACGGAAAATGCCAGCTAATAATTCTTCACAATCAAATTCTGAGCCTAATTCTTAGAGCATTAAATTTCATTCTTCTGATCATTTCTAATGTTTTAAATGCATTATTGTAAATATGGCATTGAAGTAACCATATATATACACATAAGTATGTATACTTAAAAATATGTATGTATATAAAAGTAAACATTACGCATGTATGTATGTATATATGTATGTATGTACATATGTATGTATCTATCTATCCATCTGGAGAGAGAGAGAGACAGCGACCCACGTGACCAGGCAGTATGCTCTGGGCCTTGGCAGGAGTCCTTCCCCAACACTTTTGTGTACAACACATGAGCTTGAGTTTTTATAATAGGTATTTAACATGCATAAGTGAGTACATCTACTTTATCTGAAAATACATTCAAGCCAATGTAAAATAAACAGATGAATAAACCCACAAACAAACGGTGACTACAGAGTATCTTCCGTTTACATTTACTGGGTATTTTTAATCCTTTCTTTTTTCCTACTACAACAGATAATCTTCCTTCATTCTAATTCAATTGCAAGAGTGGGAGTAAATGACTTCTGTCCAACAGTGCCAAAGATGAAGAAATCTTTATACAGTGCAATAAGTTTATTCAACAACCCAGTGAAATACTGGGAAATGCAACCTGCAACATTTCGTTGTGTTTTGAGCAGAATGAGTGTTCAGCTTGGGAACTTTGGAATGTAATAATTAGTAATTGGTAATGTCCATTTAATATAAGATTCAAAAATCCCTACATTTGGAATACTTGAACTCTATTCATAATGGTAGTATTATATATACAAGCAAATATCTATTCTCAAGTGGTAAGTCCATTGACTTATTTTATGACAAGAAATTTCAACAGAATTTTGCCAAACTATTGATACATAAGGGTTGAGAGAAACAGGCATCTATTGCAGTTTCTTTTTGCGTACAAATGATCTTACATAAATCTCATGCTTGACCATTCCTTTCTTCATAACAAAAAAGTAAGATATTCAGTATTTAACACTTTGTTATCAAGCATATTTTAAAAAGAACTGTACTGTAAATGGAATGCTTGACTTAGCAAAATTTGTGCTCTTTCATTTGCTGTTAGAAAAACAGAATTAACAAAGATGGTAATGTGAAGAGTACATTATACTATTCTTATTCTTTAGTAACTTGGGCAGTACTGTAATATTTTTAATCATCTTGAAGTATGATTTGATATAATCTTATTGAAATTACCTTATCATGTCTTAGAGCCCGTCTTTATGTTTAAAACTAATTTGTTAAAATAAAGCCTTCAGTAAATGTTCATTACCCACTTGATAGATGCTACTCATAAGAGCTGGTTTGGGGCTATAGCATATGCTTTTTTTTTTTTTTTAATTATTACCTGATTTAAAAATCTCTGTAAAAATGTGTAGTGTTTACATAAAATCTGTAACTCGCATTTTAATGATCAGCTATTATAAGCTTTTAATGGCATGAAAATAGTTAGGCTACGTAACATTGCCACTTCAACTCTAAGGAATAATTTTGAGATATCCCTTTGGAAGACCTTGCTTGGAAGAGCCTGGACACTAACAATTCTACACCAAATTGTCTCTTCAAATACGTTTGGACTGGATAACTCTGAGAAACACATCTAGTATAATTGAATAAGCAGAGCATCAAATTAGACAGACAGAAACTGAAAGTTCTATATAAATGCTCAGAGTTCTTTATGTATTTCTTATTGGCATTCAACATAAGTAAAATCAGAAAACAGGGAAATTTTCATTAAAAATATTGGTTTGAAATAAAATATTTGTGCTTTGATCTTATTTTTCTTCGCCCACCCAGCAATTGCAGTTTCTTTTTGCGTACAAATGATCTTATTATAGTACAAATAGTACAAATAAACTATTCTTCAGAAAACTCTAATCTATATATAACATGTTTAGAGCAATATTAATGTCAATTATTATTACTTTTTGTTTTGTTTTGAGATGGAATCTCGCCCTGTAGCCCAGGCTGGATGGAGTGCAGTGGCCTGATCTCGGCTCACTGCAACCTCCGCCTCCCGGGTTCAAGCGATTCTCCTGCTCCAGCCTCCCAAGTAGCTGGGATTACAGGCACATGCCACCATGCCCAGCTAATTTTTTGTATCTTTAGTAGAGACGGGGTTTCACCATGTTGGCCAGGCTAGTCTCGAACTCCTGACCTCGTGATCCGCCTGCCTCTGCCTCCCAAAGTGCTGGGATTACAGGCGTGAGCCACTGAGCCTGGCCTAATGTAAATTCTTAATAACAATAATACATGTTATTAATACATATAATAATAACAATACACCATGTAATTCCTATGCTATGAAAGATAATCACCTTTATATTAAACTACCTCAAAAACAAGATTTTAAATAACTTGGCGGCGAGGGGGAAAGAACCACATTACAGATACAAAAGAGATGGAGGGTTTGGATTTCGAGGTTAAGAATGGGTAAATAAAGTCTTATTCTTCACAGTGGAGTTACTCAGCTTTGGCTCCCTTGACATTTTGGGCCAGGTCATTCTTTGTGGCAGGGGCTGCCCTGTACATCTTTTAGTTGCGCCCTGGTCTCTACACACTAGATGGCAGTAACACCTGCATCCCCTGCCCCCTACAGGTTTTTGTTTGTTTTTTATTTTGTTAAGAGACAGAGTCTTGCTCTATTGCCCAGGCTGCAGTGCAGCAGTGTGATCATAGCTTACTGTAGCCACAAACTCCTAGGCTCAAGCAATCCTCCTGCTTCAGGCTTCCAAGTAGCTGGGACTACAGCTGCATACCACTGTGCTCAGCTAATTTTTTGTGGAGACAAGGTCTCACTTTGTTGCCCAGGCTGATATTGAACTCCTGGCTTCAAGTAATCCTCCAAGCCTTAGCCTCCTAAAGTGTTAGGATTACAGGCGTGAGCCACTGCGCCCAGCCTCCCCTCTACCTCTACGGTTTTGACAATCAACAATTTCTCCAGAAACTGACAAATGTCCCTGCGGGGAGTGGTGGAAGGTAGGGCAAAATCTCAGCAGGTTGCAAACAACGGCTTTACAGGAAAGTTAGTCAATTTCTAAAATGACATATCTGGAAACCTAGAACAAAACTGCTACTTTTTTGAGCAAAAAAAGAGGGAAGACCATGGTATGAGTAGAGGGAGGATGATAGTATGATTTTAATAATAAAGGTTAACCACCAGTAGTGCTAGAACCAGTAGTGCCCAGGGTTGCAGAACTTTGACTTGGAAATCCAGTTCCATTTATAGTCTTGGGTAAGTTACCACCTCTTTGAGCCTGCTTCCTCACCTATAAAGGGTAGGGGTGACAACACTGAACAAGGTTGCTATGAAGAATAAATGATAAAAATATATATGCAATGCTTTGTAAACCATAAACATTTACAAAGAAAAATAAAAGATCATGAAGTCCTTAAAGATAAAACAATACTATAATAATCACTCAAAAATTAAAATATTCTAAAGTTTCAATTATTTTAATAAACAAAATAAATTTTTCTAGAATGTAACAAAAAATTGTGATATCATGGCACTTATAAGAACATATGTAAAAGCAAAAAATGTTTATTGACATTGGAAAAAACCAACATCTTGAAATTAATCATTAAAATCCTAAGGTAAATACCAAGGTTAGAATAAAAAACAGATTTATCTATGATCTGAATAGTGGAGCTTAAATTAGCTAAGTTAATCTTTTTATAAAAAGAAAAGACAAAACCAAAATTTTAAAATACTGGAAATGATTCTTGAAATCCCCGCAATTAATTCACTGAGGTTTATGTTTGTATTTTCCATCTTCCAGCTGTTAGCTATTTTTGGTTTTAAGTTTGCAAAAAACAAATCACTAATAAAAATCATAAACAACCAAAACTGCATTAACATTTACTGCCAAAAACACATTTTATGGTGAATACAAAATATTACCCACTGGAAAAATCCATTAAACATTGAAAACAAGTGACTTACTATTTACTGGGTTTATGAAGGACTAAATTACTGAAGTGATTTTCTTTAAGTATTATGAGGCATTTAGAAGTCATTAAAACAAAAACTTTTTTTTTTTTCTGAGATGATGTCTCTCCACAAACTGTCCAGGCTGGTCTCAAACCCTTGAGCTTAAGTGATCTTCCTGCCTCAGACTCCAGAGTAGATGGGATTACAGGCGTGAGCCACCACATCCAGCATTCCAAAAGCTTTTTAAAAAAAATTTCAGTGTTGTTCTCCCTTAAGCTACCATACTATTTCTCTTTCATTCACAATTTCATCACTTTTTGAAAGAATTGCCTTACCTCAGTCTGTATTACATTTCTATTCACATGGACCTTAATCTGTTGTGGCTAACCTAACAATTCTCCTTAATCTATTTTCCCAAAATTATCTTATACAAATAATATTAAACAATAATAACTGATTTTATTTTATTTTATTATTATTATTTTTTTGAGACGGAGTCTCACTGTCACCCAGGCTGGAGTGCAGTGGCGCAATCTCGGCTCACTGCAAGCTCCGCCTCCCGGGTTCACGCCATTCTCCTGCCTCAGCCTCCTGAGTAGCTGGGACTACAGGCGCCTGCCACCACGCCTGGCTAATTTTTTGTTTTTTTTTTTTTTTTTTTTTTTAGTAGAGACGGGGTTTCACCGTGGTCTCAATCTCCTGACCTCGTGATCCGCCCGCCTCGGCCTCCCAAAGTGCTGGGATTACAAGTGTGAGCCACCACGCCTGGCCAATAATAACTGATTTTATTAGTCCATTCTCGCACTGCTATAAAGAAATACCTGACACTGGGTAATTTATAAAGAAACAATGTTTAATTGGCTCATGGTTCTGCAGGCTGTATAGGAAGCATGGCAGAGTCTGCTTCTGGGGAGGCCTCAGGAAGCTTCCAATGATGGCCGAAGGAAAAGGGGGAGCAGCATTTCACTTGGCTGGAGAAAGGGGAGGTGCCACACACTTTTAAGCGACCAGATCTCATGAGAACTCACTATCACGAGAACTGCTCCAAGGGGAAAATCCACTCCCATGATCCAATCACCTCCCACCAGGCCCCACCTCCAACACTGGGGATTAAAATTTGACATGAGATTTGGGTGGGGACACAGATCCAAACCATTATCACTGGTGTTTAAAGAACACTTTCAGACATTCTTCTAAATGCCTTACTTTTAATCCTCACAATAACCCTATGAGGTACTTTTACTTATAACTGGTATTTTTTTTTTTTTTTTTTTTTTGGAGACAGAGTCTCGCTCATCACCCAAGCTAGAGTGCAGTGGCACAATCTCGGCTCACCGCAAGCTCTGCCTCCTGGGTTCACGCCATTCTCCTGCCTCAGCCTCCTGAGTAGCTGGGACTACAGGCGCCTGCTACCACGCCCGGCTAATTTTTTGTATTTTTAGTAGAGATGGGGTTTCACCGTGTTAGCCAGGATGGTCTTGATCTCCTGATCTCATGATCCACCCACCTTGGCCTCCCAAAGTGCTGGGATTACAGGCGTGAGCCACCGCACCTGGCCTATATCTGTTTTTTTAGGTGTAGGAGCTAAGGAAATTAAATCACTCATGGCAGATCTGGGATTTGAATACAGCAGTCTAGCTCCATGCTTTTAACTATGATGATACACTATTTTTCTTGAAAATCTCTGTTCACTTTGAAATCGCCTTTGCAAATATATCAATGAGAAAATTATGACAGTAAAAAGGATCTGAGCTAACCCACCCTCCATCTTCCCTTTCCTTAAATTATCACTGTGCTACTGGGCTGAGCTAACTTTGGAAGACATTTAGGATATAGTTTAAATGATAATAGACCTTGCCCAAAACTCAACTTATTTTGTAAAGCTAATGAAAGGCCATGAACTGGGGGAAGAGAGGAGCCTGATTCTGCTAAGGTGTAGACACAGATTGTCAGCCATTCCTGCAAATAATATAACTATTGTAGACTGGCTTTTTGAGATATCTTTTCAGGTTTTTTTTTTGCATGGCTGACACCTATGGCTTCACCTGGACCTTCCAATCTCATTCCTGTGGCCCCATCCAGAAGCAATTCAGCCCACAGGAGAACAGCTTACACCCCCCTAGAGATGAAATCATAAGATTGAACCTGGGAGGCGGAGGCTGCAGTGAGCAGAGATCATGCCACTGCACACCAGCCTCCTGGGTGACAGAGCAAGACTCTGTCTCAAAAAAAAAAAAAAAAAAAAGAAAAAGTAAAAAAAAGAAAAATCCCTAACCCACAAGATGATTTGAGTACTAACTCCATCTCCCACATGGTGTGGCCAGCCTTGTGTTTATTAAACTCTTTCTTTACTACAATGCTGTAGTCTTCATTTGTGCAGCGGGCTGGAAGAAACCGTCGGGCGGTTACAACTTTGCTAACACACATTATGCTTTTCTGGTTGTCCTTTAGTGGCTAGTGTTCCCCAATATCCTTCATTTGGTCTCTTCTCTTTATTCCCTAACAATTTAATCCATTGTAATCATTACCTTTAGGGTGAGTCCTTCAAAATCCACATCTCAAACACTCACCTCATTCATAAGTAGCAAACTTTCAGAAGCAAATTTAAACATCTGGTGGCATAAAACTCAATCAAAATGAACATCATAAACCATTTCCTTCGAACTCATAAGGTCCCTATTGACTCTGTTCTTCCTCCCAGCTGTGCAGGTTCTAAACTTCTAGGAGTTGCTCAGCTGATTTCTAACCTTCCTGCATCTCTCTACGGACAACCAGGTGCCAAGTCCTGCCCTACCTTCTCATGCTTTTTACATCCATTCCTTCCTTTTTATCCTCAGTCACTATATCACAATCACATTCTTATTGGAATATGTGAAAAGAAAAGAAGATCTCAGGACCCCAAATTCACTATGCCAGGGGTCTATAACCCTAGGGTCATGGACCACAACTGGTACGAACTGGAATACACAGCAGGAGGTGAAAGGTGGGCAAACGAGTGAAGCTTCATCTGTATTTACAGCCACTTCCCACTGCTTGTGTTACTGCCTGAGCTCCATCTCCTGTCAAATCAGCAGTGACATTAGATTCTCATA
Organism: Hylobates moloch; assembly: GCF_009828535.3. Taxonomy (NCBI): domain Eukaryota; kingdom Metazoa; phylum Chordata; class Mammalia; order Primates; family Hylobatidae; genus Hylobates; species Hylobates moloch. The sequence continues at coordinate 64,878,328 of NW_026652285.1, read as the reverse complement.
GGAGCGCAAACTCTATTATGAACCGCACATGTGAGGGATCTAGGTTGTATGCTCCTTATGAGAATCTACTGTCTGATGACCTGTCACTGTCTCCCATCACCCCCAGGTGGGATCATCTAGTTGCAGGAAAAGAAGCTCAGGGTTCCTACTGATTATACATTATGGTGATCTGTATAATTATTTCATTATATATTACAATGTAATAATAATAGAAACAAAGTGCACAATAAATGTAATGCGATTGAATCACCCTGAAACCATTCCCTCCTCCCTCATGCCTGTCTGTGGAAAAATTGTATTCCACAAAACTGGTCCCTGGTGCCAAAAAGTCTGGGGTCCGCTACAATATGTTAAAGAAGAAAAGCTAAGCTCGAAGCTGAATCATGCAAGAAACTCATTCCTTTGTTTCAAAACATTTAGAAGGCCAGATGTCCCCACAGGTAGCTACTCTGTTTACTTTATCTTACGTAAAGTGCTGATTAACTGAGCTGAGATGAATAAATAGTTGACTATTCTTCCAGCCCTCCCTTCTTCCTTCCTTCTCTTCATTCCTTTTTTTCTCTTTCTCTCCCTCCCTCTCTCTCTTTCTGTTTTTCTTTTCTTTTTTCTTTTTCTTTTTTTTAAGAGACAGAGTCCCACTCTGTTGCCCAGCTTGGTCTGTTCTGTCATATTCTCCAGAGGATTTTAGACATCTTGGTTGCAAGGACTGTGTGTTAGTCATATTTGCATCCTCTCTCCCCCTCCCCAAAGCTAACATGCTGCCTTGGTTCAATATATTTTTCTGAATGAAGCTTATTAGTGAAGGAAAAGAAAAAAAATTTATTCACACCTTAGGAACACAATGTGTTTTTATCTGCTATATCTTCTTTCACTCCAGTAGCTCACCTTACCTTATAGCTCTACAACAGACTACAGTTACTATTTAGAGGTACACTGGTATATTCTACATTACACAGAGGTAGGGGCAAATGGCATTTTTCCCCAATGCACTTTTATTATTTATTATTGGAGGCATTCATTATAGTTTCTATCATAGGCTCAGAGGAGCTCTGAAACCGATTTTCCCAATCACCTCTGACCAGTGCTATAACTAAGAAAACATTTCAAGCAGTTATATCTCTCTTGGAGAAACAATAAAAAATCAAAGAGCTGCTTTAAAATGAACCCGAATATAGAAAAAAAATGAAATTATAGAGGGCCTAAAGAGGCAGAAACACTGGGACAACTCAGGCTAAGGCACAAAAGCACATGCCATTCCTTGGCTTTACAGTCAAGGCACAATCATTTGTATAAACTCCTGGTATGAAGACTTCCAGTGATGGAGACCTTTTTTTTCTTTACATTTACAGTGCTAGCAACTTTTATTCTTTACCTTTTTACCAAGGAGAATTTACAACAGAAGCAAAAGTAGAAAGAATAATATAATAAACTTCTGTGTACTTCTCACTCAGTTTCAAAAATTATTAATTTATAACCAATTATTTCACATATACTTCCATCCCTATTATTATCTTAATAACAGTTTTTTTTTTTTTTTTTTTTTTTTGAGACATTGTCTTGCTCTGTTGTCCAGGCTGGAGTGCAGTGGTGTAACTCGGCTCACTGCAACCTCCACCTCTCAGGTTCAAGTGATTATCCTGCTCAGCCTCTCAAGTAGCTGGGATTACAGGTGTCCGCCACCATGCCCAGCTAATTTTTGTATTTTTAGTACAGATAGGGTTTCACCATGTTGGCCAGACTGGTCTTGAACTCCTGACCTCAGGTGACTGGCCCACGTTGGCCTCCCAAAGTGTTGAGATTACAGGTGTGAGCTACCATGCCCGGCCAACAACAGCTTTATTGAGGTACAATTAATATACCATACAATTCAATCCTTTAAAGTACACAATTCATTGAATTTTATACTCAAGGTTGTACAACCATCACTACAGTCAATTTTAAAACACGCTTGTCAGGCTCCAAGATGGACAACTAGATGCAGCCAGGGAGAACATCTCCAATGGAGGGACCACGACATTAGGAAGACTGGCTCACTCCTAGCAGATCTTCAGAGGGAAGGCATTAAGAGCGGATGAGGGAAGACACAGATGCTAGCCTCAAGGGGAAGGAAGCTGGGAACCCTGCATGGGGCTACTGCGCACGGGGACTCATTACTGGACCCCAACGATGCTTGAAGAAGGGGTGACTGAACAGACAAGGAGCAACCCACTCTCACTAGAGGCCTCTGGTGACCACCTTGAACATTTAAGTTGGCAGAGAAAACTACTTAGAGAAGTGGTAGGCACAGAACTCCAGCTGGTGTGGAGCCCAGAGGGTTTAGTGCAGAAGCATCTGCAGTGGAGCATGAACAGGGACGCCCACCCCCCTAGGCTCAACTTGCTCCCATAGGTGATGTTGGCCCTAGGGGAACTGCTGGACCTGAACTCCATGAGACAGGGCTGGTCCGACTGGACCCTGTTTGGTCTGTTGGTCTCTCCAGGGGCCCCAGCCTGGCCACACCTGCTTGCAGTACAGCTGCCAGGTACCTCCTAGGGGCCCGTGTCAGCTCCTGTGGTGGCGGAGCTCACCTAACTAGCAGAGTGCTCCAGCAGAGAGGCCACTGCTGACATGCATCAGCTTGCACACGCCCTCTCCCCACTGCAGCCTCCCTCATGCTGCTTTGCCTGCAGGCACTCGCCCACAGGCACCCCCAACATTACTTTAATAGTGAACAAATGGTGCTGGGACAATACATTTACAACACACCATATGCAGAGTTAACATGGGACAGAGATATAAGCATAAGAGCTAACACTATTAAACTCGTAAAACAGACATACATACTTATGAGTTTGGATTATGCAATGACTTCTTAGATGTGACACCAAAATCACAGGCAAAAAAGACATAAATTAGACATCACCAAAATTAAAACGTTTTGTCCATCAAAAGACATGATCAAGAAAGTGAAAAAAAAAAAAAAAAGCTCACAGAATGGAAGAATTTTGCAAATCATATATATCAATAAGGGACTTGTATCTAGGATAAAATTCCTACCACTCAATACTTAAAAACCCCAAGTTAAAAATGGCTGAAGGATCTAAACTGACATTTCTCCAAAGAAATGGCCAAATAAACACATGAAAAGACAGCATCACTAATCATCAGGGAAATGGAAAATCACACCACAGTGAGGCACCTCATTTCATACTCACTGTATGAAATGTAAATTATATGCTATGATTATAATTTGATTAAAATAAATTCAGTATCTCAAAGCTGAGTGATATAGGACTAGCTAGGAAAATTTATAATTTATTTATTGAAAAGATCTTATCCCCACTGACTTGCAGTGTATATGTATCACAAATCAAGCAATCATATATGTCGAGTTTATTTCTGAGTTCAATGTCTATTTCTAAGCCTGAATTTTTATCCCATAGGTCTATACCTTAAGATTTTGTGGCCGGGCACAGTGGTTCATGCCTGTAATCCCAGCACTTTGGGAGGCCGAAGTGGGTGGACTGCCTGTGGTCAGGAGTTTGAGACCAGCCTGGCCAAAATGGTGAAACCCCATCTCTACTAAAAACACAAAAAAATTAGCCGGGCGTGGTGGTGTGCACCTGTAATTCCAGCTACTTGGGAGGCTGAGGCAGGGGAATTGCTTGAACCAGGGAGGTGGAGGTCGCAGTGAGCCCAGATTGTGCCACTGCACTCCAGCCTGGGGGACAGAGCAAAACTCCATCTCAAAAAACAAACAAACAAAAAAAACAAATAAAAAAAACTTTGTAACACACTAAGTCCTCTTTGTTGTTTTATCTCAGGATTGTCTTGGTTATTCTAGGTCCTTTGCATTTCCATATTAATTTCAGAATTAGCATGTAAAATCACACAAAAACCAAGCTGAGATTATTATTGAGATTGCAGTGAATCTCTGATCATTTTGGAGAGAACTGGCATCTTAGCAATACTGAGTCTTTCAATTAACAAGCTAGCTATTCTTCAATTTCCTTCTTGGCATTGTTTTGTAGTATTCTGATAAAAGTCTTACACATTTTTTTTAGTTACCCCAGGTTACTGATAGCTCAGATGCTATTATAAATGATCTTTTAAAGTTCTATTTTCCAATTATGTATTGGTAATATATGGTAAAAATTGATATTTTTATATTGAAATTATAATCAGCAGTCTTGCTAAATTCTGATTAGACTGATTAGAATTAGACTTAATAATTCTAATAGTTTGCTTGTATATTCTTTTGGGATTTCAAAAATACAATTATGTCTACTGTAGTTAAAGTTAGTTTTTATTCCTTTTTTCCCTACTTTTGTACCTTTTATTTCTTCTTTTCTGTATCTCACTGCTAGGAGCTCCAGTATAAACCTGAATAGGAGTGATGAAAGTAGATATTCTTGCCTTGTTCTCAATTTTTGGGGAGAAGAGAGTTGAGTATTTGCTCATGTTATATTAGTGGCAGATATTTTTGTAGATACCCGCTATCAAATTAAGTCATCTTCCTAAAAATTTTCATCATGATAATGGTGTATTTAATTGTATCAAGTGTTTTTCTTTTTTTTTTTTGGAGAAGGAGTCTCACATTGTCACCTAGGCTAGAATGCAGCGGCGCAATGTCGGCTCACCACAAGCTCCGCCTCCCAGGTTCACGCCATTCTCCTGCCTCAGCCTCCTGAGCAGCTGGTACTATAGGCACCCGCCACCATGCCTGGCTAATTTTTTTTTTTTTTTTGTATTTTTAGTAGAGACGGGGTTTCATTGTTTTAGCCAGGATGGTCTCGATCTCCTCACCTCGTGATCTGCCTGCCTCGGCTTCCCAAAGTGCTGGGATTACAGGCGTGAGCCACTGTGCCTGACCATATCAAATGTTTTTTATTTACTAAGATGTTCATATAATTGTCCTTTATTCTGTTAATATTATGAATCACACTGGGCTTTTTCAAACCAATTTAGATTTCCTGATACAAATCCCACTTGATCATAATGGAGTATCTTTTATTTTTTTTCTTCTCTTTTTTTTTTTTTTTTTTTTTTAGACAGAGTTTCACTCTTGTTGTCCAGGCTGGAGTGCAACGGCGTGACCTCGGCTCACTGCAACCTCCGCCTCCCGGATTCAACTGATTCTCCTGCATCAGCCTCCCAAGTGGCTGGGATTACAGGCATGCGCCACGACGCTCGGCTTATTTTTTTATTTTTAGTAGAGACGGGGTTTCTCCATGTTGGTCAGGCTGGTCTCGAACTCCTGACCTCAGGAGATTTGCCCGCCTTGGCCTCCCACAGTTCTGGGATTACAGGTGTGCGCCACTGTGCCCGGCCTTGTTTTTATATATATCTAAATTTTAACTTACAATGTTTTATTTACTATTTGTGTGTTTACTGGCCTGCAATTTTATTTTCTTGTGATGCCCTTGTCAAATTTTGGTGTAGGGGTTATTTTGGCCTTAGAAAGAATACCTCTCTCTACTTTTTAAAATGTTAACTACAATACAATTACCATACCAAAAAATAATTGACAATATTTCCTTACTATCATCAAACCCAGCAAATGTTCAACTTGCCAACTGTTCCACAATTTTTAAACTCATTTGTCTGTTGAGTCAGTATCCAAATAAGGCCCATACAGATGTCATAAGAAGTTGATATATCTTTTAAGTCTTTGTTTTGTTTTGCTTTGTTTCCTAATTGTCTCACTCTGGCACCGAGGCTGGAGTGCAGTGGCGCGATCTCGGCTCACTGCAACCTCCACCTCCACGGTTCAAGTGATTCTCGTGCCTCAGCCTCCTGAGTAGCTGGGACTACAGGCATGCGCTATCATGCCAGGCTAAATTTTTGTATTTTCTGTAGAGGTGGAGTCTTGTTATGTTGCTCAGGCTGGTCTTGAACTCCTGGGCTCAAGTGATCCACCTGCCTCAGCCTCCCAAAGTGTGGGGATTATAGGTGTGAGCCACCGCACCCGGCCAATATACCTTTTAAGTCTTTTTTAACCTATACATTTCCCCTTCATCCCTTTTTTAATTCCTTACATTTTATTTGATGGAGAAACCAAGTTGTTTGCCTCACAGGCATTTCCCACAGTCTAGATTTTGCTGATTGCGTACTTGTGGTGTACTTTAACATATTCCTCTGTCTGCATTTCCTATAAATTAGTAGTTGAATCCATATTGTCGACTTCTTATAAACTTTGTATTGACATTTAATATATGTATAGAAAAGTACATAGATGATAAATATGTAGCTTGATTAATTTTAACACTGTAGTTACATACCATGCAACATCCAAAAGTATGACTAATAAAAGGTAAAAATTCATGCACTTGTTTTTTATTAACGTTTTCTTAAACATACAGATAGTTCACATTTATTTCAATGTTTAATATTAGAAGTGTTTTGGGTCTTTATTAGGAAGTTTGGTGATGATTTTATAACCAGAAATATGCCATAGGAACTTAACACTTGTTTGATAACAATTAGCCTATGGTAAAATTGGTTTCATTATATGTCATTTCACTTAAAGTCGCAGTTTCAAAGAACCCACTGACGATGTTAAGTGAGGACTTACTGAACAATAGTCTCGGTTTTACCATGGGGGGGATATGTTTCAAGACATCCCCTATAGATGCCTGAAACCACAGCAAGTACAAAACCTGATTATTGTCAGCCAAAACACATTTCTGTTCACGTCTTCCACTCACAGATTTCATGCCTTTTCCCTCTTAACTAAATAATTATCATGCATTAATTGTGGTCATAACTTTCGCAGTTTGAGGTGCAACATGAAACTAAACTAGTTTCTTTTTCCTTCTTCACAATTTTACAGATAGGAGATTTGGTCTTACTACAGATGTTAGCACTCTCACCATACCATTCTTTTTCTTTCCTTATTAAGTTGAGAACTTTCACTGCCTTTTCACTTAAGGGAAGCACTTTATAGATCAAGCTTGTCCAGCCCACAGCCGTGGCCCACTGTAGCCCAGGATGGCTTTGAATGTGGCCCAACATAAATTCGTAAGCTTTCTTAAAACATGATGAGTTTTTTTGTGATTTATTTATTTATTTATTTATTTTAACACATCAGCTATCACTAGTGTTAGTGTGTTTTATGTGTGGCCCATGACAATTCTTATTCTTCCAATGTGGCCCAGGGAAGCCAAAAGATTGGGCACCCCATTATAGATTCTCTTTGACATAAGGTTTACTACAACATAAGCACTGGGATACCATGACAGGTGATCTGATAACCCTAAGTGACTAACGGGAGGTGAGTGTATATAGTGTGGATATGTTGCACAAAGGGACGATTCATGTCCTGGGCTAGACAGAGCTGGACAGCACAGGACTTCGTCAGGCTACTCAAAATAGCATGCAATTATGAATTATTTCTTTCTGGAATTTTCCATTTAATATTTTTGGACCATGGTTGACCATGGGTAACTCAAATGGGGGAAAGCAAAACTGTGGATAAGGGAAGGCCACTGTAAATATTAACTTGAATAAACATAAGTAACAGAAATTCTGGTTCCTAGGTCTCTATATTCACCACTCTTATCCATAGTTACAATCATTTCAGTACTTTAAAGATCAAAGAGTTCCTTTCACCCAGATGGTACTTGTAGTAATATTACATAATTCTACAGAAAATATAGAGGGGATCAGACCAATAAGACTCAAGGGCATTCCAAGAATTTTAACATGGGATTGAGAAAGAGGACTAAATATAAAGCGATATCCCATAAAATAATAGGAAGACAAAGAGAAGGTGGCATAGAAAGCCAAAGGAGCCACACAAGTTTAGATGTGGAGCAGCCTCATTGAAACCTCTTCATTTTAAGATTATAAAACTGATTCTCCAGAGAGACAGGTGACTTAAGACCACCAACTCACGAAAAGCTGTGGCCAGGGCCTCCCATGCTGGTCAGCCACTGTGACTCTATAGCTAGCAGAGGCTGGGGAGGATTCTACAATCTCTGTTTATTTGGAAACATAGAATAGCTTATTGCTTATTTCCCACATATTTAAAAAAATATATATTTTAAATTATTTTTTCCAAAAATAAGCCCATTAAATTTACTGAAAAAAATTACCTAATTTTCACCATGGGAGGGCAGTCTTATTCTAATAAGCTATAGAAGTCTGAAAATAAAGACATGAAAGCCAGGTCTACTTTAAAATAGTCTTAAACCACTATTATTCTATTTTTAAAATTTAGACAATAACTTCTAACTAGAAGCAAAAATAATAACACACAATCTGACTAATAAAAATACTTAGGAAAACAAAAAGATAAAATACTTGAAAACGGACAAACAGAATTGTGCTTCATATGCAAAAGAATCTAAGTCACTTCCCCGTATTGGAAAATCTTAATAAGAACAAAAGAACAGCACCAAGCATTTACTAAGGCCATACCATGTAGCAATAACAAATGAAGCAGTTTATTGATTGACTGATTTACTGACTGAGATGGGAGTCTTACCCTGTCACACAGGCTGGAGTGCAGTAATGCAACCTAAGCTTAGCAACCTCTGCCTCCCAGGTTCAGGAGATTCTCCTGCCTCAGCCTCCCAAGCAGCTGGGATTACAGGCACATGCCACCATGCCCGGTTAATTTTTGTATTTTTAGTAGTGACGGGGTTTCACCATGTTGGCCAGGCTGGCCTCGAACTCCTGACCTCAGGTGATCCACCTGCCTCGGCCTCCCAAAGTGCTAGGATTCCAGGCAAGAACCACCACACCCAGTCAAAAATGAAGCAGTTTAAATGCAATGTTTAAATACTAAGCACTCAATCATTATGAAATCTTATAATGGTAGATGTAGATACACCAATCTCAAAAATTATCTGAAAATGCAAAGGACTTACAACAGCGAAAACAATTTGGAAAAAGAACAACAAAATTAGAGGATGTATACTCCCTAATGGCAGAACTTACTGTAAAACTACCCTAATTAGGAGAGCATGAGACTGGTATAAGGCAGATATATAGATCAATAGAACAGAACTGAGGATCAGAAACAAACCTGCACATTTATGGTTAACTAATTTTTGACAAAGATATTAAGACAACACAATGGAGAAATAATTGTCCTTTCAACAAACCGTGCTGAGACAATTGGATACTTACATGCAAAAAAATGAACTTAGATCCTAACCTCACACCACACACAAAAATTAAATCAAAACAGATCATAGACCTAAATATAAGAGACAAAACTTATAAAACTTCTGGAAGAAACAGGAAAAAATATTTAAGACCTTAGGCAAAGAGTTCTTAGACTTGACACCAAAAGCATGAATAATGAAAGATAAAAATTCATAAATTGGTCCCAGTGCAGTGGCTGACATCTGTAATCCCAGCACTATGGGAAGCTGAGGTGGGAAGATTGCTTGAGCCTAGGAGTTCAAGACCAGCCTGGGCAACACAGGGAGACCTCATCTCTACAAACAATAAAAAAAATTAGCCAGGTGTGGAGGCACATGCCTGTGGTCTCAGCTACTCGAGATGCTGAGGAGGGAGGATCACTGGAGGCTGAGGTGGGAGGATCACTTGAGCATGGGAGGTTAAAGTTGCAGTAAGTTGTGATTGCACCACTGCACTCCAGCCTGGGCAACAGAGTGAGACAGTGTCTCCGAAAAATAATTTATAAATTGGACTTTACAAAGTTAATATTTATGTATCAAAAGGGTATTAAGAAGATGAAAAGCCTGGGCACAATGGCTCATGCCTGTAATCCCAACACCTTGGGAAGCACAGTGGATTGCTTAAGCCCAGGAATTCGAGATCAGCTTGGGCAACATGGCGAAACCCTGTCTCTACAAACAATACAAAAATTAGCTGGGTGTGGTGGCATATGCCTGTGGTCTCAGCTACTCGGGAGGCTGAGGTGGGAGAATTACTTGAGCCCAGGAGGCGGAAGCTTCAGTGAACCAAGAACCTACTACTGCACTCCAGCCTGGGCAACATAGCGAGACTCTGTTCAAAAAAAAAGAAAAAAGAAAGAGAAAAGACTAATCATACACTAGAAGAAAAATATTACAAGCTATATATATTTGATAAAGGACTTATATCCAGAATATATAAAGAACCCTTACACAGTGTAATAAGACAAAAACCCAATTAAAAAAAGGCAAATTGATAAACAGTTTTAATGTAATTCCTACCAAAATCCCAGCAAGATTTATTTATTTATTTTTGAGACAGAGTTTTGCTCTTGTTGTCCAGGCTGGATTGCAATGGTGTGAGCTCTGCTCACTGCAATCTCCGCCCCCTGGCTTTGAGCGATTCTCCTGCCTCAGCCTCCTAAGTAGCTGGGATTGCAGGCACCTGCCACCATGCCCAGCTAATTTTTTTGTATTTTTAGTAGAGATGGGGTTTCACCATGTTGGCCAGGCTGGTCTCGAACTCCTGTCCTCAAGTGATCCGCCTGCCTTGGCCTCCCAAAGTGCTGGGATTACAAGTGTGAGCCACCGCACCCAGCAGATTTCTTATAGATATAGACAAGATCATTCTAAAATTTATGTGGAAAGGCAAAGGAACTAGAATAGCCAAAACAATTCTGAAACAAAAGAGTACAGTGAGAAAAATCATTCTACTTGATTTCAAGACTTACAATATAACTATAGTAAACAAGACTAGGTGGTGTTGTCAGGAAGTCAGATGTATAAATAAATAGAACTGAAAAAGAAAAGCCAGAAATAGCATTAAGTGCAGACAATTGATTTTTGACATAGGCACCAAAGCAATTACTGAAGGAAAGACAGTCTTTTAAACAAATGGTACTAGAGTAATTGAATATCCATAAGCAAAAAATCCTTTCAAACCCTATATAAAAATTAACTCGAAATGAATCATAAAAGTAAAATGTCAAGCTATACTTTTAGAAAATAACACAAATGAAAATCTTTGAGAGCTAGGACTTTGTAAAGAGTTCTTAGATAAGACACCAAAAAGCATGATCTATAAAAGAAAAAAAGAATCAATAAACTGGACTTCACCAAAATTTAAAACTTTTGCTCTGTGAAAGATGCTGAAAAGAAGATGAAAAGGCATGCAACAGAATGGAGAAAATCTTTGCAAACTACATATCCTACAAAGGTACTCCTTGTTCTAGTATCTAGAACTCATAAAACTCAACAGCAAATAATTTCAATGGGAAAATGGGCAAAGGACATGAACAGACATTTCACTAAAGAGAATACACAGATAGCAAATAAGCACATGAAAAGATTCTGAACATCATTAGCTATTTGGGAAATGCAAATTAAAACCACAGTAATATATCACTACATACCTATTAGAATGGCTAAAATAAAAATGTGTTAAAACATCAAATGCTAGTGAGGATGTCAAGAAACTGAATCACTCATACACTGTTCGTGGGAATGTAAAATGGTACAGCTGTTCTGGAAAATAGTTTGGCAGGTTTTTAAAAACTAAACATGCACTTACCATACGACCCAGCAATTATACTCTGGGCATGTACTCCATAGAAATGAAGACTCATGTTGACACAAAAACGTGTACATGAATGTTTAGAACAACTTTATTAGCATTAGCCCAAACTGGAGGCAGCCCAGATGGTTTTTCAGTGGACAGTTAAACCAACTATGGTACATCCATTTCGTGGAATATCACTCAGTAATAAAAAGGAATAAACCAGTGATACATGCAGCACCTCAAATAAATCCCCAGATAATTATGTTTAGTGACACATTTCCAAAAGGTTATATACTGTATGATTCCATTTCTGTAACATTCCTGAAATAACAAAACTGTAAAAATTGAGAAAAGATTAGTTTTTGCTAGGGGCTAAAGATGAAGGGGGAAGGGTATGAGATTTATGTACCTATAAAAGGGCAACATGTGAAACTCTTGCAGGGATAAAAATGTTCTGTAATTCTACTATCTCAACCTCAATATCCTCATTGTAATACTGTACCATAGTTTTGCAAGATGTTATCATTGGGGAAACTGGGTAAAGGGTACATGGTTTCTTTCTGTATTAGTTCTCATAACTGCATGTGACTCAATAATGAAATTGAAATAACATTTTTAATTAAAAAGTAAATGATTCCAGTAGAATCTAAGGTAATAGGAGAAATCAACACCAGGGCCCACTTGAGAATGGTTTTATAAAATGGTCAGACAGTATTTTTAATCACTCTGAACCTTGAGGATTTATAAATAAAATGAAAAATAAGAGTGATAAAGACAAACATCTGAATCTTGAAAAAGATGACCATAGATTGCCTGATAAGAGTTTCATCCCTGGACTATGTCTACCAAGCATTGCCAAAACACATCTAAGGTTGTACACAGTGTACGGTATACTTTTTATTTTATTTTTGAGATGGAGTCTCGCTCTGTTGTCCAGGCTGGAGTGCAGTGGCATGATCTTGGCTCAATGCAATCTCCACCTCCCAGGTTCAAGCAATTCTCCTGCCTCAGCCTCCTGAGTAGTTGGGATTACAGGCATGCACCACCACACCCCACTAATTTTTGCATTTTTAATAGAGATAGGGTTTTGCCATGTCGGCCCGGCTGGTCTTGAACTTCTTGAATTCCTGACCTCAGGTGATCTGCTTGCTTCAGGCTCCCAGAGTGCTGGGATTACAGGTGTGAGCCACCCCAACTGGCCCAGAAAACTTTTTTAAAAATTAAAGTTTGAATCATCTTGCATCTCTGGATGTTTTCCTCCAAATTTAACAATTTCTTTTTTTTTAAAGTTTTACTTTTCTGAATGAGATTTTCTCCCAATATTTGTTAAAAAAAAATGATCCCTTCTCCATTGACTTGCCTTTGGCAAAAATAATCAGAAATTTGTAAGCTTATATCTGAACTTTCTCTATTCCACTGCTCATGTGTCTATCCTTTTGCCAATACTTACATTTATTTAGATCTTCCTCAATGTTTGCAGTTTTCAGCATGCAATTCTTACACAAATCTTATTAGATGTTAACTAAATATGTCGATCTCCAATTATTCATTCTTTTTTTTTTTTTTTGAGACAGAGTCTCGCCCAGTCGCCCAGGCTGAAGTGCAGGGGCACAATCTCAGCTCACTGCAACCTTGGTCTACTGGGTTCAAGTGATTCTTCTGCCTCAGCCTCCCGAGTGGCTGGGACTACAGGTGCGCACCACCACGCCCAGCGAATTTTTGTATTTTTAGTAGAGATGGGGTTTCACCATATTGGCCAGGCTGGTCTGGAACTCCTGACCTTGTGATCCACCGACCTCGGCCTCCCAAAGTGTTGGGATTACAGGCATGAGCCACCGCGCCCGGTCTCCAATTATTCATTCTAGTATATAGAAATACAATGGATTTTTGTATACTGACTTCAATCTTGGCTAAGCTAGAATTAGTGTGCTTTGGAAATAATATTTAAAGGAAGGTGAGCACAAGGTATAAGTGTATTTTAAACAGTTGATGTTTAAAAAAATGTATATATATATTTTTTTTAGGTGAAGTCTTGCTCTGTCACCCAGGCTGGAGTGCAATGGCACGATCTTGGCTCACTACAACCTCTGCCTCCCGGGTTCAAGCGATTCTCCTGCCTTAGCCTCCCAAGTAGCTGGGATTACAGGCATGCACCACTGTGCCCAGCTACTTTTTGTAGTTTTAGTAGAGATGGGGTTTTGCCATGTTGGTCACGCTGGTCTCGAACTTCTGACCTCAAGTGATCTGCCTGCTTCGGCCTCCCAAAGTGCTGGGATTACAGGCCGTGAGCTACCACACCCAGCCTAGGGTACATTTTTGTAATTAAATTTTCATTGTTCTCATAGCAACCATTTATAAAACATTCCAGATGTTTTATAAATAATAATGTTTTATAAATGTATCTCAAATTATATTAACTTGTAGAACGTAATCTTTCTGCCTAATGTACCTTTTCCCCATGTTAGAGAAGAAAAAAAGGTATGAGGCTGCCTTACAAAAAATCAAATGTAATTAGGGAGACTCATTGTCTGTACCAAGTACCAGTCAAACAGAAAACTGATTGTGGGAGGAATTTGCTCCTCCTTCCTTGTTATGGTTTTAATGTTTGTCTCCTTCAAAAATCATGATGAAATCTAACTGCCATCATAACAGTATTAAGAGGCGGGAACTTTAAGAAGTATTTAGGTTATCTGATGCTGTTATTACAGGAGTGGAATCACTACCTCTTGCTCTCTTTAACCCAGCAAGAAGTCCCTTGCCAAATGCTGGGTGCCTTGATCTTGGACTTCCCAATAACTCCAGAACTGTGAGGAAATAAATTCATGTTCATTATTAATTATTCAGTGCGTGGTATTCTGCTATAGTAGCAAAAGATGAACTAAGGCACTCCCCAAATGCCTTTTTGCTTTCTGGTATCTCAGGGTATGTTTTTTATTTAGTCAAAGAAGAAACAATAAATCAATACCATGAAAGTTCAAATCCAAATTTTTTTTTTTATCTTTTTCGTGCCCTTTCCTCCAATTAACTAATACGATGGATTATGTATTCCCGAAATTAAAGGGTCTACTTCTATATGCACCTCCTCAACAACAAAAATATTTCCCAATGATTTCACCAAGTAAAATGCATCTTTCCACCCTTTCCTAGTCCTGAAAATGTGATTTCTAAAAGTGCTAAATGCTAAGAACTAAGTACTTTGTACTTAGTACCAGTCATTATAGAAGAAACTTTGAATTAATTATGTAGAAAATCATTTTTTAATCGTGTATATAATTTTGGGACTTTGCTTCTGTGAGGGAGGAGTACTGGTTGCTCCCCATGCCTATGGGTGCCCTCTTGCTTCTTTTGCAGCCTGTGATTGGTTGTGTGCTGGCTTTTATACCCAATCTTCCTTATTTGGTGAGGATTCTACGACATTTGCTAGTTTTGTTGTCACATGGCTTATTGATTTCAAACGTACTTTCATCTCATGTGGTTTATAGGAGCTAATTGGGAGAAAGACCAAACAATAAATAGTCCAGCTGTCTAGATACTAAAGATTTACAAAATGTCCTTCAAACAAAGAGCTAGTCCCTTAAAAGCAATTAAAGAGAAGGTCAAATTACCATTTTCTTTTTTCCTTTTTTTTTTGAGATGGAGTTTCGCTCTTGTCGCCCAGGCTGGAGTGCAATGGCGCCATCTTGACTCACTGCAACCTCTGCTTCCCAGGTTCAAGCGATTCTCCTGCCTCAGCCTCCTGAGTAGCTGGGATTACATGCGCCCATCACCACGCCCAGCTAATTTTTATATTTTTAGTAGAGACCAGGTTTTGCCATGTTGGCCAGGCTGGTCTCGAACTCCTGACCTCAGGTGATCCAACCGCCTCAGCTTCCCAAAGTGCCGGGATTACAGGCGTGAGCCACTGAGCCCGGCCAAAATTACCATTTTCATGTGACCCACATGTGCCTAAAAAATTCAAGAGAATCAACTGAAAAACTGTAACACAGAGTCATAGGTACAACTAGCAAGAGGTTAGTATCTATGAGATATAATGAACTTGTAAAAATCAATTTAAAAAAATTACATAATAGAACAATGAGTAAAGGCCAGGCGTGGTGGCTAACGACTGCAATCCCAGCACTTTGGGAGGCTGAGGTGGGCAGATCATGAGGTCAGGAGTTTGAGATCAGCCTGGCCAATGTGGTGAAACCCGATCTCTACTAAAAATACAAAAATTAGCCGGGCGTGGTGGCGGGCGCCTGTAATCTCAGCTACTCGGGAGGCTGAGGCAGACGAATTGCTTGAACCTGGGAGGCAGAGGTTGCAGTGAGCCAACATCATGCCACTGCACCCCAGCCTGGGAAACAGAGCTAGACTCTGTCTCAGAAAAAAAAAAAAAAAAGAAAGAAAAGAAAAGAAAAACGAGTAAAAAACATCAACAGGCATACATCAGAAGAGAAAATCCAAATGGCTGAAAAACATTTGAAAAGATGTTCAATCTCTTTAATAGGCAGGCCAATGGAAGTTAAAATCACACTGTAATGCCACTGAATACTTATCAAATTGGAAAAAGGTAGAGAATATCAAGTATCAAGTATTAATGAGATCTAAACAAACGTACCCTTATCCACATCAAATGCCAACAGTGCATCAATCGACAGGCATGTCAAAGGGAAATAATATAACGTTGAGAAATGCCTTCAATAGTTAAAGAAATCTAGTGTATGGAAACAGTCTCATTTCAAATTTGATAGGGGAAAGGTGGACTATTCAATTAATGCCAGCAACAAATTCAGTGGGATCACATATCATACTTAACAAGCACTGTAAACACTAAACATACCAGATTTTCAAATGCAAAAAAATTTTTTTAATTTAAAAATAAAGAAACTGACCAGGCGCAGTGGCTCATGCCTGTAATCCCAGCACTTTGGGAGGCTGAAGCGGGCAGATCACGAGGTTAAGAGATCGAGACCATCCTGGCCAACATGGTGAAACCCTGTCTCTACTAAAAAGACAAAAATTAGCTGGGAGTGGTGGTGTGCACCTGTAGTCCCAGCTACTTGGGAGGCTGAGGCAGGAGAATTGCTTGAACCCAGGAGGTGGAGGTTGCAGTGAGCCGAGATTGCGCCACTGCACTCCAGCCTGGTGACAGACCGAGACTCCATCTCAACAAAAAATAAATAAAAATAAAACAACAACAACAACAACAACAACAAAAGAAACCATAATAGTCCTAAAATGAACAGTGGAAATCAAGGAAGAATTTTTCTGCGAATGCAGAAGTAACTATAACACAAAAGCCAGGAGGCTGTTAAGAAGAGATGGATAAACTTGGCCGAGCATGGTGGCTCACACCTGTAATCCCAGAACTTTGGGAGGCCGAAGTGGGCAGATCACCTGAGGTCAGGAGTTCGAGACTAGCGTGGCCAACATGATGAAACCCTGTCTCTACTACAATACAAAAATTAGCCAGGTGTAGTTGTGGGTGCCTGTAATCCCAGCTACTCGGGCGACTGAGGCAGAAGAATCACTTGAACGACTTCATCTTAAAAAAAAAAAAAAAAAAGAGAAGAGACGGATACACCCAATGATGTAACAAAAAGTCTTCATGGCAAAACAATCAAAAGCAAATTACAAATTGGAAAATAATAGTTATAAGTCATAGCACATAGTTTCCCTTATACATAAAAAACCCCTAAAAGTCATTAAGCAAAAGACCTACAATACAATAGAAATAAAAGATACAAGCAGTTCCAGAAAACGCAGCATACAGGGATGTAAAATATAAGAGATATTCAACCAGATCCATAGTAAGAGAAATAAGAACTCAACTATAAGATACCATTTTAACCCACCAGATCACTGAAAGATTAAAACCTGATAAAATGGTATGCGGAGGATTTAACAGCTGGGAGGGCCACTTGGAAGGGCCTCTGAGGCGGACAATCACATCTGTGCCTGAGGATTGACCCCTCAGACACACTAGCACACATATGCAGTCCCTTATAAAAGTTTATTAGCTGCACCATTGTTTACATTAGGAAAAGATTAGAAACATCTCCAATTTCATGCAAGAATGCTTTTTGAGAAATAATGATTTCTAAATATATGTATTTGCTTCTATATGTACAAAATATCTCTGGAAGGATTCACAAGAAAATGACAAGATGATGATGATGATAATGATTATTTTGAGACGGAGTTTCGTTCTTGTCACCCAGGCCGGAGTGCAATGGTGCGATCTCGGCTCACTGCAACCTCCGCCTCCTGGGTTCAAGGAATTCTCCTGCCTCAGCCTCCCGAGTAGCTGGGATTATAGGCGCCTACCACCACGCCCAGCTAATTTTTGTATTTTTAGTACAGACAAGGTTTCACCATGTTGGCCAGACTAGTCTGGAACTCCTGACCTCAGGTAATCCGCCCTCCTCAGCCTCCCAAGGTGCTGGGATTACAGGAGTGAGCCACTGCACTTGGCCTGAAAATGACAAGATTATATTCAGGTGATTCAGATGCTGAGTTAAGGATAACAGTCATTTGTTCTTTACCTTCTCTATGTTCTGTAGACTTTAGCCAAGTATTCACTGATTGTCTTCTGTTTTCAGTGTTTCTGTATTCATGCTTTTATGTTAATAAAAGTTTGTTTCACATACAGGCCATTATGAGGCCTGCTGATGAGTTCACCAGGTAAGGTCTGGGAGGTGACAGTAAGGTTATTCCCCTGAATTGGTACAGAGGCCATTGTCTGGAGGCATCTTTCCTCCAACAGTCAGGAAAGTAGAAACATATTCAGAAAATGGAGAAGAAGATGCGCATTGGAGGGTACTGTGCATTCATTCATTCATTCAAACAATATTTATTGAGCACCCACTATTGACAGTTTGGGGACATGGTAGCTCATAAAAGAGTCTTGTCAGAAAGGAGAAAGCAGACAAATAATTACATTCATAATTAATTGCAACTGGCATAAGTTGATGTCTTAAAGATAAGATTTAGCTAACAACAAGATTGAGAGGTACAGAGGCCTAGCATCCTCAAGAGACAGAGAAGCTCCTTCAAAGGTCATAGTAAGACAGAAACATGGCAATGTGAGGCTCAAAAAGAAGCCAGTGTGGGTACAGAGCAGAAACCAGCAGTGATGCAAACTGAACATTCCAAGAATGAGCAAGTGGTAGGCCAAGGTCAGATCATCCCCAATCTTGAAGATCAATGTTTGGAATTTACTTTTTTTAATAAAGCATCACTGGAAGTAACAAGTAGAAACAAGTAACAAGTAGAAACAAGGAAGTTTAAGTAGACACAGTGTGCTGTCTGATTTTTACGCAGACAAGAAGAAAATTGCTTGGAGAAGGAGATGTGTGAACATAGTCAAGACCCTACCCAGAACACCTGGGTTTGAGATGATGGCAGTCATGGTATGAGACACAGACAGATCAAAAAGATATTTGGGTGTGGAACACAGAAGATTCACCAACAGATTCAATTTGAAAGTCAGGGAGAAGTATTTACATCAGTGGTTCTCAAGGTTTGGTGGGACCTGGGACACTTGTTTAAAATGGAAGTTCCTGGGTCCATGCTCAGAGGTTGATTTTGTAGATCTTGAGTATAAAGATGCTGGAACCTGAATTTTTAATAAGCAGCTCTGGTAATTCTGATGATAATGGACCTCCTGCCACACTTGAGAAGGCACTAATTTAAAGGACTCCCAAACTTCTGGCTTACACAAGAGAGTGGTCACGGTTGGGATGGGGGCACCATTTACAGAAAATGTGAATGATGACGGCCAAGAAAGCTTGTGAGTATGGGCCATGAATTCAGGAGCCTCTGCTCCTCACAGCCCCCGGGGAGCAGACAGACCAAGAGACTGACTGCAATTAATGTTTGGACTGTTTCTATAGGGCTGCCCAAGTGGCCTTTCTGATAGAAGTAGTTCATCAGCTAAGTGTCATTATCTGCCTTACGAACTTGATTCCATTTAGAAAGCTGAGAGATGGTTACTTCCAGGCATATGTCTGCCTTGACCCTGCTGACACTGGCTACCTATGAGAGTACCACTTACTCCCTCCTCCTAGATCACTAGGCATCAGCCAAGCTGGCCTGTCACCACTCTGATACCAACTTGGCTTACTCCATCACCATATTTAGTTCTGAATATCTAAACTACTTAAAATAGTGTCTGCCTGCCCTTTTTAAAAGATTAATTAATAGTCAGCGCATGGTGGCTCACGCCTGTAATCCCAGCACTTTGGGAGGCTGAGGCGGGTGGACTGCCTGAGGTCAGGAGTTCAAGATCTGCCTGACCAATATGGAAAAATCCCGACTCTACTGAAAATACAAAATTAGCCAGACGTGGCGGCACATGCCTGTAATACCAGCTACTTGGGAGGCCGAGGCAGAAGAATTGCTTGAACCCGGGAGGTGGAGGGTGCAGTGAGCTGAGATCACACCATTGCACTCCAGCCTGGGCAACAAGAGTGGAACTCCATCTCAAAAATAAATAAATAAATAAATAAATAAATAAATAAATAAATAAATAATAAAGATTAATAGCCAGCTGCGGTGGCTCACGCCTGTAATCCCAGCACTTTGGGAGGCTGAGGCAGGCGGATCACCTGAAGTCAGGAGTTCAAGACCAGGCTGGCCAACACGGTGAAACCCAGGCTCTACTAAAAATACAAAAATTAGCTGGGTGTGGTGGTGCACACCTGTAATCCCAACTAGTCAGGAGGCTGAGGCAGGAGAATCGCTTGAACCCAGGAGGTGGAGGCTGTAGTGAGCCGAGACGGCACCATTGCACTCCAGCCTTGGCGACAGAGCCAGACTCTGTCTCAACAACAACAAAAAAGATTAATAGACTTTATTTTTTATAGCAGTTTTAGGTTCACAGCAAAACTGAGTGGAAGAACAGAGACTCCCCAGATCCCTTTCTTTGCTGAGTGCCCTGTTTCTGGTACTGTACAATGCTCCAGGCCCATCTCCTACTTTCCTTGCTCCAGTCCTCCTGGAATCAGCTATTTCTCCAAGGAGCAGCCTGGGTTCCTTTTACTGGAAAATGATGTTAGAAACCAAGATCTGGGCTTTGTGGTTGTTGCTGCTTAAAGTGCTCCTGCTTGTAGGATCTCTCAGCCAACAGAGCAAGGAGGTCTATGTGTGTACTATGTATATATAACATAATTACATTTCCCTTTTAACCAGCTATATCTATATTAAGCTAAATATGAGTTCATACTGATGTCTTCAACTTTAATCTATTATCACATGAATCACTGTCACCACCTCACCTCTCTTATTTATTTGTAACTTCCACTCCAACAGTGAGACACCTGGTTCTCACCGTCTGCCATACAACAACTTAATTGTTCCATTCCAGTCCCCACATACAGTGGTGCCTGAACTGTTGACCCATACCCTCATGCCTCATTCATTTTTATCCTTTTACCTTGCATTATTCTCTTCCATCGCACTCTACATTGTTTATATTCTGCATTTTATGCTTATTTATGTTTATTTTCTGTTTTCCCTCTCTATAACAACAGAGACTTTCACTGCTGAGTCCCAAGCACCTAAAATCTGCACAAAGTAGGTGCCCAGTAAATAAAGTGGAACAAATGAGCAGAAAATTGTAATGCTTATTATGTTAATTAAGCAGGTCTCAGGAGGGCCTTTCCTAGCCAGTCCTGTGTCACTCAGCTTTGAGATACTGAATCTATTTCAATCAAAGTATAATCATAGCATATAATTTACACTTTTCAACAATTCAACTCCTTTTCTCCCCAATTGCTACAATTATAACCACTTAACTAAAACAGTGAACTATTACAAACTCACATCCCCTATTTTTTCCTTTAAGGCCTGACTCTAACTAACCACCACCTCCCCGCATTCCCATCCCTCGCCACCTTAAACCTCCTAGACATTGCCAATCAGTTTAAATTTTCTAGACATTTTTATTCTGTCTGCTCTAGTTATCTACTGATATTTTTTTTTCACGTTTGTTAAAAACACGAATAACATAATCAATGTCGTAAATCCAAATCACAGAGTTAATGAGAAGTTATATAAACATTAGGCTGCTGATTTTCAGTTAATCTTCCAAAAGGACCGTGAAGGCCTATAAAACAATTTTTGAAAAAAGTACGCAGATTTGCTCTCTTTTCCTTAGTGAAAGCCTGAGTTTTAAGAACAAAGACACTAACAGAAAACATATGGAAAAGATCAGTAACAAGATGGAATCTTGGCTCAAATGTGGTCTGCCACGTTTTTCATACCAATGTCTCAAATAATAGACTAGATTTTTACAACTGCCAAAGCATCACTTGAAACACTGTATACTTTTCTTAATGCAAAGTTTAACAAAATAAATCTTGTGAGTTCTTTGTAAAAAGCTAATGGAAAACACTTTTTTGAGGAAACAAAATGAACTCCAGGATTCACTTTATTTGTTTGTAAAAGCTTAAAAGAATTCCCCCCCAAAATGAACTCCGAGTCCACTGCCAAAAGACACAAGTCAACTCTCTGTTTAGAATATGAAAACAGTGTAAAAATTAAACATTAAAAACAGTTAACTGTTACTACTCAGGATAGCTCTATGAAATGAAGAAATTTTCTAAATCTACAAAATAAAGGCAATAGCTATTGAGAGACATAAGCTTTTCATTCCATTTTATTCAATACTACAAAATTATTTTGTGCAATACTAAAAACAGGCAAATTGGAGATACACCTTTGGAGTGCAACCAACTAATTTTATCTGAAAGGATATTAGAAGTCATTCTAGTGGGTACATCTGCCAAAAAGAGGAGAAATGAAATAGCTGATAAAAATGAAGATGTAAGCCTTTGTATAGAAAAGTCATATACTTAATCTGTGTAAGCAATGACAATTGAGTGCATTTTAAAAATAAACAATGCGAAATGTTATGTTTCTAATCCTGATTCCTTGTTTTAACAAATAGAAGTACTGATGTGAACCTAGGTGTTGAACAACCAAGGGACTCAAGAAATTTTGAGTTCCAGGCCAGGCGTGGTGGCTCATGCCTGTAATCCCAGCAATTTGGGAGGTGGAGGTGGGAGGATCACCTGAGGTCAGGAGTTCAAGATCAGCCTGGCCAACATGGTGAAACCCCATCTCTACTAAAATACAAAAAATTAGCCAGGCGTGGTGGCTCATGCCTGTAATCCCAGCTACTCGGGAGGCTGAGACAGGAGAATCGCTTGAACCCGGGAGGTGGAGGTTGCGGTGAGCCGAGGTTGCACCACTGTACTCTGGCCTGGGCGGCAAAGCAAGACTCCATCTCAAAAAATTAAAAAATAAATTTTGAGTTCCACCTTAAGTTGCTGAGACGCTGGAGTTCCCTGTCACAGTGGGCCTTAATTTGAAGAATTCTTTGGCATGAAAATGAAAATAAAAACAGTAATCAGTACATGCTGTTTCATTTAGTTTTGTTTGCCTTTCACATTAGAGGAAATTCTTGCCACACCTCAAACCAAAATTAAGAGGAAAAGAAAGAAGTAAGCCACATAAATCTGACCAAGAACACAAGCATCTTAATTTGAATCCACAAAGTTTCATGTAATGAAAAGAAATACATAATTTTAATTCAACCCAAGTGTTTTCCAAGAAGATTGTATTTGCTTAAATTGCTACAGTAATTCAAGAGACAGCTCTGTCTGGACACAGAGTTACTGTGGATTTTTAAGAGACTCAGTTAAAGAATTTAGGAATTTCTGATTCATTTAAAGGATTTACAAATTCATCAACCCCTGAAAACTAAAGCAAATTGAACAGGTATGATAATAAAATAATTTTCAATTTTTTAAGAATGTATTCCTACTGTTAAAATTTAAAAAGTATATTGGATTTGTTTAATATTAAAATAGACTGCATTTATTATAAAAGCACAATTTTTGGAAGCAAAATCTGGTAAAAAAGTTACATTAAACTTTTGATTAGGCAAAATGTTCAAATAAAGTAGTATAATGAGTTTAACTTTCTCATTTAAGATTTACCCAATAAAAAATCTTTGTTTAGATTTTTTTTACTTTGAATGAAAGGAGAGATTCTCAGGTTAAAGGAATCAATCTCTTTCTCTTCCTTAGGTCTCTTTTTCTCTATGAATTATAAGTAACAAAGAACCAGCTAATGCCTTTGAGGCATACAGCTGAGCAATGCTAGTGATTCCTGTTGGGGGGTCGATGGGCATTTGTACAAATTTCACTCAAGATTTTCCTTAAGATTTTCTCCAAATTTCTCTACTGACTAAATCCCTGATATAGAATGTTTTTCTTTTCATTTACTTCTTTCTCAAAGGGAAAATACAGATGCTCTATCTAGTCTATTGAAGGATCTAGTTACTTTGGGTTTTAGTTAATTACAATTTAAATGTATTATGGCTAAAAATAATTGAGGGAATTGCATTTTTAATAGCAAAATAATTTTATAAAATTAAAATTTAGAATTTTTTTGGAAAAATCTAAATTATATGCTAATATTCGCTTTCTTATATGCTAGTTTCTATGTCATACAAATAAAAACATTGTCTTTAACATAATAAAATGTTGAGGATTTTACTCTAAACTTTTCCTGAACAAGTATAAATTATACCTCATTAGTAATTTCAGTAGAAACTTTTCTTGATGAACACACGAGTGCTTTTCTCCAAGTAAGAGAAATGTTATGACACAGATGGTTTTATTGCTATAATATGAAAAATTCACATTGAAAACTGGTAATATATATATATTACTTTGCTCCAAACATTCTTTTTCACATTTGTTCTTTTCCTACTACACAATGTACTAGGAAAGTGAGGAATACAGTATATTGTGATGAAGAAATATTCAATAGAAAAAGGAATAGTCAAGCTCTCATGAATATGTTCATTTGAAGAAATTATCATAGGGAAATAAATGCCTAGGAATAATCAACATTAGTAGAGAGATGCATTTGCTAGCAAGCCTTAACCTATAACTTATTAACTTAATCATTCATTCAACACATCTTTAAGCACTTATAACACTGCATTGTATTAGATTCTATTAAAAGATATTAGGAAATGAGATGATCAACAATGATTATATAATATTGCTGTGAGTTATCCTATAGAGAACAAGGCATACATTGTAGAGTATGAAAAGTAGAAGTAACAAAAATATGCTTAGCAAATGACTGAGAAGAGATTAGTTGGGGAATGAAAAATTTGGATAAAATAAGAGATTGTTTTAACAGGGGAAATTATCCTGGGGAAAGAGCAAGAGGCATAGAAAATAATGAGCATATAGATGAAAACAGGATGGATTTCAAGCCAGAAAACTGCACTTAATCAAAGGGAGTGGGACAAGATTGTACTACATGGTTAGGAACGCGGAGGGAGGAGGACAATGATGTTTAAGATAAGTTCAGGTTTAGAAGAGAAATTGTTCCTCAAGGGAAGACTTTCTTCTTAGGTGCTCACAAAGACAGAAAGCAGACAACATTAAGAACCTCTTTATTGGCCGGGCACGGTGGCTCACGCTTGTAATCCCAGCACTTGGGAGGCTGAGGCGGGCGGATCACGAGGTCAGGAGATCGAGACCACGGTGAAACCCCGTCTCTACTAAAAATACAAAAAATTAGCCGGGCATGGTGGCGGACGCCTGTAGTCCCAGCTACTTGGAGAGGCTGAGGCAGGAGAATGGCGTGAACCCGGGAGGCGGAGCTTGCAGTGAGCCGAGATTGCACCACTGCACTCCAGCCTGGGCGACAGACCGAGACTCCGTCTCAAAAAAAAAAAAAAAAAGAACCTCTTTATTTTCAGAGACGCCCCGGTCATGATGTCTTGATTCAAGGCCTTCTTTTTTCCCAACAATTTTTCATAGTCGTTGAACAACAGACTCTAATTCTCAAATGTAAGGTTGCTAACTGATGATTAGCTAATGTTCTCAACAAAAGGATAAAATTCAAGCTGAGTTTTCAGCCAGGCGCGGTGGCTCACACCTGTAATCTCAGCATTTTGGGAGGCTGAGGTGGGCGGATCACCTGAGGTCAGGAGCTCGAGACCAGGCTGGCCAACATGGCAAAATCCCATCTTAACTAAAAATACAAAAAAATGTAGCCAGTCGTGGTGGTGCATGCCTGTAATCCCAGCTACTCGGGAGGCTGAGGCACAAGAATCACTTGAGCCTGGGAAGCGGAGGTTGCAGTGAGCCAAGATTGTGCCACTGCACTCCAGCCTGGGTGACAGTGTGAGACTCTATCTCCAAAAAAAAAAAGTTAATATGTTATACTATAATGAGTACAATAAAATATTATAAAATTATACATAAAATATCATCAATGAGTATAAAATGTATATAATATTCTATATTCATTCCTATTAATCTCCCAAAGTCTGGGTCAAATGATGTCTACAAAAGACTTTCCTGTCTCTGTAAAGCTGAGGTAAGCCACTGGCCCCACAGCATTGCCTATCTCTGCTATAAACGATATTACCCTCTGCCTTAGATTAGGGTTCACTTTGTTTTCTCTCTCTCCTCCACTAAGCTGTTTGCTCTTTACAGAAGGGACTATGGCTTCATGTCTTCTTCATTTCTGTATTCTCCACCAACTTAGCATAGTGCCTCACCACTAGAAATAATTCAAGACAACTGTAAACTGATGTAACCCAATCAAACTAACTACTAATATTTGTAAAGTGCTTCAGTAAGCATGTTTACATACAGTAAAGTAGTAGAGTACAGTAGGTGAATAAGCATTTCCAAGCAGATCCACTGCGAGTTTCCAGCCCAGCAAGGAGAGCCTGCTCTGAACACTGCCCTTTGGTATGATACCGTAACTCCTTAAATCTACCTCCTTCCAAGATTCTCCACTTTTTCACCCACAAACACTGACTGTAGGGTGAAATCACAGCCCAAATATGTTAATTCATTAAATTAGGCATTCATTCCCAGAGTGCAAATTCCTTAGGTTAGAATTTAGGCCCTCCAAGGCCACGTGTGGTGGCTCATGCCTGTAATCCCAGCACTCTGGGAGGCTGAGGGGGCAGACTGGTTGAGCCCCGAAGTTCATGACCAGCCTGAGCAACATGGCAAAACCCTGTCTCTACAAAAAATTAAAAAATTAGACAGGTGTGGTGGCACGCATCTGTAATCCCAGCTACTCGGGAGGCTGAAGCAAGAGAGTCACTTGAGCCCAGGAGATGGAGGGTGAGCCAAGAGTGCACCACTGCGCTCCAGCCTCGGTGACAGAGAAAGACTCTGTCTCAGAAAAAAAAAGTTAGGCTAATCCCTTCAGATCTGGATTTAATAGTCTTATTTTGCTCCTTCAAGAGTTAACCAACCACATTTCCCAGACACATCACCATCTGTTGCTTCTATGCTTTTGCTTATCTTTTCCTAGCCAGAGATCTTCTTCCTCACTTCCCTCTATGAGAACCTCAACACTCCTTCAAAGTCTAGGTCAAATGCGACATCTTCCACGAATCTCACAGAAAAGAAAGAAAAATGGATGTAATATAGAGTTGCACAAAGAAACATCATGAGTTTCAAAAGCACATATTGTTAAAAAAAAAACAAAACAAAACCCAAACCATTGCTATTTCAGCATTTTCTTGTAGGTAGGGATACATATAAGAAAATAGAAATAAATGATATCTTGATCCTATTTTCTTGACTTAAAAAAAAGAAGCAAAGTCATCACCCAAAAACAATAATGGGGAATGAGGTATTAAAGGCTTGAGAGAGGAAAGTTACAAAACAGTAGCGTAGAAGAGAGGGAAAGAGGATGGTCTAAGGAAATGCAGCAGGACAGCACTTGAGGTTAGTGGTCTTGAATTAAGAGTGAGACCAGTCACCATGCTCCTGTTTTTCTTTAGTTACATTCAGCTGTGATGGGCTGTGAGTAGGTGGAGAATTGGAGTAACCAGAGTTGGAGTTTGGCAGATTGAAGGAGCCAGAAAGTTTAGGGCATGTGCAAAAGAGCAACGATAGTGATGAACTATGGGGTCTAAGTTGGTAAGAAGGAACTGACAATGTTGGGAGGTATGGATGAGGGACAGTGAAAAATAGTAGAATCAATACAGCTGAGGTTCCACTGAATTGAAGAATTATTGCAGCTGGAGTTACTACATAGAGATAGTGGTCTGAGTGTGGAATACTCAAAATGGAGAGTATGAAGGGTTCCAGTAATAGCAAAGACAAAACCCAGGGTGCACGTACACGGGAGCAAATGGTGAGGAAGAATGAAGGGAAGTATCACTGCAGGAAAAGAGCTCGAGGGTCTCTGACTCTACCTGAATAACTACTTCAAATCCCAAATACACACAATAGTTACAAGTATACATTTATAATTTCTGACAAGAAAAGAAGAAGAAATTGAGATGTTTCTTAACCTTTCTCAAATGGGGTTCTGTCAAAGAAAATAACTTAAGTAACTATTCTCTCAATTATACCAATGATGAAAAATAGCTAGAACCATTCTAGATGAATAGGAGGTAAGTCATTTCATTATATGCAACGATTTGTTAGGAAACTCATTCTCTCATGAAACCCGGGATGGGAAAAGTAGAAAGCTCTCAGAATAAAAGAGGTAGGATTTTTTAAAACCTTTTTCCTAAATAATACATTCATTTCATCTGGATAGCAGTTTTCAACATGCAAAGTACTTGTACATGATAGCTCATACAATGCTAACAACGACCAGTTGGGATAAGCAGGCAAGATATGACACAAGGAGGCTGGGTGCAGTGGCTCACGCCCATAATCCCAGCACTTTGGGAGGCCAAGGTGGGTGGATCATGAGGTCAGGAGTTCGAGAGCAACCTGGTCAACATGGTGAAACTCCATCTCTACTAAAAATACAAAAATTAGCTGGGTGTGGTGGAGTACGCCTGTAATCCCAACTACTGGGGAGGCTGAGGCAGGAGAATTGCTTAAACCCAGGAGGTGGTGGCTGCAGTGAGCCAAGATCGCACCACTGCACCCCAGCCTGGGCAACAGAGCAAGACTCCGTCTCAAAAAAAAAAAAAAAAAAAAAAGACACAAGGCAACATACAAGATAAGCAGCCAAGGTATATAATTCAGCTATAATTGCAATTCTTATTTTATTGATGAGGTAAGAGGCAGATATGTTGACAGAAATGAAATACAGGTTTCAGGCTTCTCATCTGGGACATAATTGACCCTTCCCTAGAACTTCAAGTTTCAGCACTGAGTGTTCGTTGTGAAGTGTGCCCCCTTGCAATTCTGCTCCACACAATATCCTCCTCCTGCATTCTAGTGCATGCATATTTGATTCTCCACAAGACTTTAAACACCTGGTAGACAGGGACAGTGTGTTTTTAATACTATTTTTATATCTAAAACTTAAATATATTAATGGAAAAAGGAAGCTAGGAAGAAAAATGTAAAGACACTCGAACTTCGTAGAATGTAAACATTGTATGTCTTTAGGATTTAAAGTAGTTATTCAAGCAGAGTCAGAGACTAAATAATTGGATTCTGGAAACTGTTTCATGAGGAAAATTTGATGGTGCTATTAGTTTTGGACAGAAAATATTAAAAGGAAACATGAATACTATTTCTAAATATCTGAAGTTATCACATAAAAGGGAGCATTTCATGTTCTTCTGAACGGCAGAAAAAGGTATCAGCAAATAGAAGTCGTAGAATCTTCCAGGCAAAAGCTCTCTAACTAAAATAAAGGTCTTTCCTCCCCCAGGCTGTGACCATCATTAAAGGATCAGGTAATTCCAAAGAACACCCAGCATTTATAGTGGAGGGATCAGACTGTAGTTGAGTGATGACAAGCTATCATCATAGAACTATACCCTAGTAAGCAAGATAAACGAGGACTCTTTTTTTTTTTTTTTGAGACAGAGTCTCGCTGTCGCCCAGGCTGGAGTGCAGTGGCGCGATCTCGGCTCACTGCAGGCTCCGCCCCCCCGGGGTTCACGCCATTCTCCTGCCTCAGCCTCCCGAGTAGCTGGGACTACAGGCGCCCGCCATCTCGCCCGGCTAATTTTTTGTATTTTTAGTAGAGACGGGGTTTCACTGTGTTAGCCAGGATGGTCTCGATCTCCTGACCTCGTGATCCGCCCGCCTCGGCCTCCCAAAGTGCTGGGATTACAGGCTTGAGCCACCGCGCCCGGCCAAAACGGGGACTCTTAAAAGATGGTTACTTAGTCGAAAGTCTAGTATACCAGACTTTTGACTCAAGTTCAGTGTAATATGCGACTTAAAAAAAAAAAAAAAAATCTCAGCCAGGCGCAGTGGCTCACGCCTGTAATCCCAGCACTTTGAGAGGCTGAGGTGAGTGGATCACCCGAGGTCAGGAGTTAGAGACCAGCCTGGCCAAGATGGAGAAACCCTGTCTCTACTAACAATACAAAAATTAGCCAAGCGTGGTGGCACACACGCCTGTAGTCCCAGATACTCAGGAGGCTGAGGCAGGAGAATCACTTCAACCAGGGAGGCGGAGGTTGCAGTGAGCCAAGACTGTGCCACTACACTCTACCCTGGGTGACAAGGCAAGACTCAATCTCAAAAGAAAAGAAAAAGAAAAAGAAAAAAGAAAAAAAAAATCTCACTTCATTTGTACTTAAACATTAATTTTGGTTTGAGGCCAGGCGTGGTGGCTCACACCTGTAATCCCAGCACTTTGGGAGGCCGAGGCCAGAGGATCCCTTGAGGTCAGGAGTTTGAGACCAGCCTGGGCAACACAATGAAACCTTGTCCCTACTAAAAAATACAAAAATAAGCTGGGCATAGTGGCATGCACCTGAAGTCCCAGCTACTCAGGAGGCTGAGGCATGAGAATCGCTTGAACCTGGGAGCCTAAGAGGCAGAAGTTGCAGAGAGCCGAGATCGTGCCACTGCACTCCAGCCTGGGTGACAGAGGAGACACTGTCACAGAAAAAGAAAGAAAAAAATTTTGGTTTGAGCACTGCCCATTCTTTCTGGATATTCTTTTATATAGAGACATAGGTATAATACATTTCATATAACTGACAATTTATATAAAGCGTATTCTGAGTTTACTCACTTTCTCCACAATGTTTCCTTTTCTCCTTGCAATAGGAAAAAAAAAAAAAAAGAAGATGGGTTTTTTAAGTCCAATATATGTTATTTTCTTCTTTTTTGGAGTCAAAGTACATTGCCAATATGAAACTTATCAGTGGGATGAAGACTACGACCAAGAGCCAGATGATGATTACCAAACAGGATTCCCATTTCGTCAAAATGTAGACTACAGAGTTCCTTTTCATCAGTATACTTTAGGCTGTGTCAGTGAATGCTTCTGTCCAACTAACTTTCCATCATCAATGTACTGTGATAATCGCAAACTCAAGACTATCCCAAATATTCCGATGCACATTCAGCAACTCTACCTTCAGTTCAATGAAATTGAGGCTGTGACTGCAAATTCATTCATCAATGCAACTCATCTTAAAGAAATTAACCTCAGCCACAACAAAATTAAATCTCAAAAGATTGATTATGGTGTGTTTGCTAAGCTTCCAAATCTACTACAACTTCACCTAGAGCATAACAATTTAGAAGAATTTCCATTTCCTCTTCCTAAATCTCTGGAAAGACTCCTTCTTGGTTACAATGAAATCTCCAAACTGCAGACAAATGCCATGGATGGGCTAGTAAACTTGACCATGCTTGATCTCTGTTATAATTATCTTCATGATTTTCTGCTAAAAGACAAAATCTTTGCCAAAATGGAAAAACTAATGCAGCTCAACCTCTGCAATAACAGATTAGAATCAATGCCTCCTGGTTTGCCTTCTTCACTTATGTATCTGTCTTTAGAAAATAATTCAATTTCTTCTATACCTGAAAAATACTTCGACAAACTTCCAAAACTTCATACTCTAAGAATGTCACACAACAAACTACAAGACATCCCATATAATATTTTTAATCTTCCCAACATTGTAGAACTCAGTGTTGGACACAACAAATTGAAGCAAGCATTCTATATTCCAAGAAATTTGGAACACCTATACCTACAAAATAATGAAATAGAAAGTATGTAGACTTTTATTGTGTTTTAAAGAGAGAAAGAATGGAATTCTGATCTTTTAAAGAAAAAAATATTCAACAAGCTATGCTTTAGACATTGCTGAAAATGGTTGCTTTGAAGTTGCTTAAGGGAATGGCAGAAATCTGCCCCAGAGAAATGTGTGCTATTCAGTTTATAGTCCTTTCTATTAAATTTTATTGCCTTAAATATTGAGAAATAGGCTGAGCGCACTGGCTCATGCCTGTAATCAGAGCACTTTGGGAGGCCAAGGCGGGTGGGGTGGATCACTTGAGGCCAGGAGTTCGAGACCAGCCTGGTCAATATAGTGAAGTCCCATCTCTACCAAAAATAGAAAAATTAGCCAGGCATGGTGGCATGTGCCTGTACTCCCAGCTACTTGGGAGACCGAGGCATGAGAGTTGCTTGAACCCAGGAATCGGAGGTTGCAGTGAGCTGAGATCATGCCACTGCTTTCTGGCCTGGGTGACAGAGCAAAACTCTGTCTTAAAAAATAATAATAATTTTATATATATATATATGAGAGAAATCATAAAGTATATGAAGAAATATGAGTATCCTAAGTAGTGCAATTGTAGATAATTTTTTTGAGATTGTTCTACTAGGAATTTATTAATCAGAAAAGCCAATGAAGCCATATATATTTTGTTAATATAAAACTCATTTATAATTTAATTTTCTTATTATTTGATTAATATAAAAAAAGAAACCTAATTCAATTTATAAGTATTTTAATTAACAGAAGTATATCCCATACAACATAAAACCTAACATAGAATTATGGCTATAACTATGGATTATACTATAATGCAAGATTAATTTTTAATTTATTTCTTTCAGAGATGAATCTTTCAGTGATGTGTCCTTCTATTGACCCACTACATTACCACCATTTAACATACATTCGTGTGGACCAAAATAAACTAAAAGAACCAATAAGCTCATACATCTTCTTCTGCTTCCCTCATATACACACTATTTATTATGGTGAACAAAGAAGCACTAATGGTCAAACAATACAACTAAAGACACAAGTTTTCAGGAGATTTCAAGATGATGATGATGATGATGAAAGTGAAGATCAGGATGATCCTGACAACGCTCACGAGAGCCCAGAACAAGAAGGAGCAGAAGGGCACTTTGACCCTCATTATTATGAAAATCAAGAATAGCAAGAAACTATATAGGTATACACTTACGACTTCACAAAACCTATACTTAATATAGTAAATCTAAGTAAACATGTATTACTCAAAGTAATATATTTAGAATTATGTATTAGTATAAGATCAGAATTGAATTTAAGTTGTTGGTGACATCTGCATCATTTCATAGGATTAGAACTTACTCAAAATAATGTAAATCTTTAAAAATATAAATTAGAATGACAAGTGGGAATCATAAATTAAATGTTAATGGTTTCTTATGCTCTTTTTAAATACAGAAATATCATGTTAAAGAAAGTGAGTGTATCATTTCTATTAACAGTAATTTTTCTAAAAATGAGGAAGGAAGTAGCATTGGCAGTAAAGACCCACAGGCCATGACCTTTTTGATTACTCTGAGGACAATATTTAAATGACAGGAGGGCATATTAATGTAACAAGCATTCATTTAAGGAATAGACCATTTTCTCTGACCTCTTCTTCAGAAAAGCTTTCACACTGGTATTTGTGATCTCATCATTATGACATCTATCCCCCTAGCTCACCACATAGCGCATAGAATGATATTTTTGATTTGTAAGAGGCCATCCAGTTACTAAGGACCCAAGACATACAGATTCACAAAATTAACTAATCTTTTTGCCTCAGAATACCAAAACAACAAAATTATAAAGCTGTATTTGGACAACTAAAAAACACCAAACTATCTCATTGCAATTTGTATTTTAGCACATTTCAGCAACTATCCAAAACAATGTTATTGTATTCCATTTTAACTGGGATAAATGTTTTTGTAAAAATACAACCATAGAAAGGCCTCTTTGTTACAAAATGATTTGCAAAGAAATAACTGCTTTGTTTACAAGATTAAATTAGTGTTGGCAAAATAAAGTTCTAATGATAATATTAAACACTTTATGCTTATCAGCCAATATCTACATAAGCTAACATTGAATACATTTCCTTTATAATTTGAATGACAGGTTTTAACATCTTCTTTAAAACCTTAAAAATCACTTTTTTGTTAATGTATTATTTTTAAGTATTGTAAGTGTGCCTTACAATGATGATTATCTAACTGCTGTGATGCACTCTCTTGATATAGCATGCTAATGTTTCATAGAATTTCTCAGATAAGGGACAAATACCAATCTAGGGCTGCCTATACAAATGATAACAATTCTGACAATATGCAACAGACAGACAAGTCAAACTATACTTCAGAAATAGTTTTCAAGCTTGCAAGTCTTTTTTTCTGGAAATACCAGTTTAAAGTGAAGTCCTTAATGCTCTTTATATCTTTGAGGAGATTATTAGTATTATCAGAACCAGAACACCTACTTGTTCCCAGGGACAACCTCAAGAATCCAGGATGAATATGAAGAAAACTCCATTCATTCGTCTAATCAACATTCATCCAGTCCTTTCTTATATAGGGCTTGGCAATAGGGGATCAATAAACAAAGTCAATGTGCAACTATGATGCCACAATATTGGCAAAGCACATTTTCAACAGAGGTAAA
Source organism: Hylobates moloch (assembly GCF_009828535.3). Classification (NCBI taxonomy): domain Eukaryota; kingdom Metazoa; phylum Chordata; class Mammalia; order Primates; family Hylobatidae; genus Hylobates; species Hylobates moloch. Next base: position 64,844,208 of record NW_026652285.1, on the reverse strand, counting down.
AAAAAAAAAAAAAAATCTTAAGGCCCACCTCCCTTTTCTTGTAATTTTTAAATACAGGATATAAATTCAAACATTATGAGTTAATATGTGGAAAATACTATGGGTGTTTTAGAAAACAAAGATAAGACAATTTCTAATCTAGAGCAATTTAAAATTTATGAGCCATTAGGGAAATGCAAATAAATGAGATACTACTATGTGCTCACTAGGATAGCTGAAATCAAAAGGCAGACAAATAACAAGTGTTGGCAAGATGTGGAAAATTGGAGCCTTCATACACCTTTGGAAGGAGTGTAAACACTGCAGCTGCTTAGGAAAGCAGTATGGAAGTTCTTTAAAAAGTTAGTTACATATGGTCGGGCACGGTGGCTCATGCCTGTAATCCTAGCACTTTGGAAGGCCAAGGTAGGTGGATCACCTGAGGTCGGGAGTTTGAGACTAGCCTGACCAACATGGAGAAACCCCATCTCTACTAAAAATACAAAATAATTAACCAGGCATGGTGGCACATGCCTGTAATCCCGGCTACTTGGGAGGCTGAGGCAGGAGAATTGCCTAAACCCAGGAGGCGGAGGTTGTGGTGAGCCAAGACCATGCCATTGCACTCCAGCCTGGGCAACAAGAGCAAAAGTCCATCTTAAAAAAAAAAAAAAAAAAAAAAAAAAAAAGGTTACATATAACCCAGCAATTCCATTCCTAACTATACACCCAATAGAACTGAACACACATGTTCACACCAAAATTTGCATATATATGTCCACAGCAGCATTATCCACAAGGTAGAGACCACCCACATGTCCATCAATGGATAAACAAAATGTGGTATATCCATTTAGTGGAATATTATTCAGCCATATCCAAAGGTAGAAACCACGCAAATGTCCATCAATGGATACACAAAATGTGATATATCCATACAGTGGAATATTATTCAGCAATAAAAAGTAATGAAGTACTGACATACACTACAACATGGATAACCTTGAAAACATTATGCTCAGTGAAAGAAGTCAGTCATAAAAAGACACAAATTGTATGATTCCATCTTTACAAAATTTCCAGAACTGGAAAATCTATGGAGACAAAGACTATTGGTTGCCTAGAGCTGGGGATCATGGGAATGGGGGAAAGTGAGAAGTAACTGCTAATGGGTATATGGTTTCTTTTTTGGAGTAATGAAAATGTTCCAAAATTGACTGTGGTGATGGTTGTACAAATGTAAAAACACTAAGTACTATTAAATTGTATACTTTAGGCTGGGTACAGTGGCTCATATCTGTAATCCTAGTGCTCTGGGAGACCGAGGTGGGAGAATTGCTTGAGGCCAGAAGTTCAAGACTGGCCAAGGCAACACAGTGAAACCCTGTCTCTACAAAAAAATTAAAAATTAGCCAGGCATGGTGGTGCATGCCTGCAGTCTTAGCTATTCGAGAGGCTGAAGCAGAAAGATTGCTTGAGCCCCGGAGACCAAGGTTGCAGTGAGCCATGATTACGCCTCTGCACTCCAGCCTGGCAATAGAGTGAGACCCCGTCTCTAAAAAAAAAAAATAAATAAATAAAAATAAATAAATAAATAAATAAAATAAAAAAATAAATTAAATTATATACTTTAAAAGGATAAATTGTATTGAATGTGACTTAATAAAACAGTTATTTGAAGAATTTAATAAAGAGAAGATCAAACAACTCACTCTAACACAAGGAAGAAATAAAATGCTAAAGTGGCAGTGACTATGAAAAACTGTATAAGCACAGATACCATAACTTTCACATCTGGTGAGGACCTGGAGAAGTAGTTGAAGGCTCCCAGGAAAAAGTTAATGTGTGGCAGGAACTGACTGGCAAAAGTAGAGAGAACAAGCTCCTGACTGGGGTTAATATAAAGACATGGTAATTACTTGTTTCATTTCTTGCACAGTTTAAAAATTGAAAACCCTTCCTTTTTCAGAGCTCTGGAGTTTCAATTTGTATCTCCTCCTAAATGAATAAAAGAAAATACATTTTAATTCTCAAAGAACAGCCTTAGCAAATAATAAAATTGCAATTCAAATTTAGCAATTCTGGCCTGGCATGGTGGCTTACACCTGTAATACCAGCACTTTGGGAGGCTAAGGTGGGCTGATCGTTTGAGCCCAGGAGTTCTAGACCAGCCTGGGCAACATGGTGAAACTCTGTCTCTACTAAAAGTAGAAAAATTAACTGGGCATGGTGGTGCATGCCTGTAGTCCCAGCTACTTGGGAGGATGAGGTGGGAGGATCATCTGAGCCTAGCAAGTAGACGTTGCAGTGAAATGATATCATGCCACTGCACACCAGCCTGGGTGTCAGAGTGAGATCCTGTTTCAAAAAACAAAAACAAAAACAAATTTAGCAATTCAAAACAAGGAATCTGGCTGGGTGTGGTGGCTCACACCTGTAATCCCAGCTCTTTGGGAGGCCGAGGAGGGCAGATCATGAGGTCAGGAGATTGAGACCATCCTGGCTAACACAGTGAAACCCCGTCTCTGCTAAAAATACAAAAAATTAGCTAGGCGTGGTGGCAGGCGCCTGTAGTCCCAGCTACTCACTCAGGAGGCTGAGGCAGGAGAATGGTGTGAACCGGGGAGGCAGAGCTTGCAGTGAGCCGAGATTGCACCACTGCACTCCAGCCTGGGAGACAGAGCGAGACTCTGTCTCAAAAGAAAAAAAAAAGGAATCTGATATAAGAGCTATGTGGGTATAAAGCCTGACATGACACTTTTAAGCTAGGTGACTTTGAGTGAGTTATTTAGTTTAAGTGTCTCTTTCTTTGTTTTTAAAAAAAGATGGTTTCCATATGATTGTCATAAGGATAAAGATAAATAACTGATATAATAAAGCACATAAAGTGCACATGATTTGGAGGTATCAAGTAAACAGTATGGCTCACTGTAGCACATCTGGCCCAGCAGCCCACAGATCCAGATGCTGCACACTCCTGGGTGCTCACACTGTTTTTCCTGGCACACAAAACAGAGTAAGCATCTCTTTGGATTCCTTCCAACATTTTACTCATACAAAAGATAGTGGACAAGAGAGACTACTAAGGGTTTCATTAGGGTGCTTAAAACATATATCTCACAACTTGACAACCACTATTGGACACTGCAGCTTTTCAAAGCACCATCTGGATGGCCCACCAGGGTTAGGATGGCAGGGTTCCCTCCACTCCCTCACAAGGCACTCAGTTGCTGGCTTCCCTGCCCCAGAGTGTGGTCAAACTCCTCCTGTTTATTAGCAAGAACAGTTCAACTCTGCTCTGGCTCCTCCCTCTAAAAGTGCACATAAGTAAATGCATCCCACGTCCTCTAGCTCAGGGCCCAACGAGGAGACAGATTAACAATCATTTTTTTGGTACTTGAAAATGCCTTAACTCAAACCTGCTTAAGTACTTCTCATTAAAAACAAAACAATGAGGCTGGGCACGGTGGCTCACACCTATAATCCCAGCACTTTGGGAGGCCGAGGTGAGTAGATCATGAAGTCAGGAGATTGAGACCACCCTGGCTAACATGGTGAAACCCTGTCTCTACTAAAAATACAAAAAATTAGCCAGGCGCAGTGGTACGCACCTGTAGTCCCAGCTACTTGGGAGGCTGAGGCAGGAGAGTTGCTTGAACCCAGGAGGCAGAGGTTGCAGTGAGCCGAGATTGAACCACTGAGCTCCAGCCTGGGTGACTGAGCGAGACTCCGTCTCAAAACAAGCAAACAAACAAAAAACAAAACAAAACAAAGAAAAACCTCAATGCATTCCCTGGGAGACAATGAAGAATAAAGTATTTTCTTCAAATAGTACATCAAGACTACACAGTTACCTATCAGAGCTACAGACTAAACCAGTTAATTTGATATTTATAGCAAGAAATAAAAATGTGAAAATTCATTTATTATTTTTCTCATTATACTACCAAGTATTTAGTTATGTTAGCTAATAGGCTAAACTGTAACTATTAACAAATAAGTCCAAGTTGCACCATAAACCCAAGTTTAATTAACAAATATAAATGCATAATGAACATACATTTAACTTTTAGAAAGGGAATTTTAAGAAGGATACTTCATAAATTTGTTCATGATAATACTGATTGAGAATGTTTAGCCAGTGTTTAAGTATTACCTGAAACACTACACATTTTCACTCGATTTCTCAAGCTTGGGAGCACTAAACTAAAATACAGATGTATGCATATTATATAACACACTTAACCAGCTCCATGAGGTAAAAAAGAAAATAGAAGAAATAAACCTTGTATGTTCTATATAATTTTTCTGTTTTAAGAATTCATATGTCCCCAAGGATGGCTAGACCTAAAACCCTGGTTTCCTGATTCTAAATCCATTTCTTCTACATCTTGGAAATAAAGCACAATAGCAGCTGGAAACAAAATTAAATCATAATGGCTAAACATCTGAAGTTTCTTATATGTTCCAATTTCCTAAATAGATATAACTATTCCAAGTTATAAATCTGCCTAGTTGTAAATATCATAACATCATGGACACATCTTGCATCACTTTACTTGTTTAGGTTATGAATTCACTATACAGAGATTTATGTACTACTGAGAAAAACTAAATTAACAAATAAAATACAATTTTACCATGAGCTCTTCCTTACATTGAGTCATAATTCCTCTCCATATAAATTTGACCCTTTAGTCTGGGAAGTAAAATACATGGGTTCTCATATTTCTTGTTGGAACAAACAATTAGGCTTCAAGCATAAGTATGAGATTTAAGACAGAGATTCAAACCACAGACTTTCCACAAAATCCAGAATGCTGGATTAAAAAGGGTCTATGTGTATCTAGTAACTCAGCAGTTATCAATAGGAATGATTTTGCTTCCCCGACCCCCACCCATCAGTGGACAGCTGGCAATGTCTGGAGACATTTTTGGTCATCACAAAGTAGGGGTGGGGGTGGGGTGCAACTACTAGCATCTAGTGGGTAGAAGGCAGAGGTGCTGCTAAACATCCTTCAGTGCACACAGGACAGCCCCCACAACAGAGAATTATCAGGTCCAAAATGTCAATAGTGCAGAGGCTGAGGAACTCTGTAGTAACCCGATTCAATAGATAAAAGTTCAATAGATTAAAAAAACTGTGGCCCAAAACGTTAAAGAACTTGCCAAGATCAGGGGAAGGTTCATGAAGAATCAAACTAGAACTCAGTTGGGTGCAGTGGCTCACACCTGTAATCCCAGCACTTTGGAAGGCCGAGGTGGGCAAATCACGAGATCAAGAGATCGAGACCATCCTGGCTAACATGGTGAAACCCTGTCTCTACTGAAAACATAAAAATTAGCTGGGCGTGGTGGCGCGTGCCTGTAGTGCCAGCTACTCAGGAGGCTGAGGCAGGAGAATTGCTTGAACCCAGGAGGCGGAGGTTGCAGTGAGCTGAAATCGCGCCACTGCACTCCAGCCTGGAGACAGAGCAAGACTCCGTCTCAAAAACAAACAAACAAACAAACACAAACAAACAAACAAAAACTAGAACTCAGGTGTTCTGACTCCTAAACCAAACTATTTCCTACAAAGTTAGAGAATGAAGATGAAGATGGGGAAAAGACTCTTCCAGTTTGTAGCATTCATTGAAAGCTAATCCTCTTGGAGGTTATATGGTCTCTATCAGAATTAAGCCACTCCCCAAAAATACTTTTTCCCTGGAAACTCATGTTTCCAAAACTCCATTCCATTCAACACATTTTTTTGGTTGCCAACAGACCAAGGGTACACTTTTGAGGAAATAAAACCCCTATAAGGCACCAAAGACAATACAATAGGGTCACCTAAAAGAACTCCGCAGAGGCCAATGTGGGTCACTTTAGGCCAAAAGTTTGAGACCAGCCTGGGTAACATAAGAGGACCCCATCTTTACAATTTTTTTTTATTTTTTTTAATTAGCCATGCATGGTGGTGCATGCCTGTAGTCCCAGCTACTCAGAAGGTTGAAGTGGGAGGATCATTTGGGCCCACGAAGTTGAGGCTGCAGAGAGTCATGATCATGCCACTGTACTCCAGCTTGGGTGAAAGAGCAAGACCTTGCCTGCATAAAAAGAATTCCACAAAGAAGACTCTTTCATCTTTGGATACAACGCCTGCTCTTGAGCATGAGACAGCTTTCATCTTTTACTCCTGTAGAGTAAAAGCTAAATAGCTTTCTATCAGCATTCATTTCTTTCTGGAATAGAAAATCACCTCAGTTTCAAGCATTTTATATTGAGTACTGTGTAGTAAAGATTTTGGCTTTGCCTAAAGAGAGGTCTGGGCTTTACCTTGGCTTCTGAGAGGTGATCTATGTCATTTCTGATAGGAGTCTTTTTGTTTAGGGTGAGATTAGCCACACCTGATAGTCTTAAGTTAGAGGTGGCTATGCCAGGAAGACCAACCATGTGATGTAGGATAAGGGATTTGGGTTATGCAGTATCAGTGGACCAGGAGGCTGAATTCAATCAATCAATCAATCAAGCCTATTAATAAAGCCCCAATAAAAACTCTGAACACTGAGAATAAGCTTGCCTGGTTGGCAATACCCCACGTACACTGCCACATATCAACGTAAGGCAACACATCCAGACAACAATGGAAGTTTCAAGTTTGGAGCCTTCTAGACACTGCCCCTGTGCATCTCTCCCTTTGGCTGATTTTAGGGTGTATCCTTTTTCTATATAAACCATAATCATGAGTATAATGGTCTTCTGTGAGTTCTGAGAGTTCTTCTAGGGAATTATCAAACGTAATAAGAGTGGTTCTAGGAATCCCCTGAAATTGCTGTTGTTATCAAAAGTGCGGGTAATGCCCATCTTGCCAGAAGACTATTTCCTTCTCCAGCTGTGAAGAAGCAGGCTACAATGTTGTGAGCTGCCCTTTTGAGGAAGTCACATGGCAAGGAACTGAGGGAGGCCATCAGTCAACAGCTAGCAAGAAACTTAGGTCCACAGTTTCACATTCTGCAAGGAACTGAATGCTGCCAATAACCACATGGGCTTAGAACTGGATCCTTCCCTACTCAACCCCTGAAGTGAGGCTGCAGTGCCAGATGCACTTCAAATGCAGATCCTGAAGCAGACAATCAAGCAAAGACACGCCAAATTCCTGACCCACAGAAACTGTGAGATAATAAATGTGTGTTATTTTAACTAAGCCATTCCTTTGTGGTAGTTTTTTGCACAGTAATAGATAACCACTACAATAGATGAACAGTGGTATTCTTCAGCAATGCAACATTAGAGGAATGTTTCTAAAATGCAAACACAGGATCATATTTAAGCCATCACTGGCTTAAAAATCTCTACATGGTCTCTCACTGACTACAGACTAAAGCCCAAATACTTTAGCAGGATATAAAATACTTTCTTTAATCCAACCTCTATTCCCCATCTAGTCGCATCTCTTAATATGGTCCATCCCCTTGACTTCTTATCTCTCTCCCTCCAAGCTCCAGCAGTATGCAAAACAAATTATAAATTTTCTAAATGATCTACCCCCATCTGCTCCCCTTGCCTAGAATACCTCATCACCTGCACTTACCCTCCTCTCCTATCCTCTCTATAGAAGTCAGCTTGGGTGCAGTCTCCGTGACCCCCAGTCAGTTTGTGGCTTCTCCCAGGTTATCACAGAACTCTGCATATTTCTGTGTAGCAAGCCCTACCATGTATTCTAGTTGCTTGTTTGCTGCTTTTCCTGCTGACTTAGAGGCTATAAATGTTCCTTGAGGGAAGAAACTGAAGTTTGCTTATCTGAGTTTACATGTCTGAAGTCCTGGCACAGAACTGGCGCTCAATAAACTTTTACTTAAATGAGTGAATGCTAGTAACATTGTATTCACAGGTCATAACTTTTCAAGGAAAGTTGTTCTTCACAAAATAATTTTCTGTAGTACAAAGCATCAAAGTGTACCATTAATGAAACTATGAATCTCTAAGATTCTCTAAATTTAGACATATGATATCTATCCAGCTTACTTCTCAATATCTTGTTAACTTGCCACACAATACAAAACAAATCAATGTCTGTTGTTTCATTATTATATATTTTAAAGTCTTTAAAAAGTTTTATTGTATCCTTGAAGCCATAAAACCAACAATTTATATCAACTCAAGCCAGACAATATCACAACTAAATTTAAGATAATTCACATTCAAATAAAAACTTCAGTATTCAAGTCTTAGTTTATTTAAGCTTTGATTTGAAAGGTTCTAAAACAATTGACTGGAAAAGAAAACAAATTGGTATTCTTTCATTTTCTATTTTAATAAAATATATATCCATATTTGTTAAATTTTTAGCTTAAAGGAGAAAAGTTAATTTGATTGGTAAAAGCACCAAGGAGGAATTTTTTTAAAGTGACTCTTTAAAAAAATCTTCAAAGTTGCTTGTATGGTATCTACAATACCACTTTAACTTTTAAAACCCAATTTCAATATTAAAGTAATTTTATAAAGTTTCCTTCATTCAGCAAACAAAAGTATCTTTTACTATCAACCTCAAAAACGATAAATCAAATTTACTTTTATATGCAGCAGTTTTTCTTATATGTAACTAAAATAAAGGGGAGAAAAAAACCCAAATGACAAAACTATAAAATAATTTATGCTAAAACTAATTTTTACACTGGAAATATATATTATACTGGCTATATATTAATTATGGTATTAGGGCAGTATTTTTAATCCTCATAAAATTAACAACATGGACTATGTTTTCATTTGGTGTTCTATTTCATTCAAAAAGCAGATTGTTTAATCTCCTGGGAAATCACCAAAATGAAAAGGATGACTTTATAACTGTATCATTTTTCATAAACTAATATTCACCAAAACATGAATGTTTATTACACAGTAATAAAATGACACAAGTTTATAGTCAATTAGTTGAAGCAGACTGAGCGTAGCAGTTACAACAAATATCTTAAGCACAGTTCTCTAGTACAACACACTGCATTTCACCCTAGAGAAAGAATGCTGGCAAAGATCTCTACCACATGGAAACTGTTCTTAAAGCTGCTGGGCCCTGAAATTTTACTCAGCAGTTTGAAATCAAGCCATAGCTTTTCTCATTCACCCTTCCACTTGGGGCTAATGCACAGACATGAACATCTATTGAGGAAAACCACAAAAAACTTCAAAACAGCTACAACGGTAGGCTTACTTTTCATATATTATTTTAAATATTGTTTGTTAAAGTGCGACTGACTCATCTAATAGTCTTAATAAATGTAAAGGCCATCTCTGGTTTAAGTTTCAGTTACCTCAAACAATTAATTTTTAAGAAGTATTTATGTATATCATCGCATAAATTTAACATCCATGCAGGCAAGAATAGGGTGCTGCAAAAGTCATAAATCCATTATATTCTTCATTTTCAACCTCTGGATTTTTGACAAACTGGCATCTATAATGCAGCATCAGCAACTCTGAGTGATTCTGTTTGAAGTTACTTAAGAAAAAGTCTGAAATGTGTACCCACCAGAGAAAATCCATTGATGAGCCTAAAGGAATCCTTTCTATTACATTCCTCAAAGTTCTTTGATTAAAGTTCGGTATTTCCTCCAGCCTGCAATACTATTCTTTCAGTTTTCATAGTTTAAATTAAAAATACAATACTATTAACTAAAAATTGTGATCACCTATTAAAATTACAAAACTAAGAAAATTAAAAACTTATGGCTTTTCCTATATTCTGTACCACTTAAAGGTGTTAATGACTACTTTTCATAATGTTAAATTCAAGTTTTAAAACTTTTCTTGGAACCTGTTTCTGTTCATACCAATATAAATCAAGAGTTCTTATAAAGTAGCTCAGTGGAAATATGATATTTTTAACTCACATGAGACAGGATCTTGGGACTTTATTTTAACTATTTATACTACAGGTATCCTAAGAATATTTCAATTAAATATTAGTATGTCTGTTGAAGGCACTTAATTATTAAGAAACTTAAAATTATCAATCTTTCTTGAATTTCTGATAGAGAAGAAGTAAAACTATTTTCCAAAACTATTTTTCAGAATGTTCACTGATACGTAAAAACTGCTAGCATCTAATTAAAGATCACTAAGGGTTAAATACTGTTCTCTGGCCCTTACTGTGCACACCCTGCCAAAACATCCTCTAAGCTTTTAAATATTGCTTCGATGGTCTGAATTTTTATTTCCAGGGAAAAAGAGAGTTTTGTCCCACAGTCAGCAGACCACTAGTTTATTAACTTCCAGTCACCTTGATTTTTGCTAAAATGAAGACTCTGAAGTCTACACTTCTCCTGTTACTGTTTGTGCCTCTGATAAAGCCAGCACCACCAACTCAGCAGGACTCACGCATTATCTATGATTATGGAACAGATAATTTTGAAGAATCCATATTTAGCCAAGATTATGAGGATAAATACCTGGATGGAAAAAATATTAAGGTACTTTATTTCTACTTTAAATTTAGCTTCTAAAATACTGCCCATTTAAATGCATGTTTTTGTTTTTCCTGAATGTGTCTGATAAGGTAAGGGGAAGGGAAAAATCACTTTAAATGATTCAAACAAATTCATAATAATTGTCCCTAAGATTATATTTTAAGAATATGTATGCTTTTCAAATTAATAAATGGTACCTATGGTAACCAAACAGTATCTATAGTAACCAAAAAATAAAACTTAAAGAAAACTAGACTTTAAGATGATCCCTGACCAGTTGCAATTTATATATTAAGTAATATTACACAATGCCCCATACTTGCAATGTTGTGTTGCCTCAAAAATAAATTAGCAGAAATGTGTATTTGGAGAAATAAAGATGAATTATCAGCTTAAGGTTATTATTATAGAAAACAATTTTAAGAAAATAAATAGAAGAGTACTGGTTATTTTGATATCAATAGCATTCCACAATAATTTATATACGCCATCTACATACAGTACCAAAAACCTACTCAATATAGGACTTTCTTTTTAAATCAATTTTAACAGTTTAGACCCTCTATCAATTGGTACCAAGTAACTGTAACTGTCATTGAGTTAACACTGCAAGGGTGACGTTATACCACATCATTCATTCCCCACCTTTATGGGCAAAGTAATTACTTGTGGTTTTCTTGGCACACAGAAATGAATGCTGGGTAAGGAAAAAGTTAACACAGCACATAAGTATCTGTTGCGCACTATGTATGATAATACACATACACATACATACTGGAAAATGAGAAATTCAGCCAAATATATAACAATACTGATTGTTTCAGAAGTTCTTCTCCACTATAAATTGGAGGATAAAGACTTATAAGATTGACCAGTTACAATTGCTACTTTCTCTTTTCTTTTTTGCAGGGGTACACGATGAGCAAATGTTAACACAACAGTTTCTTTCTTTCAGTTAATGCTTTTAATATGATAGCATTATTTTTGCCCATCACTAAGACACAAAGGATAGGTATTACTAATTATAGCTTCAAGTTAAAGAAAAAAAAAGTCCCATCATAACATAGGCTCACTTGGATGATTTGAATCTATTAAAAACACTTTCAAGATTCCCTGATCCCTAAAGAGTTTAGAGATGATTTTTCTCTTTACAGGGCTTTAGAAGTTTCTCTATCTTAATATAAATGCAGGGTCTAAGATATTTGTGGAGTGGAGTAGAATTCAACAGGACTTGATGTGCAAACACACAGTAGAGGGAGGAAGTTCAACCACCACACAGATGGGATAATGAAGGTGAAGGGCAGAGTCAGGAGTCAAGACCGAGACTAAAATGGAGCATGCTTACAAAGGACAGAAAGAATAGGACATCACACAATACATTGTAATCTAATGGCAGAAAACGTACTCTCCAAGAACAGGAAAGACAGGATCTAAATTATATCTACTCCAATTTCCCCAGAATTAATGGCCTACACCAGTGGCCCGAGCAGGGTAGGTAAGGTAAGCTGGAATAAAAGGGCTCCAAGAGCCAGGGCTTAATGGAAGGATATAGGTAATTAAAGGGTCACCCCAAGAAGAGACCTAAAGACCTTAATCAGTAGTTTATACTTGTGACATGGCTGGAGCTCTAGTCTTACTCAAAATGGTAGAATCTGAATGAGAAACTCAGTTCAGACAAGACTCCTGAGGAATAGTTTCACCTCAGAAAAACTTTCATTCCAATTCAGGGAATTCTCACCTAGCTTTCATTTGGAATTTCAGGATGTTCAACATTTATTAAGCACTGAGTATAGCTACTGGCGATATAAAAATAAAAACACCCAGTTCTTTTACTCAAGGAGCTCATAGTCTAGAATAAAAACAAGCTAAAAAAATACTTACATTGTAATTTAATAGATGATAAAATGGAAATATGTATGAAAGCCTAATGGAGCAAAAAAGAAATGCCACTAATTGTAACTACGAGAAGGTGTCTGTGATCCCTCTGTTTTACAGTCAAACACAGACTTAATGAAGTTAGGTAACAAACTTTTATTTTTCCAATAGGAAAAAGAAACTGTGATAATACCCAATGAGAAAAGTCTTCAATTACAAAAAGATGAGGCAATAACACCATTACCTCCCAAGAAAGAAAATGATGGTAAGTATCATCTAAATATTTTTTTAAATGGATCTTTTAAAAATAGCTATAATGGACTTTATTCCTTGTGGTAATCAAAAACTGACTCAAGATACAGTAAATACAAACAGTGGAATTTTATTTCCAATGATAAAATCAAACAGGTATACTGGGAGTGCATGCCATTTGCCATCCCACATTATGAGTGAGAAATGTGGAGCAAGAACTTGTGAGAACAACCAAAGCTTAGGCAAGCTTAGCCTCCACAAAGTGTGGTTTCTGTCCATATAAAATCTATTTGAGAAATACTTAAACACGTATTATTTGCAAAATACAATGTACTGCCTCAGTATACGGTAAATATAATTATTGCCTTTAAGAAACTCACAGAACAGAAACACACATATACATCAATAATTATCACGTACATTTCAATTAAAACAGAAAACTTGTCATGAAATAACAAATTACAAGTCCTACTTAATAATTCCTGCGTACTTGGTTTACTCTTACTTTATCACAGAACATTATTTCACATGAAAACATGACAAAAACCACATATTAATTTCTATATTTCTACAATAAAATAAAAATGAACCATAACAGAAAATAAAGCTTAAAAAACAAGAAGTATGATAGTAAAAATAGATTTGAATAAATTTAAAGACATCCCAGGCTGGGTGTGGTGGCTCACGCCTGTAATCCCAGTACTTTGGGAGGCTGAGGTGGGTAGATCACGAGGTCAGGAGTTCAAGACCAGCCTGGTCAAGATGGTGAAACCCTGTCTCTACTAAAAACATAAAAAATTAGCCAGGCGTGGTGGCAGGTGCCTGTAATCCCAGCTACTCGGGAAGCTGAAGCAGAGAATTGCTTGAACCCGGGAGGTGGAGGTTGCGGTGAGCCGAGGTCATGCCACTGCACTCCAGCCTGGGCGACAGAGCGAGACTGCCTCAAAAAAAAAAAAAAAAAACCCAAAAACCAAAAAACAAAAGACATCCCTTGTTCTTGGATGGAATGACTCAAAATCATAAAGATGTCAGTTCTTTCTAAATTTATAAATTTTAAACAATCCAACTAAAATTACCAATAAATTTTCTTTATAAAGCTGGAAAAACAGATTCTAGAATTCATACGGAACAACATATAACAAATAACAAGGGAAACAGTGAACAATAACAAGTATATGTAGGAATCAGATGTACTACACATTAAAATATATTATAAAACTCTGTACTTTAAAAAGTGTGATACTGGTATATGAATAGACAAAAAGATCAATGAAATAGAATAGAAAATCCAGAAACAGACAAAAATACACATGAAAATTTAGTACATACTAAAGGTACCAACCCAAATCACTGAAGCAAAAATGGTCTTTTTAAAAAATGGTGCTGGGAGAAATAGCCATTTGAAGAGGGGTACATTTAGGTCCATACCTTACACAAAAAATAAACTCCAAATAGATTAGCAATCTGAATGTATAAAATGAAATCATACAAGTACTAGAAAAGAATCTGGGTGCCGGGTGCCTCAAAATCCAGAGACAACAATAGAAAAGAACAAAAAATTTGACCCTAAAAATACCTGTGGCAATTAAAAACTGGGAAAAATATTTGTAACATATACTACAGATAAATAATATCACTAGATAAAGAGCTAACAGATAATATAACTAAAAATAAACAACTAGTAACTCTAATTTATAAAGCATTCTTAAAAATCGAGGAAAAGAGATTAACCAAAAATCCACTGGAAAAATGACAGTTCACAAGATGATTTAAATGATTTGACCCAAATAAATGTTCAATCTCACACAGAGACATATAAATTAAAATTACATTGAGATACCATTTTTAACCTATCTGATTGAAAAACATTGAAGTATGACAACACATTAATATATTCCATGAGCAAGGCTATGGGGTGAGACACTCATACACGGCAGCAGGAAGGCAAATCAACACAATGCTTTTGGACAGGAACTTGGCAATATCTAACAAAATAAAAAATGCATTTACTTTTTGACATAAGAACCAACTTTGAGGATCTTTTTTTTTTGAGACAGAGTCTCGCTCTCAGGCTGGGGTGCAGCAGTACAATCTTGGCTCACTGCAACCTCTGCCATTTGGGCTCAAGCAATTCTCCTGCCTCAGCCTCCCAAGTAGCTGGGATTACAGGCACACGCCACCACGCCAGGCTAATTTTTGTATTTTTAGTAGAGACAGGTTTCACCATGTTGGTCAGGCTAGTCTTGAACTCCTGACCTCAAGTGCCTCGGCCTCCCAAAGTGCTGGTATTACAGGCGTGAGCCACCGATCCCAGCCAACTTTGAGAAATTTACCTTGATGATGTACTCCAAAATAAAATACAAATGCAAAATCACTAAAGCATTGCATGCAATTGCAAAATATCAGAAATAATTTAACTGCCCAAACACTGAAGAGTAGTTGAATAAACAATGGTAAATCCAACAGAAGAGAATACTACGCAGTTGTAAAAATGAATGAGGAAGATCTCTAAGAACTAACATGGAGTGATTTCCAGGATACAGTGGAAAAAAAACCAAAGTGCAAAAGAATATCTATAATATGCTGTCTTTCATGTAAGAAAGAAAAGGATAGAAGAAAATGTATATGTATCTGCTTATTTCTGTGAAAATAAATACAGGCTAAAAAGAAATTGGGGGAGGGGGATGGCAGTTCCTGCGTATACACTTTTTAATGTAGATTTAATTTTTAGAACAATGCTGTTTCGTATAGTCAAAAAACCAAATACGTATATAAATGAAATCAACAAGAATAAGGTAAAAAGAATCCAAATTGGAATACAAACATAAAAACATAAACTTAATTGTACTTCAAATTAATAACTCACCAAAGGAAGAAAAAACTCTAATTTAAGTAACTGTTAAACACAGCATTTTCCTATATACCTTCAGGCTAAGGACAAAAAAGAACTACAAACAAATATGAAGTTCCAGTGAGTAGGTTTGTTATGCACAGTGTTATGACTTAGCAATATTGGAACTACTTAATATGTGTGCCAGAACTAAGTAAATATACTGTAAATAATGAGAGCCAGGTTCCTCACTGTCAGAGAAACATTACAAATATGGAAAGGTGGAAGGCTAGAAAGAACACTGTGGAGTTGGTTTGGAATAGAACATATTAGTATTAACTCAGGGTTTGTGTATATAAAGAGATACAGAAATATAGAAATGTTTATCTCTGTTTATCTCTGTGTGTGTATGTATACATATGAGTATATGGTATACATATGCATGTATATATGTTTATATCCATATATGTTGCATGTATGTGTATTATCTGTGGAGAAAGAGACAAATAAACACACACATTTATCTCCTAGCTCTCTCTGCTGAAAGAGCCTAGAAGCAACGTGATCTCAATGGCAATGAGCACACCCAGCATCTACATCTTGGTTTCTAATACCATTCTCCACTAAAATAAACCAATGCTGGCCAGGTGTGGTGACTCATGCCTGTAATATCAGCACTTTGGGAGGCCGAGGCGGGTGGACCACCTGAAATTACAAATTTGAGACAAGCCTGGCCAACATGGTGAAACCCCGTCTCTACTAAAAATACAAAAAACATAGCTGGGCTTGGTGGCACACGTCTGTAATCCCAGCTACTTGGGAGGCTGAGGCAGGAGCATCACTTGGACTCAGAAGGCAGAGTTGCAGTGAGACAAGATGGCACCACTGCACTCTAGCCTGGGTGACAGGGTGAGACTCTGTCTCAAAAACAAATTAACAAACCAAAAAAAACCCCAGTGCTTTCTGAAGAGATAGCTGATTTCAGGGTTGGGGCAGGAAAAACGCAAGGTTAGTTTGGGACATCTTGCTGTGTTAGAAAATAAGGAAGTTCTCAAAGAATAATGGGGGAATTTTGTTTTTTTTTTGACAGGTTCTCGCTCTGTTACCCACGCTAGAGTATAGTGGCATGATCATGGCTCACTGCAGTCTTGACCTCCTGGGCTCCAGCAATCCCCCTGCCTCAGCGTCCCAAGTAGTTGGGACTACATGAACGTGCCACCACACCTGGCTAATTTTTGTATTTTTTTGTAGAGATGGGGTTTCACCACGTTGCCCGGGTTGGTCTCAAACTCCTAGACTCAAATGATCCACCCGCCTCAGCCTCTAAAAGTGCTGAGATTACATACGTGAGCCACTGCACCCAGTCTCCTGACAAAATGTTTTTAAATCCATCAAAATATATGAAAGAAATAGATATAAAAGATGTTTACGGGAAAGCCGAGGTGAGAGGACTGCTTAACCTCAGGAGTTTGAGACCAGCTTGGGCAACATAGTGACACTACGTCTCTACAAAAAATTTAACTAAGAAAAAGCCAGGTGTGGTGGCACAAACCTGTAGTCCCAGTTACTTGAGAGGCTGAGGCAGGAGGATTGCTTGAGCCCAGGAGGTCGAGGTTTGCAGTGAACCATGATCATGTGACTGTACCCCACCCTGGGTGACAGTGTGAGATCTTGTCTCAAAAAAAAAAAATAAAGGTATGTAAGACCTGTACACTGAAATCTAAATAATGCTGTTAAGAGAAATTGAAGAAGACCTATATATAAGGAGAAATGTATTATGTTCAAGGTCTATAAGACTCAATATCATTAAGATGTCAGTTTTCCCCAAATTTAGAGATTCAACACAATCCCAATCAAAATCCTAATAGGTTTTTTTCATTTAATTAACAAGCTGATTCTAAAATATATATAAAAATATAAAGGACCTAGAATAGTCTAAACAACATTGAAGAACAACAAAGTTGCAGGATTTACACTAACAAGGCTATTATAAAGGTACAGGAATCAAGACACTGCAGTATTGGCATAAAAATGTTAAAGTGGGGCCGGGCGCGGTGGCTCACGCTTGTAATCCCAGCACTTTGGGAGGCCGAGGCGGGCGGATCACGAGGTCAGGAGATCGAGACCACGGTGAAACCCCGTCTCTACTAAAAATACAAAAAAAATTAGCCAGGCGTGGTGGCGGGCACCTGTAGTCCCAGCTACTCGGAGAGGCTGAGGCAGGAGAATGGCGTGAACCCGGGAGGCGGAGGTTGCAGTGAGCCGAGATCGCGCCACTGCACTCCAGCCTGGGCGACAGAGCAAGACTCCGTCTCAAAAAAAAAAAAAAAAAAAATGTTAAAGTGGGTCAATAGAACAAAATAAAATCCAGAAACAGGCTAACATGAAGTAACCAACTAGTTCTTGACAATGTGACAACACAATTCAATGGGGAAAGAATAATCCTTTTAAAAAACGGTGCTGAAAGAACCAGACAACTGTAGGAAAAATTTTCAAAAAAGAATCTTAACCCTTCCTGGCACCATATATAAAAATTAGCCCAAAGTATACCCCATACCTAAAGGTTAAGATCTTAAACTATACAACTTCTAGAAGAAAACAAAGTGTCGAATCTTGGCGGTCAGCAAACATTTCTTAAATACAACACAGAAACCATGAATTATCAAGGAACCAACTGTTCTTCATTAAAATTTAAAATGTTTCATTTCCAAAAGGAAAACTAGTAAGAGGAAAAAAAAAAAGACAAGTCATCAAAGAAAATATATGGATGCCAAACGATCACATGAAAAGATGCTAACATCATTAGTTATCAGAGAATGCAAATTAAAACACAATGAGATACTATAACATGCCCTACATTTCAATTGCTAAAATTAAAAAGACTGACCATACCAAATGTTGGCAAGGATGTGGAGCAGCTGGAACTCTCATATGCTGCTGGTAGGAATGTAAAATGGCACAGTCCTTTGGAAAACAGTTTGACACTTTCTTCAAAAGATAAAGCATACATTTATAATAATAACACCCAGCCATTCCACTCCTTAGGTACTTACCCAAGAGAAATGAGAGCATTAAGTCCACATAAACTTACACATAAATTTCTTTGAAATAGTGAAAACCTGGAAACAACCCAATGTCCATATGAAATGACAATGTAAATAGTATATATTGAGACAATTGAATACTACTGAGTAATAAAGAAGAATGAACTACTGATAAAGATTGAAAATCAAAACAATAATGCTGAGCAAAAGAAGCCAGAAAAGGGAGTAGATACTACATGATTCTTTAAATATAAAATTCTCCTAAATGCAAACTAATGTATACTGACCAAAAGCAGGTCAGCCATTGCTTGAGGACAAGAGTGGGAGGGAGAGATTACCAAAGGGCAGGAGAAAACTTTTTGGAGTGACAGGTATGTTAATTAACTCACTTGAAGTGAACGTTTCATGGGGGTATACATATGTAAAAATCCTATATGTTGTACGATTTAAATACGTGCAATTAATTGTAAGTCAACTAACCACAAAAAGCTGTAGCAGGAAAAAAAAGCTTGAGAGGGCACTCACTGCCTAATCTGTGACAATTTGATTATTAAAATAAACACGGATTATGACTCATGGGACACAATTCATATTGATATGAAAATATCAATTAAAATTTCAAAAAATAGGCCAGGCGTTGTGGCTCACACCTCTAATCTTAGCACTTTGGGAGGCCGAGGTGGGCAGATCACCTGAGGTCAGGAGTTCAAAAGCAGCCTGGCCAACATGGTGAAACCCAGTCTCTACTAAAAATACAAAAAAATTAGCCGGGCATGGTGGCACATGCCTGTAATCCTGGATACTTGGGAGGCTGAGGCAGGAGAATTGCTTGAACCCGGGAGGTGGAGACTGCAGTGAACCGAGATTGCACCACTGCACTCCAACCCGGGTGACAAAGCGAGACTTCATCCCAAAAAAAAGAAAAAAATAATAAAATTTGACATGTTTATTTAATATATTTAAAATATATCAAAATAGGTCAGGTGTGGTGGCTCACGTCTGTAATCCCAGCATTTTGGGAGACCGAGGCAGGCAGATCACTTGAGGTCATGTTCGAGACCAGCCTGGCCAACATGGTGAAACCTTGTCTATCCTAAAAATTAAAAAAAAAAAAAAAAGCCATGTGTGGTGGCATACGCCAGTAATCCCAGCTACTCAGGAGGCTGAGGCAAAGGAATCGCTTGAACTGGGGAGGTGGAGGTTGCCATGAGCCAAGATCACACCACCACACTCCAGCCTGAGCAACAGGGCAAGGCTCTGTCTCAAAAATAAGTAAGTAAATAAATAATAAAATATATCAAAATATATAAAACAAGTTCATATTGATATAAAAAATAAGAAAAGAGTGCTAACTAACAACTGTAGAAGGAATGATGGAATTAGAAAATCACTATTTGGTTAGTCACAAATGATTCAAGTAAGAATCATCAATGGATGCTAAAACTAGTATATGAAAGTACAATGTCACACCAGACATTTAGATTCTCAAAGTACTTCTCCAGAATTACTTATTAGTTATGAAGTGAAAAACATTAACTTTACTCAGTGAGAAACATGGCGCATACTACTTGAACCAAGTGACCAAAGATATTATCAGGAATGGGATAAACAGATATCATGTGCTTTTGGACACACAGCACTGAGGATCCATGGTACTCCTGCCAAAAATGAGAAACCTCTGCCAACTGAAAGGCATTCTGCAGAATAAATGCCCTGAAAAATAAAACTAAACAAACAAACAAAAAAAGCTCTACACTTTTCAAAAACAGGAAAAGGTATAAAAAACAAAGACTAAGGAATGTTCCCAGAGGTATGACAAGTAAATGTAATAAATGACTTGGGGTGCTAAGGGATCCAAACAGTGCCTACGATTACTCTAATTTTCAAGTTAATGGCTTCCTTACTTAACTAGTGGTTACTAAAGTCTAGCTACTGTCACCAATCTGAAATATGTTTCTCACACATCAAACTTAATAAATCAAGCTCATGTTTACCTTAACTCCTGCTTTGTAAATTTTTTTGGTTTTCAAATAAGGAAATGTAACTGTCAATCAATTCAACAATTAAGCAATCACCAGTAAAACAAAATAAAAAGAGATTCTCAAACAACATTCTGGTGAATTATCAAGCACAATATAGGTAACGAGTTACCATGACTATCTTTCTTATGATTCTGTAAAACATCTCTTCAAATTAGAAATAGCATTCATAATAGCAATAATTTTACTACTAGAGGCGAAATATTTTCGAGCTATTGTTCATATTTTTATGATTTTATTTCCCAATTTAGAAATGCCCACGTGTCTGCTCTGTGTTTGTTTAAGTGGCTCTGTATACTGTGAAGAAGTTGACATTGATGCTGTACCACCCTTGCCAAAGGAATCAGCCTATCTTTACGCACGATTCAACAAAATTAAAAAGCTGACTGCCAAAGATTTTGCAGACATACGTAAGTTAAGCTGAAATATGATATTAGTATTAACTCGTATTAGTATTTAACTCATATAAACACAAGTTTCTATACAGTTGCTGCCTATCACATATAGGTTTGTCACTTGAAGTACATAAATATCTAACATGTTTCACGAAAGTCCATTCATTTGTTGGTGAATCATCTTTCCACTTAGATCCTGTGATCTTTCTTTACTGGTGACTTCACTGTCCATGATGACAGCCCATCTAACATATAGGCAACTGTATCTTCTCAACTCCGATACTTCAAGATCCCTTGCTTCAGACACTGAGCAACACCAATATAACTGGGATGCTTCTCCAACCACAATGTTTTATTTTCTACCTGCACTATAAAAACACAGAAACTGCTTTTTCTTACTTTAACTAATGGCTCTTAAACCTGGCTGCATATTAAAAATATCTTGGGAAGTGTTTTGTTTTTTTTTTCTCACCCCCCCCACCCCCCCACCCCGAGATGGAGTCTTGCTCTGTCGCCCAGGCTGGAGTATAGTGGCGTGATCTTGGCTCACTGCAACCTCTGTCTCCCAGGTTTAAGTGGTTCTCCTGTCTCGGCCTCTCAAGTAGCTGAGGTGCGCGCCACCACACCTGGCTAATATTTGTATTTTTAGTAGAGACGGGGTTTCACCATGTTGGCCAGGCTGGTCTCGAACTCCTGACCTTGTGATCTGCCCGCCTCGGCCTCCCAAAGTGCTGGGATTACAGGCGTGAGCCACCGTACCCAGCAGGGAAGTATTTTTTAAATACTGATACTAGGTCCTACCTCCCAGGGGTTGTAATTCAGATCTGGGGTAGGGCCCAAGCAACATCATTAAAAACAAACTCCTTGGATGATTCTAATATGGAAATAGTGTTGAGAACAGTGGTATTTAATTCCTTACCAGTCATTATCAATCTTGAACTTCTAGCAAACCTTAACTCAATTAGAGTGTTGCCATAAGCACATCAGAATCCTCCATTTCTGCAGTACCAAATCCCATTCCTAGATCACTAATTTCTTGTCAGTTTTGTAGACTCCTAATATTGTCAAGGGTTCTGAAAAAAATCATACCAAGAAATGCATACTGGCCCCACTACACATTTATGAGATTAACCATAACCAGATTCATGCTGCCACTGATAGCTCCCAAATGTGGATTGAAGTATAGTTGATCCTTGTTATTTGTGGACTCCATATTTGTGAATACCCACTTGCTAAAATTTATTTATAACCCCAAAATTAATACACATGGTGCTTTCATGGTCATTCTCAGACATGCTCAGAGTGGCAAAAAATTTGAATTACTTGACATGCACATTCCCATCTGAGTTGAACAAGGTAACACTGTCTTCTGGTTCCAGTTCTCATACTGTAAATAAATGCCCTGTTCACAGTCCATTTAATGACATGTTTTTCACATTTTTGTGCTTTGTGTTTATGATTTTGCTGTTTATTGATTTTTGGTTTTTTTGGGTTTTATTTGAGACAGGGTCTCGCTCTGTCACCCAGGCTGAAGTGCAGTGGTATGATCTCGGCTCACTGCAGCCTCTGCCTCCTGGGTTCAAGGGATTCTTGTCCCTCAGTCTCCCGAGTAGCTGAGACTACAGGCATGTGCCACCACACCTGGTTACTTTTTTTTTTATTGTAATTTAACTTAATTTAATTTATTTATTTTTTGAGATGGAGTCTTACTCTATTGCCCAGGCTGGAGTGCAGTGGCGCGATCTCGGCTCACTGCAAGCTCTGCCTCCCAGGTTCACGCCATTCTCCTGCCTCAGCCTCCCGAGTAGCTGGAACTACAGGCGTCCGCCACCACGCCCAGCTAGTTTTTTTTCTTTTTTTTTTTGTATTTTTAGTAGAGACAGGGTTTCACTGTGTTAGCCAGGATGGTCTTGATCTCCTGACCTTGTGATCTGCCCACCTCGGCCTTCCAAAGTGCTGGGATTACAGGTGTGAGCCACCGCACCTGGCCTGATTTTGCTGTTTAACATGACCCAACACATGGTGCTGAAGTGACATCTAACATCCCCAAGCACAAAAAGACTGTGACATGCCTACAGGGAAAATATGTTAGATAAGGTTTGTTCAGGCATGAGTTATAGTGCAATATTAATGATTCAACAACATATATTAAGACAAGTGTCCTTAAGCAAAAACACATAAAGTTATGTACTAATAGTTGATGGAAATGTGTGACCAGAGGCTCACAGGAACATAACCCTGTATTTCTCCTAGGAATAATGGTTCAGTATTTACGAATTCAGCACTTGTGGTAATTTTATAGAACATGATTCCTGTGAATAAGAAGCAATTGTATTTCCTAATTATCCCAGATATAAGTGATGCACATGCAAGTACGCGCGCGCGCACACACACACACACACACTGAATTTCTCTCTCAATCTGTGTCACTCTAACAAATCAGGGAACATCTTTGTCTTTGTTGTTGTTAAGTGGTAAGGCATAGAGAGATTAAGATAACATACTCAGAATCACAACGCAACATGCCAGCAAAAAAGTCAAAAAATATTACATGATTCCAATCAAATGTAATGCTTCCTTTCCATGATTTGGAACAAGAATTTCTTTCAAACTGCCTGACCATCCTGAGGAATTTGAACAGAGAAAGATGAAAAGACTCGATTAACTTTAAGATCACTTTCAAACCTGAGATTCTAGGACTCCAGTCAGAAAGGGAATCAATTTCAGGCACAAAGAGGTGTTCAGTGATCATTGCACAAAACTTTACTGGGCTATGAATTGTAGACAGTCTATCAGGCACTAAAAATGAAAGATGCTTGAGTGATCTGTTAAACAAATGCTTTTCTTCAGTCCATACAATAAGAATTTTACTTATGTAGTTGTTTTTTATATTTTTTCCCTCTAGCTAACTTAAGAAGACTCGATTTTACAGGAAATTTGATAGAAGATATAGAAGATGGTACTTTTTCAAAACTTTCTCTGTTAGAAGAACTTTCACTTGCTGAAAATCAACTACTAAAACTTCCAGTTCTTCCTCCCAAGCTCACTTTATTTAATGCAAAATACAACAAAATCAAGAGTAGGGGAATCAAAGCAAACGCATTCAAAGTAAGTATTTTATAGTAAAACTAAGCATAGTATGAGTGATAAGATGATAGATAAAAGAGAAACTTTGGTCTAGAATTGTATTTTGATTACACTTAAAAACTATTTTGATTTAATAAATGAAGACATTATTTACATAATAAATAACCATCCTATTAGGCTCATTCAGCCTATCTTATACCCATATCTCAGTTAAAATACATAATCTTTATTTTATTTCATGGGACTATTTTGTTTCTCATTATTTCACTTGTTCACACAGCAAATATTTATTTAGGCAGACATGGTTGGCCCTCTCATGGCACTTACAGTCTACGAAAGCTCAAAATGGGACATTTCCTGTGTTTCTTTTTCCTTACAATGTTAGCAAATTATAAATACCACAAAAAAAAGATCCAAAAGTAAATACTGAATTTAACTTTTAATATTTAAAAATATTAGACTGAAATTCTATAGGGAGATTTTCCTTTGAATTTCATGAAAGCATGTAATATAAAATTTTATATGTAGTAAGAATTAAATACATTTCTTAACAATTCAAGCAAATATTCTGTAGGAAAAAGGGAAAGTAATCTACTTCAGTTTAGGTAGACAATTTGTCTCAAAATGCATGGTCTACAGAAGTAATCACTTTAGCCCAGGATTTCCATAGCTCTGATATAATCATTCCCCAGATAAAATGATGATCATGCCACTGCTGGTAACAGACATAATCTCCTTCAAAAGGCAAGGTTTCTTGCTTCTAAAGGTACCTTTGGAAACTATCAAATATTCATTATCATAAAGTTTATGATAATCGCACACAGGTAAATTCTGTCAAAAAATGTACAATCTGTTAGAAAGTGTAGAAATAGTCCATTTTTTCATTTTTCATTACAATTAAGGCATCTTTTTTCAACTTTAAGGGACATTTTAAAGTTACATCAGAGTTCATCTGATGTTTCTTACAAGGAACTCAGAAGTTAAGAGACTCTTAGACAACTTTTTAAAAGCAGATACACCTGTTTTTTGTTTTTTGTTTTTTGAGATGGAGTCTTGCTCTGTCACCCAGGCTGGAGTGCAGTGGCGCAATCTTGGCTTACTGCAACCTCCGCCTCCCAGGTTCAAGCAATTCTCCTGCCTCAGCCTCCCAAATAGCTGGGACTACAGGCACACACCACCACGCCTGGCTAATTTCTGTACTTTTAGTAGAGACGGGCATTGGCCAGGCTGGTCTCGAAATCCTGACCTCAGGTGATCTGCCCACCTCGGCCTCCCAAAGGGCTAGGATTACAGGCGTGAGCCACCATGCCTGGCCTTTTTTTTGTTTTAAAGTTGTAATTTGAAAACATTAATTTGAGTTGGTCACTCTTTGAATAACAGACATGTTAAAGACCTATAAAAGCTGATCAGGACAGGTTCAGTGGCTCACGCCTATAATCCCAGCACTTTAGGAGGCTGAGGCAGGCGAATCACTTGAGGTCAGGAGGTCAGGACCAGCCTGGCCAACGTGGTGAAACTCCGTCTCTACTAAAAATACAAAAATTAGCTAGGCGTGGTGATGGGCGTCTGTAGTCCCAGCTGCTCGGGAGGCTGAGGCACGAGAATCGCTTGAACCTGGGAGGCAGAGGTTGCAGTGAGCGGCTGAGATTGCACCACTGCACTCCAACCTGGGCCACAGAGCAAGACTCAGTTTCCAAAAAAAAAAAAAAAGGAGCTGATCAACATTTCACAAAAAGAACATTTGAATATTCTGGGGTTTAGACAGGAATTACAGAAGGGATTTATGACAAGTCAGTATGAAAATAATAAACTCAGCCAGGCGCAGTGGCTCATGCCTGTAATCCTAGGGGATTTGGGAGGCTGAGGCAGGCGGATTGCCTGAGCTCAGGAGTTCGAGACCAGCCAGGCAACATGGTAAAACCCTGTCTCTACTAAAATACAAAAAATTAGCTGGGCATGGTGGTGGGCACCTGTAGTCCCAGCTACTCGGGAGGCTGAGGCAGGAGAATTGCTTGAACCTGGGAGGCAGAGGTTGCAGTGAGCTGAGATCGTGCCACTGCACTACAGCCTGGGCAACAGAGCGAGACTCCATCTCTAAAAAAAAAAAAAGAAAAGAAAACAATAAACTCAGCTGCCCCGTAGCTTTGTTTAATGTCCTAAGCTGCTACAGTCACTAGTAGAATTAGGTTATTCTAACTCATGTAAATGAGACTCACTGGGAAGACAAGAGCTTGATGCCCATATGGTAGAAGGGTAGGGTGCTTAAGAAAGTATTAAAATAGCAACACAGAAAAGAATTAGCAAAATCTAGTACAGGATGCATATTGAAGAGTAAAAGAGTAATGTCAGGGGAAATTACAATTATACACAATAATGGGTTACTGATCATGAAGAAAAATCCAACATTAAGCCCTTAGGGAAAAAACCTGCACCAAGCTAACTGTTTACTAAACTACTTTGGGAAACATCTTGCTAAGCACACATTTTTTTTTTTTCTTGAGATGGAGTCTCGTTCTGTGGCCCAGGCTGGAGTGCAGTGGCACAATCTCGGCTCACTGCAACCTCCACCCCCTGGGTTCAAGCAATTCTCCTGCCTCACTCAGGCTCCCTAGTAGCTGGGATTATAGGCATGCACTACCACACCAGTTAATTTTTGTATTTTTAGTAGAAATGGGGGTTTCACCATGTTGGCCAGGCTGGTATCGAACTCCTGACCTCAAGTGATCCACCCGCATTGACCTCTCAAAGTACTGGGATTACAGGTGTGAGCCACCACGCCCAGCCAAGCACACACATTTCTTTCTTTTTTTTTTTTTTTTCTTTTTGAGATGAGTCTCGCTCTGTCGCCCAGGCTGTAGCACAGTGGTGCGATCTCAGCTCACTGCAAGCTCCGCCTCCTGGGTTCACAGCATTCCCCTGCCTCAGCCTCCTGAGTAGCTGGGACTACAGGCACCCACCACCACGCCTGTCTAATTTTTTGTATTTTTTTAGGCCGAGCACGGTGGCTCACACCTGTAATCCCAACACTTTGGGAGGCTGAGGCGGGCAGATCACGAGGTCAGGAGATCGATACCATCCTGGCTAACACGGTGAAACCCCGTCTCTACTAAAAAAATACAAGCACACACATTTCTAAGAAGTAACCACTTAGCTAGAAATTGGTGGAACTGAGATGGGAAACTCCAGAGGTACAGGAGAGGTTACGGCAGCACCAGGGTCAAAATTCAATCCCACGTAGGGACTCACCTCATTAGCTCCTATCAAACACAAAGAGTACCAGACGTTGGCATTACAGCTGGATATTCAGAGACCAGATGAATGGACAGAAACGTGGGGTATGCGGCAGAGCTCCGCTGGCCATCATAAAGGATCAAAATACACTACACTTGAAGTCAGAAAAAAAACCCAAACAAGAAACTATCATATGAACAATTGATACAATTGATGTATTTATATCAATATGCAAGTCGGTATGTATAGACATATACTCATATGCACATATATATTGCTTGAATCCTGTGAAAGAATGTACAGAACCTCAATAACGCTCAGACGAAATTTTCCTTACAGAAACTAAATAACCTCACCTTCCTCTACTTGGACCATAATGCCCTGGAATCCGTGCCTCTTAATTTACCAGAAAGTCTACGTGTAATTCATCTTCAGGTATGATGGTTCCTTTCACAATATCTGACTCTAATTACCTATGAGTCAAAATCTTGTGACTCACTGGGAACCTCACTTATTCACATACAAGTTTTGGTTAGATCACTGTAGTAGTGTGATAGCTAAATGCCTGCCTATCAAAAAGATTAATAACTAGGCTCATGAACTTTCTTCCCAGAAGTCCAGATTCCATCCAGAGCATAAAAAGTAGACCACCACAGTAGGTGTGAAGTCTGCTCTTGATTGTATTTGTCTCCAGGTGTACATTTGAGTATTTCCTAATTAATTTGACACAAGGATTTGAAGTGAGGGGGCACTCAGACCTCTGACTTAGGTTTCCTTTACCCATTATATAGCATATGTAAGGTTGATTTCAGATTTCTGAACAATTTTTTCCTCTTTTTTTTTTCAGTTTAACAACATAGCTTCAATTACAGATGACACATTCTGCAAGGCTAATGACACCAGTTACATCCGGGACCGCATTGAAGAGATACGCCTGGAGGGCAATCCAATCGTCCTGGGAAGGCATCCAAACAGTTTTATTTGCTTAAAAAGATTGCCGATAGGGTCGTACTTTTAACCTCTATCAGTACGACATATAAATGAAAGTACACCTACACTAATAGTCTGTCTCAACAATGTGTAAAGGAACTTAAGTATTGGTTTAATATTAACTTTGTATCCCATTTTGAAGGAATTTGATATTTTAAGCAAGGATGTTCAAAATCTTACATATAATAAGTAAAAAGTAAGACTGAATGTCTACGTTCGAAACAAAGTAATATGAAAATATTTAAACAGCATTACAAAATCCTAGTTTATACTAGACTACCATTTAAAAATCATGTTTTTATATAAATACCTAAATTTAAGATGCATTATTCCTATTACTAATGATGTAAGTAAGAGGATAAATCCAAGAAACTTTCAACTCTTTGTCTTTCCTGGCCTTTACTGGATCCCAAAAGCATTTAAGGTACATGTTCCAAAAACTTTGAAAAGCTAAATGTTTCCCATGATCGTTCATTCTTCTTTTATGATTCATACATTATTCCTTATAAAGTAAGAACTTTGTTTTCCTCCCATCAAGGCAGCTATTTTATTAAATTTTCACTTAGTCTGAGAAATAGCGGATAGTCTCATATTTAGGAAAACTTTCCAAATAAAATAAATGTTATTCTCTGATAAAGGGCTAATACAGAAATGTTCAAGTTATTTTACTTTCTGGTAATGTATTCAGTAAAATATTTTCTTTATCTAAATATTAACATTCTAAGTCTACCAAAAAAAGTTTTAAAGTCAAGCAGGCCAAAACCAATATGCTTATAAGAAATAATGAAAAGTTCATCCATTTCTGAGAGGATAACCATAAAGTTCTCTATGGCAAAGTCTTTCAAATATGAGATAACTGCAAAATATTTTCCTTTTATACTATAGAAATGAGAATCTCATCAATAAATTAGTTAAAACATAAGATGAAAACAGAATATTCTGTGGTGCTAGTGCACACTACCTTCCCACCCATACACATCCATGTTCACTGTAACAAACTGATTATTCACAATAAAGCTTCTGAGTAACACTTTCTGATTACTCATGATAAACTGACATGGCTAACTGCAAGAATCAAATCTTCTATCTGAGAGTAATAGTTTATGATGACTCAGTGCTGCCAGAGTAAAGTTTCTAAAATAACATTCCTCTCGCTTGTACTCTACTAAAAGTATTAGTCTACACATTACATTGAAGTTAAACACAAAATTATCAGTGTTTTAGAAACATGAGTCTGGACTGTGTAAATAAAAGTACAAACATTATTTCCACCATAAAGTATGTATTGAAATCAAGTTGTCTCTGTGTACAGAATACGTACTTATTCCCATTTTTAAGCATTTGCTTCTGTTTTGTTCCCTACCTAGAATGTCAGATGTTTTTTAATTATCTCCCCATTTGTCAAAGTTTACCTCAAGATAACATTTTTCATTAAAGCATCTGAGATCTAAGACCACAATTATTATTCTAACAATGATTATTAGCTCATTCACTTATTTTGATAACTAATGATCACAACTATTATACTACTTTCTCGTTATTTTGTGTGCATGCCTCATTTCCCTGACTTAAACCTCACTGAGAGCGCAAAATGCAGCTTTATACTTTATACTTTCAATTGCCTAGCACAATAGTGAGCACATTTGAATTGAATATACAATAAATATTGCAAAATAAAATCCATCTAAATAGAAGGGTTCTGTTTTATTTGGAAAAATTGAATCTTTAAACTATCATAATCTTGAATGCCTGTCATCTTTCTAGTTTTCAGAAAAATAATGTATTCCTATATTATTTTTATGATAAAACTTATGGAGCAAAACACCATAAAATAACTCTCAAATTAAGAAAAAATTCAAAAGTCAGTAGTTTTAGATAAGATAATGAGAAGGGAGAAAGAACATTGGTAAAAGGTATGAATTCCAGAATTAAAGAAATAATTTGGGGATTTCTAGATAAGAGGATATGAACATGCATACCTTACACCTTCATATACACAACCTTAAATCACAAATAAAACAAAATAAACAATACAAATTATACCACCAAGATCCAGAAGATATCAGACGAAATAATTAGAGAAAGTAAAAAATATGCTGTCTCCATTATATTCACAATGTTTCATTCTTGACACTAATAATTAAAGAGGCTTTAAATTTTTAAATAATTTACTTCTTACTAACATTCCTGAAAAAAACTAAAGACATACATAAATGGAAAGATGTCTTGTGTTTATGGATGGTAAGATTTAACGTTTTAAGACAACAATACTATCCAATATGATATGCAGACTGAACACAGTTGCCATCCAAATCTCAATGATGCATTCACCGAAATAAAATGGAACTTCAAGAGACCCCCAAATAAACAGAAGAATCTTGAAAATATGAATAAAGATAGAAGACTCACATTTCCTAACTTCAACATTTACAACAAAGATACAGTAATGAAAACAGTGTGTGGCTGGGCGCAATGGCTCACACCTGTAATCCCAGCACTTTGTGAGGCTGAGGCGGGTGGATCACTTGAGGTCAGGAGTTCGAGAGCAGCCTGGCCAACATAGTTAAACTCTGTCTCTACTAAAAATTCCAAAAAATTAGCCGGGTGTGGTGGCAGGTGCCTGTAATCCCAGCTACTGGGAGGCTGAGGCGGGAGAATCGCTTGACCAGGAGGCGGAGGTTGCAGTGAGCCGAGATCGCACCACTGCACTCCAGCCTAGGCGACAGAGCAAGACTCTGTCTAAAAACAAAAAAAGAAAACAGTGTGGTACTAGCATAAGTACAGACATATAGACGAATAGAATAAACTAAACAGCCCAGAAATAAACCCTTCCAAATAGGGTCAGATGCTTTTCAACAAAAGTACAAAGACCATTCAGTGGAGAACACCAGTCTCTTCAACAATGGTGCTGGGAAAACTGGATATTCATATACAAAAGAATGAAGTTGGACACCTACCTTATGTAATATTAAAAATCGAACTAAAAGACCTAAACTTAAGGGTTAAATTATAAAATTCTTAGAGAAAATATAGAGGAAAACCTTTATGACATTGAATTTGGCATGGAATTACTTGGATTTGTCACCAAAAACACAGGTAAAAAAGAAAAAATAGATAAACTGGTCTCCATCAAAATTTAACTTTTGGGAGAGATTTGTTGAAGGATACAAAATTACAGCTAGATAGGAGGAATAAGTTCTATATCATTGTAAGATGACTATAATTAACGATAATATATAGCTTCAAGTAGCTAGAAGATATTGATGGTTCCCAACACAAAGAAATGATAAATGTTTAAGCTGATGGAAATGCTAATTACCCTGATCTGATCACTATACATTATATGTATTGAAACATCACTATGTACCCTATGAATATGTAAAATTACTATTAGTCAATTAAAAATTAAATAAAAATAAATTTTAAAAATTAAAAATTTCTGCTCATCAAAGGACACTATCAAGAGTCAAAAGACAACCTAGAGAAAGTATTTTGAAATCATATATTTAAGAGGAAATTAATATCTAGAATATATAAACTCTACAATTCAACAACAAAAAACAACCCAATTCAAAAATGGGCTAAGGACTTGCACAGACATTTCCTCAAAGATATACAAATGGACAACCAGCACATAAAAATACATTTAACATCACTAACCATTAGGAGGATGTAAATCAAAACCACAGTGAGATACCACTTCCTATCCATTAGGTTGGCTATAGCCAAAAAAAAAAAAGCAGAAAATAACAAGTATTAAAGTAGTTGTAGAGAAATTGAAGTACTTGTGCTTTGCTGGTGTAAAATGGTACAAGCGCTGTGGAAAAGAGTACGCAGTTCTTCAAATAATGAAACATAGCATTACCATATGATCCAGCAATTCTATTTCCAGGTATATAATTACACTTAAAAGAATTGAAAGGGGTGCAAACAGATATCAGTACACTAATGTTCACAGCAGGATTATTCACAATAATCCAAAAGTAAAAACAACCAGTGCCCATCAGCAAAAGAATGGATAAGCAAAATGTATATACATTTAATGGAATATGATCCAGCCTTAATAAAAAGGCAGGGGGAGGGCACTGGGCTTGGGAGGCCAAGATAGGTCAATTGCTTGAGCCCAGTAGTTTGAGACCAGCATGGGCAACATGGCGAAACTGCATCTCTACAAAAAATACATAAATTAGCTGACATGGTGGCGTGCGCCTGTAGTCCCAGCTACTTGGGAGGCTGAGGTGGGAGGATCACCTGAGCCAGGGACAGTCAAAGCTGCCATGAGCTGTGACTGCACCACTGGACTCCAGCCTGGGCGACAGAGTGAGACCCTGTCTCAAAAAAAAAAAAAAAAAAAAAGAAAAGAAATCTGACACATGCTACGACATGGAGAAACTTTGAGGACATTATGCTAAGTGAAAAGACACTCCACATATATGAGGTACCTAGAATAGTCAAATTCACAGAAACAGAAAACACAACAGTGGTAGCAAGCGCTAAGAGAAGGCAGGAATGAGGAGTTAATGTTTAATGGTATGTTTCAGTTTGGGATGATGAAAAACTTCTGGAGAAGGATAGTGGTGACGGTTACAAAACAATGTGGATATTGGTGATGGTTACAGAACAATGTGACTGGTTTTTTCTACCCTAGTAATGTTATAACTAGCAAAGACCAGCTCCTAGAAGCTCTTTACCCTCCACAGGAAAAATACACCAATTATACTTCATACCTGCCTGAAAGCACGTAGAGTCAAAACAGCTTTGGAAATGGAGACTAGTGCTCCCATTTTCCATCATCCATTCAAATGCATAACGAAACAGCAACATTAAGTGATTCATCTATTACCATAACTGCCAGCACACTCCCCGGTCATTACTGTATTATAACACTTGTGAAGCAGAAATATTTAATTTTTCTGGCATAAGACTACCTCTGATCAAATATAACAAAATCGCTTCCTTCCTTCCTTCCTTCCTTCCTTCCTTCCTTCCTTCCTTCCCTCCCTCCCTCCTTTCTTTCTTTCTTCTCTGTGGCCCGACCTGCAGTCTCCTCGGCTCGCTGCTGCCCCGCTCCGCGAGCTGCCTGGGACTGCCGGCGCCCGCCACCGCCGCTGCCTGCTTTTTCGCCATTGGCTGCAGGCGCGGTTTCGCCATGTTGGCCACACTGCTCTCCACCTCCTAGCCCCGAGTCCTCTGCCCGCCACGGCCTGCCAGGGTGCTGGGGCTGCAGACGGAGTCTCGCTCACTCGGTGCTCGCTGTTGCCCGGGCTGGAGTACGGTGGCATGGTCTTGGCTCGCGGCAGCCTCTGCCTCCCAGCCGCCTGCCTTGGCCTACCAGGGTGCTGGGATGGTGGGGAGCCTCTCTGCTCGGCCGCCCCTCTGCCCAGCCTCCCCCATCTGGGAAGTGAGGAGCGCCTCTGCCCGGCCACCCATCGTCTGGGAGGTGAGGAGCGCCTCTGCCAGGCTGCCCCGTCTGGGAAATGAGGAGCGCCTCTGCCCGGCCGCCCCGTCTGGGAAGTGAGGAGCGCCTCTGCCCAACCACCCACCGTCTGGGAAGTGAGGAGCGCCTCTGCCCGGCCACCCATCGTCTGGGAAGTGAGGAGCGCCTCTGCCCGGTGACCCATCGTCTGGGAAGTGAGGAGCGCCTCTGCCCGACCGCCCCGTCTGGGATGTGGGGAGTGCCTCTGCCCGACCGCCCCGTCCGGGAGGTCTACCACGGAGGCCAGAAGCAATGTGGGGGCTGGACGTGGTGGCTCACGCCTGTGGTCCCGGCACTCTGGGGGGCCGAGGCGGGTTGATCACTTCAGGCTAGGAGTTCGAGACCAGCCTGGCCAACATGGCGAAACATATGAAAAATACAACAGACAAACCAACCAACCAACTCAGTGACAACAGAACAGGTCTACCCTGGAGTCATACTCTAAGTTTTTCTATTTTCCTCCCTTTCTGATCCTTTATCCCACTTTCTTTTTCTTCCTCTTCCTTCTCCTTCTTCTTTGTCAAATAGAGGATTGAGCTATTATCACTGATCCATATAAAGTCCCTCTCTCATTTATTTTAATTCCCATCCCCCATTTCTATTCCCCGACTTCCCATGTGCAACCTTCCTAATATGTTTGATATGCATCTTTTTGTTTGTATGTATTTTTAGAAAATGTTTGTTTTGTGTGCAAAAAAAAATTAATAAAAAAAAATAAAAAAAATGAAAAGTCAAAAAAAAAACAACAAAATCATGAGAATGCCTCAAGGTACTATAGTACAGAACTGCCCATGTTTCTTTGTGGAAAAAAATCCTAGGCCTGACAGATCTTATTAGCTCAACCATATAGAATAAATAATAATAAAAAACAATAGAACCCCAAATAAAGGAGAGTTAGTACAAGTCCTAAAAACAATAGTCATGACCTGGTTAGGCTTTTGAGAGAATCTGAACCTTGAAATATTATTTAAGTTGACTTTCAGAACTGGTTTCTGTGTGGATTAATGCTGTCAATAATTTGATGCTATCCAAATGAGTAGAACCTGAGGTATTACGATGCAACCAAACTTAATTTCAGTTATGCCCAAAAACAAAGGGAATAAAAGGAAGTACTTTAAAGTACCCATATCAGGCTTTAGGAAGCATTACTTCACAAGAATCAGGCTTTGGTATTTAAACTTGAAATGTACAATTGAGAAGCTGAAAACAGAGTCTGGCTCAGGAAGTTAGCAGTATACCACTACATGATAAGCCTGCTGTGATGATATTCTTTATTAACATTTGTTGTTTTACTTCAAATACTCTTGAAAGAATGTTTTTCCAAAATGTGCATTTTAAATAAATTTGAATATAACCACACTTCTTTCAAGACATTCCACAATATAAACTGTTCACTGATTTGTACAGAAGTAATCCTCCTCCAGTTATTCCAAATAATTGCAAATTCCACAAGTCAATGAGAATATTTTCTACTGCTTGTAAGCTTTTAAGAAAAGGATGTTATGTATGAATCCCCAATTAATATCAGCTTTGTTTTCCATATATGTTTAAATTCAAAGACTTCAGAATTTACCTTGAAATGTTTAAACGTGCGCTTACGATATTCAAACCACTCCACAAAAAAATGCAGGCTTCGGAAAAACATGAACAGATCTTTTCTCTCTTCTGCTCTGTAGGAATAAATGATTCTCTGATTAATAAATATAATTAAATGATAGACCCAATCTAGCTTTCTTATTTTTCCTTTTCATGTATCCTACACTAAAACCAAAAACTTGATGTAGTTCTACATATCAATTCCTACACTTGTGTGTGTGTGTTCCTCTGCTGTGACTGCTAATGCTACTTTCTCAGCCTAGAATACCCCTTTCCCCATTTTCAAACATTTAAGTCTATGTATTATTTAAATCACTCAAATGCCACATTCTCTGAAATTTTATTTGATGACTATAATACAATAAAGAATAATGAAGAACAGACAGTATGTAAGTGCCAGTTTCTGGCACAGCGCTTTAAAACCCTTGGAACTTCCTGAGTAACAGATGTGTCTTTGTTATGCTAATGAGTTGTCTCATAGTGGCTTCCACGTATTGCAGACTGGAGGCTGTTCACCAGGAAAACACATCAAACATCACCAAACACATCATTTGAGGGCTAACCGGGAGCATAGCAGAGCTTCCTGGTTGGTGAATACACTGATGTGCTGGGAGGATAATGTGCCTGGATTCCACAAGGAATCTCTGTCTCCCCAACCCCCAGACCTTCGTCTATGTATTACTTCCATTTGGCTGTGTCTGGGTTGTATCCTTCATAATAAAATGCTAATTATAAGTATAGTGTTTTCAGTATGTTCTGTGAGTGGTTCTGAGTGGTTCTAGCACATTATTAAACCTGAGAGATTTGTGGGAACTCCAGAATTTATGGTCAGTTGGTCCTAACTGCAGGTGGACCTTGATACTTGCAGCTGGAGTGTGAAGTAGAGGCACTCTTTGTGGAGACCTCTGCCTATAACTTGTGGGGTCTGTTAGTGTGAGAACTGAACTGAGCTGCAGGACATCCAGTTGATGACAGAGAACCACTGTCAGAACAATTACCACACCACCACACCACATATCCTATTCCCTAACAGCTAGAAATAATCTCATTTCTTTGCCTATGAGAACTGTCACAGGAATGAGTCTTAATTCTCTTAATAGTACATCTATGTTAATAATGTAAGTCACATACACCACAAGTAACTGGAAGGCAAGAACCATGTATCATTTAATCATTCATTTGATAAATGATTGCGGGAGTTGAGTTCCTGTACCAGTCATGATAAAGTAAGCATATTCCACCCCAATGCTTCCATTAACTATAATTTAAAACCATGAACACAGTACATAAAGCAAATATCAGAAACTCTGAAATGTGGAAAGAAGAAAGCAGGACAGGTAGAGTCTTCAGGAATCAAGGGAGGACCTGGAAATGAATTCCTTAGGATTTATTTTTGCCTCCTGTATATCCCAGTCTGTACACAGGAGCAAACTGCAACCCAGAATTACCAAAGGGTACATTAACAACAACAACCCAAAAGGCCCCAGGAAAGACCATTCCCTCTAACCAAAGGAGATCATGCAAAATCAGAAGAAACAGGCCCGGCAGAAGGGAACCCTAATGCCAAAGAGGAGCTGTGCCCCTTTCACTCCTAATCAGGCACTTTAGCCACAGAGGCTGAGGTGTGAAGCCTGTCAACCATCACTGCCAACAATAAGAAAAGCAGGCAAAGCAGAGTCCTCACCTCCCAATCAGGTACTGCTATCAGAAAGACTGAGAGAGGAAGCTTTGTCAGCTAGCCCCACCTGACACCAAGCAAACATAAGCAAAGAAAGGATGTCATTTCTGATCTCGACCAGCATGGCAGCTGCACACACAGTGGAGTGCTCTGTTAACTTTCCACACCCTGCACTTAAGTCATCCCAAGAAGAGATAAGGAAGAATCAGAGAAGAGGAGCCTTCAGACAAGAATCTTTTACATCTGTTTATGAAGTCCTAAATAACCCCTACATAAAACGAACCAGAATCTACACAGAAAAAAATACTGAAAACTAAATTATAGTGTAGAATAATTTCCAGAATTCACATTGGCCTCGGGATAGTACATAAGTGGGGCAGACCACAATAGGATATTGAACTACAGACTAAAGTGGGCTAGGGTGTGCTTTTGAATTAGAAATGCATCAATAAGAACAACAACAACAAAAAAAGGCAAAATAGGAAGTGCTAGGGGGTCATCCTGTCTTAGAAACACTGAAAACTACTGCATAGCTGTCAGAATCACTTTTACTGGAATTTGGGAAGAGAGTAAAAAGCTTACAACTGAGAAAACACTTAATCAGAAAAAGGGCAACTGAAAAAGGGTAAGAGCGTTTTGTAGTACTGTAACATACCCTTGCCACACTCCCTACCTGGCCACAGTAGCGGTCTTAAAGATAGCATGCTACTTTACTAGCCTGAGAACCTAATCCTGACAACAGTCAAAGGGATCTTGTTCTCAAGGAATTGTTTGTCTTGACTCGGTTCCCAAGTAAAAGAGACCTCATTCCTAAGGAATTGTTTTGATTCAAGGGGTCTGACTGCATTTCAGCTAAGTCAGAACTTTCTTACAATTGGTACAAGAGCTAGAAAGAAATTAGGTAGATAGTGAGGGTTAAGAAGCCCTCAGCAAGGCTTCCCTTTTAATAAAAGTAGCTCCCAAATCATTTCTTTTCTAACAAAGAGCAGCCTGAAAAATAGAGCTGCAAACATAGACAAGCAAGCTAGAAGTTTGCACAAGTAAATGCTCTGCAATAGAAAAGGGATACCTGGAAGCCAAGTATGTTAAACAAGGAGGCTGCATCTTCCCTTTTCTTTTTCTTTTTTTTTTTTTGAGACAAAGTCTCACTCTGGAGTGCAGTGGTGCAATCATGGCTCACCAAAACCTCCGCTTCCTGGGTTCAAGTGATTCTCCCGCCTCAGCCTCCCAAGCAGCTGGGATTACAGGCGTGTGCCATGATGCCTGGCTAATTTTTTTGTGTATTTTTAGTAGAGACAGGGTTTCACCATATTGGCCAGGCTGGTCTCGAACACCTGACCTCAGGTGATCTGCCCACCTCGGCCTCCCAAAGTGCTGGGATTACAGGCGTGAGCCACTGCACCCGGTCTCCATCTTCCCTTTTCTTTGTCACCACGTGTACGGTAAAAAAGTAGGCAACATGGCGCTGGCCCGGTAGAGAACCATCTGCATAATAAAAGATCAGGGTGGGGTAGCCAGCTTCTTCACATCCTATGCAAGTGGCACACCTGGTCCGACCAATTTTTTGTGCCCTATGTAAATCAGACACTGCCTCCTCAAGCTCATCTGTAAAACCTGCATTTGACTGCGGAAGCGGCAACCCATTTTCTCCGTGACTCCTCTCTGTGCAGACAGCTCCTCTCCTTCTTTCACCTATTAAACATCCACTCTTAACCTCACAGTGGTGTGTTTATGTCCTGGTTTTCCGTGGCTGTGGGACAATGAACCTTGGGTATTACCCCAGACAACAATGCTGCTTCACCATGAAGACATAGCTACACGGGATGTTTTTCAAAAATACTAAAAGGCAAATTAACAAGTAGCTGCTGTGTAGGGCAAAAGAACAGTTGAGACAAACAACAGATATGCTGAAAGCCAAGGAAAGAAAAGGTAGGGAATGAGAATCTTTGGGGAATAAAGTCTTGGAAAAAGTGCTCAAGTATACCAGGGAACTAGAAAGCCACTTGAATGCTCAGGGCAGAATGCATGCTTAGAAGAGATCTGAGGGGAGCATAACTTCAACCTTTGGCTAATCTCTAGGCTAAGGATAGGACTAAGGCAGGGTTGTGAAAGACCTGGCTAAGCACTGAAGTAGTGTCCCCATACAGAAACAAAATGCATATACCTGGAGAAGATATCTTTTTTTTCTTATTTTTTTCCTTTTTTCTCATCACAATATTCAAAATGTACAGTATTTAATGACAATAACAAAAAACTAAGCATGCAAACAAACAAGAAAATATGGCCCAGTCATGGGAAAAAAAAAAAGAAATTAACAGAAACTTATCCTGTTGAATGACTAGGGGAATTACTAGGCTATAACTTTAAATCAACTGTCTTAAATATGTTTAGAGAACTCAAGAAAACCAAGAGAACAAAGTATGCAACAAACAGGAAATGGCAATAAAGAGAGAAATTTTTACAAAAGAAATAGAAATTTTAGAACTGAAAAGTACAACAAATGAAATTAAAAATTCACTAAAGGGGCTCAACAGCAGATTGGAGCGGGCATAAGAATCAGTAAAAATGGCCGGGCGCGGCGTCTTACGCCTGTAATCCCAGCACTTTAGGAGGCCGAGGTGGGCGGATCACAAGGCTAGGAGACCAGCCTAGCCAATGTGGTGAAACCCCGTCTCTATTAAAAAAACCACAAAAATTAGCCGGGTTTGGTGGTGTGTGCCTGTAATCCCAGCTACTTGGGAGGCTGAGGCAGGAGAATCCCTTGAACCCAAGAGGCGGAGGTTGCAGTGAACTGAGATCACGGCACTGAGCTCCAGCCTGGGCAACAGAGTGAGACTCCATCTCCAAAAAAAAAAAAAAGAATCAGTAAAAATGAATATAGGTCAAGTGAAATTATCCAGTCTAAGACAGAAAAAAGAATGAAGAAAAATAAACGGAGCCTAAGAGACGTGTGGGACACCCAAAAAAGTACTAACGTATACATAATGAAAGTCAAAGAAGGAAAGCTGAAAAAAAAGGGAGCTGAAATTATATCTTGAGAAATAATAGTCAAATCCCTCTGGATGAAAAAGTTAATATACACAACCAAGAAGTGCATAAACTGCAAATAGGATAAACTCAAAGAGATCCACATCAAGACACATTATAGTAAATCTGTTGAACTCCAAAGAGAGAGAATCCTGAGACTGATATCCAGCAAAACTCTCTCACAAATGCAATAGAAATTAAGACATTCCTTGATTAAAGAAAGCTGAGGTCTGTTACTTGTAGACTTGACCTACAAAAAAATGTTCATGGGAATTCTTCAGGCTAAAAGGAAAAAACGCTGAACAGTAACTGAAAACCATATACAGAAATAATGAACAATGGTTACATAGGTAAGTAATGAAGAAAGTATCACTGTATTTTGATTAATAAGCCCTCTTTTTCGCATATGATTTAAAGACAAATGCATAAAACAAAAATTACAAATCTATGTTAATGGCCAAACAATGTAGAAAGATGTAATCTGTGACAATCACAATATAAGGGGGAGAAACATAGATATAAGAAGCAGTTTCCTTCCTTCCTTCCTTCCTTCCCTCCCTCCTTCCTTCCCTCCCTCCTTCCTTCTTCCTTCCTTCTTTCCCTTTCTTTCTTTCTTCCTTTCTTTCTCTTTTCTTCCCTCTGTTGCCCAGGCTGGAGTGTAGTCGGCTCGCTGCAGACTCCCTGCCTCCGGCTCCCAAGATTCTCCTGCATCGGCCTGCGGGCTGCCTGGGATTGCGGGCACGCGCCACCACC
This sequence comes from Hylobates moloch, assembly GCF_009828535.3. Classification (NCBI taxonomy): domain Eukaryota; kingdom Metazoa; phylum Chordata; class Mammalia; order Primates; family Hylobatidae; genus Hylobates; species Hylobates moloch. The sequence goes on along the minus strand of NW_026652285.1, from coordinate 64,803,511 downwards.
CCTGCCTGGTTTGTGTCCTTTGGCTGGAGGCGGGATTTCGCCATTTTGGACAGGCTGGTCTCCGGCTCCTGACCTCCAGCGGTCTGCCCGCCTCGGCCTCCTGAGGTACTGGGACTGCAGACGGAGTCTCGCTCACTCGGTGCTGGGTGTTGCCCGGGCTGGAGTGCGGTGGCATGGTCTTGGCTCGCTGCAGCCTCCGCCTCCCAGCCGCCTGCCTTGGCCTCCCAGGGTGCTAGGTGCTGGGTGTTGCCCGGGCTGGAGTGCGGTGGCATGGTCTTGGCTCGCTGCAGCCTCCACCTCCCAGCCGCCTGCCTTGGCCTCCCAGGGTGCTAGGATTGCAGCCTCCGCCCGGCCGCCGCCCCGTCTGGGAGGTGAGGAGCGTCTCTGCCAGGCCGCCAGTTGTCTGGGATGTGAGGTGCGCCTCTGCCCGGCCGCTCCGTCTGTGAGGTGAAGAGCGCCTCTGCCCGGCCTCTGCCCGGCCACCGCCCAGTCTAGGAAGTGAGGAGCGTCTCTGCCTCGCCGCCCATCCTCTGGGATGTGAGGAGCGCCTCTGCCCGGCCGCCCCATCTGGGAAGTGAGGAGCGCCTCTGCCCGGCCGCCCCGTCTGGGAAGTGAGGAGCGCCTCTGCCCGGCCGCCACTCCGTCTAGGAAGTGAGGGGCGTCTCTGCCCAGCCGCCCCATCTGGGAAGTGAGGGGCGCCTCTGCCCGGCCGCCCCGTCTGGGAGGAAGTGAGAGCACCTCTGCCCGGCCGCCCCGTCTGGGAAGTGAGGAGCGCCTCTGCCCGGCCGCCCCGTCTGGGAAGAAGTGAGGAGCGCCTCTGCCCGGCCGCCACCCCGTCTAGGAAGTGAGGAGCGCCTCTGCCCGGCCGCCCCGTCTGGGAAGTGAGGAGCACCTCTGCCCGGCTGCCCCATCTGGGAAGAAGTGAGGAGTGTCTCTGCCCGGCCGCCCCGTCTGGGAAGTGAGGAGCGCCTCTGCCCAGCCGCCCATCGTCTGGGAAGTGAGGAGCGCCTCTGCCCCGCCGCCCATCATCTGGGAAGTGAGGAGCACCTCTGCCCGGCCGCCCATTGTCTGGGATGTGAGGAGCGCCTCTGCCCGGCCGCCCCGTCTGGGAAGTGAGGAGCGCCTCTGCCTGGCCGCCCCGTCTGGGATGTGAGGAGCACCTCTGCCCGGCCGCCCATTGTCTGGGATGTGAGGAGTGCCTCTGCCCGGCCGCCCCATCTGGGAAGTGAGGAGCGCCTGTGCCCGGCCGCCCCATCTGGGATGTGAGGAGCGCCTCTGCCCGGCCGCCCCATCTAGAAGGTCTACCACGGAGGCCAGACGCAATGTGGGGGCTGGAAGTGGTGGCTCACGCCTGTAGTCCCAGCACTCTGGGAGGCCAAGGCGGGTTGATCACTTGAGGCTAGGAGTTCGAGACCAGCCTGGCCAACATGGCGAAACATATGAAAAATACAACAGACAAACCAACCAACCAACCCAGCAACAACAAAACAGGTCTACCCTGGAGTCATACTCTAATTTTTTCTATTTTCCTCCCTTTCTGATCCTTTATCCCACTTTCTTTTTCTTCCTCTTCCTTCTCCTTCCTCTTTGTCAAAGACATAGAGGATTGAGTTATTATCGTTGATCCATACAAAGTCCCTCTCTCATTTATTTTCTTTAATTCCCACCCCCCATTTCTATTCCCCGTCTTCCCATGTGCAACCTTCCTAATATGTTTGATATGCATTTTTTTGTTTGTATGTATTTTTAGAAAATGTTTATTGTTTTGTGTGCAAAAAAAAATTTTAAAAAGCAGAGTTTTTGCAAATTATTAAAGGTATTATTAATACCAATCTAGTTTAATATTAATTTAAACTAGGTTGTTATAAGTTTAAGATATTACCTGTAATTCTCAAGGTAACCAGTAAGAAAATAACTAAAGACTGGGAGGCCGAGGTGGGCAGACCACCTGAGTTTGGGAGTTCAAGACCAGCCTGACCAACATGGAGAAACCCCGTCTCTACTAAAAATACAAAAATTAGCTGGGTGTGGTGGCGCATGCCTATAATCCCAGCTGCTCAGGAGGCTGAGGCAGGAGAATCACTTGAACCCAGGAGGGGTTCACATACACACACACACACACACACACACACACACACACACACAGCAAATAGCAAAATAGCAGAAGTAAATATTTCCTTATCAGGAATTGGTTTAAATGTAAATGGATTAAACTCATCATCAAATGGCAGAGATTGGCAGAATAATTTTTTTTTTTTTTTTTGTCACTGCTGGAACAGGAAAGCAAGCCAGTAGCAATTCAGCAACTGGGGGTAGACCAAGCCAGCACCATAGATACATTTTTCAGGAAAGAAGTCCTCCCTTATAAAAGCAAATGCCAAAAAAGAAGTGCCTGCTACAGCGTATGTGCAGATATCAACATAAGGGAACAGGTACATGAAAAGCAAGAAAACAGGACACCTACAAAGAAACACAATAATTATTTAGCAATAGACAGTCAAAAAGAAATTTCAGAAATCTCAGATAAAAAAAAAAATTGATTTTTTTTTTTTTTTTTTTTTTTTTTTTGAGATGCAGTCTCGCTCTGTCACCAGGCTGGAGTGCAGTGGCATGATCTCGGCTCATTGCAACCTCTGCCTCCTGGGTTCAAGCGGTTCTCCTGCCTCAGCCTCCCAAGTAGCTGGGAGTACAGGCACGCACCACCATGCCCAGCTAAATTTTGTATTTTTAGTAGAGACGGGGTTTCACCATGTTGGCCAGGATGGTCTTGATCTCTTGACCTCATGATCCACCCACCTCGGGCTCCCAAAGTGCTGGGGTTACAGGCGTGAGCCACCATGCCCGGCCTCAAAACATTAATTGAGTCGCGGCAGACACGCGGCACTGCAACTCCCCCAGGTCCGCCCATTCTCCTGCCTCCTATGACAGCCCCCACCCGTAGAGACGGGGTTTCACCGTGGTCTCGATCTCCTGACCTCGTGATCCGCCCACCTCGGCCTCCCAAAGTGCTGGGATTACAAGCGTGAGCCACCGCGCCTGGCCCAAAACATTAATTTTTAAAGAAGCTCAGTGAGATACAAGAGAATTCAGAAAAACAATACAAAGAAATCAGGAAAATAATTCAGGATATGAATGATAAATTTATCAAAGAGATCGATATTTTTAAAAGAACAAAACAAATTCTGGAACTGAAGAAATCACTGAAGGAAATATAAAATACATTTGAAAGCTTCAACAGTAAACCAGATCAGGCAGAAGAAAGAATCTCAAGACCTGAAAACAGGTATGTTGGTATAGCCCAGTCAGAAATATATATATATTTTTAAATAAAAAGACATGGGGTCTCACGATGTTAAAGAGGCTGGTCTCAAACTCCTAGCCTCAAGCGATCCTCCCATCTCAGCCTCCCAAAGTGTTAGGATTATAGGCATGAGCCACTGTGCCTGGCCAAATTAAAAAACAAAAAAGCCTTTGTGACATTTGGGACAACATGAAGTGACCAAATTTACAAATTAGCAGTATACTCAAGGGCAAAGAAACAAAGGATTAGGAAACTTATTTAATAAAATAACAGATGAAACCTTCCCAAGTCTATCAAGAGATTTAGACATTCAGAAACAAAATGTTCAATGACCTCAAAGCAAATGCAATGCAAAAAGATCCTCCTCACAGCACATTACAATCAGACTGTCTAAAGTCATATTTAAAGAGCAAATCCTATAAACAGCAAGAGAAAGGAGTCTAGTCACCTATCAAAAAAAAAAAAAAGAAAAAGAAAAAACCTCAATCAGACTAACAGTGGATTTCTCAGGAGAAAACTCACAGGCCAGAGGAGAATGGAATGATATATTCAGTGTGTGAAGAAAATAACTGGCAACTAAATGTAGTCAACTAAATTCTCATGCATAAATGAAAGAGAAATAAAGTCATCCCAACACAAATGCTAAAAGAATTCATTACCACTAGACCATCCCTAGAAGAAATGCTCAAGGAAGTCCTAAACTTGGAGGCGAAAGGATGACATTTACCATCATGAAATCACATGAAAGTGTAAAACTCACTGGTAAAGAAAACATACAAAGCAAGAAAATAATTCAAACAGTATCACTACAAAAATCTACCAAACCACAATGACAAACTGTAAGAGAAAAAGACAGGAACAAAGAATATATAAAACAACAGAAAACAACAGTATGACAGGAACAAAGCCTCACATATCAATAATAAACTGGAACATAAACAGATTAAATTCTCTTCTTAAAAGATATAGAAAGGATGAATGGATTCAAACATATTATCCACATAGACACTGCTTACAAGAAACTCACTTTAACACTAAAGACAAATATAGATTGCAATTAAAGGGATGGAAAAAGATATTCCATGCAAACAAAATCCAAAAGCAAGTGGTGGCTATACTTATATCAGCTAAAATGAACTTTAAGTCAAGAACAGTTAAAAAAAAAAAAAAGATGGCTGGCACGGTGACTTACATCTGTAATCCCAGCACTTTTTTTGTTTTTTTTTTTTTAGATGGAATCTCACTCTGTTGCCCAGGCTGGAGTACAGTAGCATGAGTCTCGGGAAGCTGAGGCAGGAGAATCACTTGAACCTGGGAGATGAAGCTTGCAGTGAGCCAGGATCAAGCTACTGCACTCCAGCCTGGGCAACAGAGAGAGACTCTGTCTCAAAAAGAAAAAAAAAAAAAAAAAGGTCATTATATAATGATAAAGGAGTCATTTCAGAAAAAATATGTAACAATTCTAAATACATATATACACCCAATATAGGAGCATCCAGATTCATAAAGCAAATATTATCAAATATAAAGAGAGAGCTAGATTGCAACACAATAATAATGAGGGACATCAATACCCCATTCACAGCATTAGACAGATCATCTGGAAAGAAAATAAACAAACAAAAAACATTGGATTTAAATTGGACTTAAGACCAAATGGACCTAACAGACATTTACAGAACATTCTATCCAACAACTGCAGAATATACATTCTTTTCATCAGAACGTAGAACATTCTACAGGACAGACTACATGTTAGGACACAAAACAAGTCTCAACATTTTTAAAAATCAAAATCATAGCATGTGTCTTCTCAGAACACACTGGAATACAACTAGAAATCAACACCAAAAGGAACCCTGGAAGCTATACACATACATGGAAATTAAACAACATGTTCCTGAATGATCACTGGGTCAACAAAACAATTAAGATAGAAATAAAAAAAAGTCTTGAAATAAGTAAAAATGGGCCAGGCGCGGTGGCTCACGCCTGTAATCGCAGCACTTTGGGAGGCTGAGGCGGGCGGATCACGAGGTCAGGAGATTGAGACCATCCTGGCTAACACGGTGAAACCCCGTCTCTACTAAAAACACAAAAAAGTTAGCCAGGCGTGGTGGCGGGCGCCTGTAATCCCAGCTACTCTGGAGGCTGAGGCAGGAGAATGGCGTGAACCCGGGAGGCGGAGCTTGCAGTGAGCGGAGACCGAGCCACTGCACTTCAGCCTGGGAGACAGAGCGAGACTCCGTCTCAAAAAAAAAAAAAAAAAAAAGAAATAAGTAAAAATGGAAACACCATACAAAAATCAGTGAGATACAGCAAAAATGGTGCTAGGAGGGAAATTTATAGCAATAAATGCTGACATCCAGAAGGTAAAAAGTTATAAACTATAAATCTGACAATGCACCTCAAGGAACAAAGCAACAACAAACCAAACAGAAAATTAGCAGAAGAAAAGAATTACAAAAGGTCAAAGCAGAACTAAATGAAATAGAGAGTGAAAAAATAAATAAATAAATAATGCAAAGGACCAACAAAACAAAAAGTTGGTTATTTGAAAAGATAAACAAAACTGACAAACCACTAGACTAACCAAGAAAAGACCTAAACAATTTAAATGAAAATGGAGACAATACAAATGAGACCACAGAAATAAAAAAGATGAGAGACTATTATCAACAACTTATAATGACAAGCTGTAAAACCTAGAGGAAATGGAAACATACAACATACCAAGATTGAATCAGAAATAAATAGAAAACTTGAACACAATGAGTAATGAGATTGAATCAATAAGAAGTCTCCTAGGTTGGGCGTGGTGGCTCACGCCTGTGATCCCAGCACTTTGGGAGGCTGAGGCAGGTGGATCACCTGAGGTCAGGAGTTCAAGACCAGCTTGGCCAACATGGTGAAAGTACATCTCTACAAAAAATACAAAAATTAGCCGGAATGGTGGTGCGCCACTGTATTCCCAGCTACTTGGGAGGCTGAGGCAGGAGAATCACTTGAACCCGGAAAGTGGAGGTTGCAGTGAGCCAAGATCACGCCACTACTGCACTCCAGCCTGGGAGACAGAGTGAGATTCCATCTCAAAAAAACAAAAAAACAATAAAAAGTCTAACATAGAAAAGACCAGGACCAGAAGGAGTAACAGCTGAATTCTATCAAACATACATAGAAGAACTAATATTTATCCTCCTGAAACTATTCCTAAATCATCGAAGAGGAGGGAATTCTCCCTAACTCACTACGAGAGGCCAGCATTACCCTGATACTAAAACGAGTTAAGGACACAAACACACAGAAGAAAACTACAGGCCCATATTCCTGATGAACACAGATGCAAAATCTTAACAAAGTAACCAGCAAACCAAACCCAAAAGCACATCAGAAAGATAATATACCACGATCAGATGTAATTTATACCAAAGATGCAAGGATGATTCAACATATACAAATCAATAAATGTAATATATCACATCTACAAGATATAGGGAAAAAAACATATAATCTCAATTGATGCAGGAAAAGCATTTGATAAAATTCAACATCCTCCCAGGATTCAAACACTCAACAAACTAAGCATGGAGGGCATATATCTCAAAATAATACAGGCTACATACAAAAAACCCAAGCTAACATCATACTGAAAGTTGAAAGCCTTTCCTCTAGAAACTAGAATAAGACTTCTATCACTCCTATTCAACATATGACCAGAAGTCCTAGCCACAGCAATCAGGCAAAGGAAAGAAATAAAAGGCATCCCAATTGGAAAAGAAGGTGAAATTGTCTCTTTTTGCTTAAATGATCTTATATCTAGAGAAACCTAGACTCTACCAAGAAACTCTTAGATTTGATAAATGAATTTAGTTAAGTTGCAGGACAAAATCAATGTACAAAAATCAGTAGTGTTTCTATACACCAATAACAAATGTGCCATCTCATTCACATCCCATGCTCATTGCTTTGAAGAATTAATACTGTTAAAATGACCATATTGTCTAAAGCAATCTACCAATTCAGTGCAATCCTAGCCAATCTCTAGAGATAATCAACAATTTGCCCTTGAGTGAGTTTTTCAAATGCAAAAACAACCAACCCAGAATCCACACCTCCAACCACCTCCTTTACCAGTTCTCTCCACTATCCACCTGCTGTAATCACCCCAGGGCCATATACAAGAGAGTTAACTAGGGACAGGTCCTCTGACCCAGAGCTCACCGAAATTATTCAAACAAGCCAAGCTTAAGCCGGCTTATGCTGCCTCAACCATTCCTTCCCACGGAAACCACAATAAAAGCTCTTGCTCCTAGATTTCCCCTTTCCTATTTGTCTCTTGACTGACCCCAGTGCTCCTCATGTGGCCCCTATGGTGTGGTGGGCCTCTCCCTTTTATGAACTGTAACTACATTTTTAATGGCAATTGTCTCTTTATCTGTTAGCCTCACTATATTATTAGTTAATAATAATAATAAAAGCTATTACAATAGGCTCCCATTTATTTATTTTTAGAGATAGTGTGTTGCTCTGTCACCTAGCCTGGAGTGCAGTGGCATGATCGTAACTCACTGTAACCTGGAGCTCCTGAGCTCAAGTGACCCTCCTATGTCAGCCTCCTGAGCAGCTACAACTACAGGCAGGCAGACCTGGCAAATGTTTTTCAATTTATTTTTTTGTAGAGACAGGGTCTCACTATGTTGCCAACACTGGTCATGAACTCCTGGGCTCAAGCGATCCTCCCATCTCAGCCTCCCAAACCATTAGGATTACAGGCATGAACCACTGCATCTGGGCCATTGATTCTTAACTTTTAAATATTAACCATGCAGTGTATATGAACACAGATATATGTCAAATATAAGCTGCTGATTCCTGTCAGTAGCCAAAAAAAACTATCCACAATATATAAATACCAGAGGTGAGATTTAGTTTCTCCATATTTGGTCACTCAAAAGGTCCTGTAACAGATGATGAACTCATTGGGACTGCTTCCCAGAGAGACCTCATGAAATTGGTCTTCACAGCAGCTATAGTGATATTTTTATGAAGGTGATTAATTTGGTGCAGCTCTTGGTCATTGAATAAATGGCCCCATGAAGCTGCTTTGAAGCTAATTTTGATAAAATTATTAGAAGCTAGAATATAGGCTGAGTATCCCTTATCCAAAAATGATTGGTACCAGAAGCGTTTCAGATTTTGAATTTTTTTCAGATTTTGAAATATTTGCATGTATATAATGAGATATCTTGGGGACAGTGTCCAGGTCTTGAAGGTAATTTTATACAATATTTTAAATAATTTTATATGTGAAACAAAGTTTGTGTACAATGATCCATGAGAAAACAAAGATGTCACTATCTCAGCCACCCATGTGGATGATCTATGGCTATATAGCATCATCATCATTCCTGATTCAGAATTTATGATACCAATAAGCAATAATTTTCTTAACTTATTCACACATAAGAACTTAACAGTGAAAAACAGGACATGTCATTAAATAGTGAAAAAATAATGTATGCAGTGTAGTATCACCAAAATACCAGTTTACCAGCTTTTAAAAAAAGCAACAACTGACAATGGTAGGCTTTCAGTCTCCACCTATGATGCTGTGTTTTGATTAAAATGTTACTATAGGCCAGGTACGGTGGCTCACGCCTGTAATCCCAGTGCTTTGGGAGGCCAAGGCGGGTGAATCGCCTGAGGTCAGGAGTTTGAACAGACTGATCAATGTGGTGAAACCCCATCTCTACTAAAAATACAAAAATTAGCTGGGCGTGATGGCGGGCACCTGTAATCCCAGCTACTCTGGAGGCCGAGGCAGAAGAATCGCTTGAACCCAGGAAGCGGAGGTTGCAGTGAGCCAAGATCGCACCATTGCACTCCAACATGAGCAACAAGAGTGAAACTCCATCTCAAAAAATAAATAAAATAAAATAAAATGTTACTGTATACTGTATTTTATTTTTTTCAGGTGAGAAGAAACATAAGAAGCAATTGTGGGACCAAGAAATGGGTTCTCTAGGGATAAGGAAGCATTCTGCTGGATGGCTCCTGTAGAGCCATTTGTAAATGTTTCCTCCAAAGGCCAGGCACGGTGGCTCACGCCTGTAATCCCAGTACTCTGGGAGGCTGAGGCGAGCAGATCACCTGAGACCAAGAGTTCGAGACCAGCCTGCCCAACATGGCAAAACCCTGTCTCTACTAAAAATACAAAAATAAGCTGGGTGTGGTGGCGTGCGCCTGTAATTCCAGCTACTCGGGAGGCTGAGGCAGGAGCATTGCTTGAACCTGAGAGGTGGAGGTTGCAGTGAGCCGAGATTGTGCCACCGCACTCCAGCCTGGGAGACAGAGTGAGACTCTGTCTCAACAAATAAAGGAATACATGAAAATAAAATAAACGTTTCCTCCACAGTTATCTGCCTCATTAACAACAATTTTTGTCTTATTAATCTAGCTTTGATTTTAGAATCTGACATGATTTCTTGTTCTGTTATGAAGGCACGCTGCTACCGCAGCTGAAGGGAGCTAGGTCTTTTTCCCTTGAGGATGTTGAATGAACTGCATTGTACACGTGCGTTTTGACTGCAAACGCAAGTCAGGTGTGGAATTTTCCACTTAAGGTATCACGTCAGCAATCAAAAAATTTCAGATTTTAGAGCAGTTTGGATTTTAGATTATGGATGTTCAACCTGCAGTAACTCCATGAGAGCTCTTGGGGAAGTCAGTACTGAACTAACTGAATCGTGATCCTCCAAACAATGTCCTCAAAACAGCCTCAGATGTTTGAAAAAATGAGCACGTGTGTGTAATAATCATTCAGCTTACCTATACAATGATTAATCAGAGGAATAATTTCTTCCCAAATCCCTTCCAGGTATAATTTTTTAGACTTTTCTGTGTTTTATTTTTAAAATAATGCCTTTTTAAAAAGAAAAAGACCACGGATACTGAAGAAAGCATCTGGCACATAAAATTCATTATTGAGGACTCTTAACTAGATCAGTTGAGTGATCTGTAAATAGTGGTGGGCATATATACTTACTAAAGGAGTTTAGGAATCTGTGCCACAAGTAATACCAAACAATAAGTAATCTGTAAAATGAAGTAATTTTATGTCTAGAGGGTGGCCCAAAGAAACAGTGTTTTGTATATCTGGTTTCGCTGAGAAGGATTCCCCAAGTACTGGTAATCATCTCATGTTATAAAGAAGAGATCTAAGTTGTGGATATTCTTCTACAGCTCTATCATTCCAAGTCCAGCAAATTCCATCATTTCTCAGACATATTTTATTCTTTAATTCATAAATTTATAAGTTTTTAGAATGGGACAGAACCCTGGAAATAATTTTTTTTTTTTTTTGAGACGGAGTCTCGCTCTGTCACCCAGGCTGGACTGCAGTGGCGCTGTCTTGGCTCACTGCCAGCTCTGCCTCCCAGGTTCACACCATTCTCCTGCCTCAAACTACTGAGCAGCTGGGACTACAGGTGCCCGCCACTGTGCCTGGCTAATTTTTTGTATTTTTAGTAGAGACGGGGTTTCACCATGTTAGCCAGGATGGTCTCAATCTCCTGACCTCGTGATCCGCCCACCTTGGACTCCCAAAGTGCTGGGATTACAGGCATGAGCCACCGTGCCCGGTGAACCCTGGAAATAATTATTTCCAGTTCTTTCATTTTGCAGATAACTCCACAGAGATTAAACACCTTTTCTAATTCAATACTGTTAGTCATTAGTTTAAGAAAAAAAAAGAAATGAAATACATAAAGGTACATTGTCCTTATTATCACAAATTTATAATTTACATGAGGATAAGAATAGTTATAGGCTGGGCACAGTGGCTCACGCCTATAATCCCAGCACTTTGTGAGGCCGAGACGGGTGGATCACCTAAGGTCACGAGTTTGAGACCAACCTGGCCAACGTGGTGAAACCCCATCTCTACTAAGAATACAAAAATTAGCAAGGCGTGGTGGTGGACGCCTGTAATCCCAGCTGCTCAGGAGGCTGAGGCAGGAGAATCGCTTGAACCCAGGAGGTGGAGGTTGTAGTGAGCCAAGATCATGCCCCTGAACTCCAGCATGAGTGAGAGCACAAGACTCTGTCTCAAAAAAAAAAAAAAAAAAAAAAGAGTAGTTATAATACGAGGCATAATTTGATACATTTTTGATACATTTTTAGAGAGTACCTAGGGTTGATAACCAACTGATATGATTAGGCCAGGCAACCTCCTCCATGTACTCCTATGCCACATTCTCAATAAGGCCTTCCCCAATCAAGCTATTTAAAAATGGATACCTTCCCTCCTCCTGTGCAGCCCATCCTAGTTTATTTTCTCCCCACCACTTATCAATATCTAATATATTATTTATTTTACATATCTGTTTTGTTTATTGCCTGTTTCCCCTACTAGAAAATAAATCTCTTGAGTTTATGAAGATGGGTTTTTCTTTTGTTCACTGCTACATATTAAGTACAACGACAATGCTTGGCTGCAGAATAGGCAACACGTAACTGCTGGATAAATGAAGAAATACTAGTGACTTCTCTGTCTAATCTCTGCTTAACTTCAGGTCTTATATTTTCAAGTGGTTTGTTAGACGATTCACTCAAGAACTGTTTGAACACCAACCATGTACAAGGCACTCTCCTAGGTTACCTGGGGCTAATACTATCCCTCCCTCTCCCTTAGAGTAGACATTGTATGCATTTATATTCCTATAGCATGTACTCTACCACCAATTACCATGTAACATTGGTTTTGTGCATACACTAGGTTGTAAGCTTCATAAAACTGAAAATTATCTTGTTCATCATTGTATTCTTAGAGACTAATACAATGCAAAGGACATAATATGCTTTTAACATATATGTATTTATTTATTTATTTAAAAATTTACATACAGTCAAATTCACTCTTTTTTTAATTTTATGATTTTGGCCAAATGAATAGAGTTGTGTATCCAACACAACAACCAGTTCCATCCAAAGAAGAATCACAGCAAATTTACTGTTAAGCCATAAGACAACAGACAAATGCCTCTAAAGTACTCAGGAGAAAAAACCCAAAGAACCAAAACAGTCAACCAAGGATTCTATACCCAGAATGATGTCTTTCAAAACCAAAAATGAAATAAAGACTTTTAAGACCAAAATCATAGAAAAAGCTAAAAATTCCATTAAAAGCAGAATATCAGGCCAGGCACAGTGGCTCACATTTGTCATCCCAGCACTTTGGGAAGCCAAGGCAAGATGACTGCTTGAGCCCAGGAGTGTGAGACCAGCCTGGGTCACATAGTGAGACCCCCATTTCTAAAAAAAAAATTTTTTTCTAATTGAAAAAAAAAAGCAGGCCTTCACTACAAAAAAACAATAAGATTGGCTGAGTACAGTGGCTCATGCCTATAATCCCAGCACTCTGGGATGCCAAAGTGGATGGATCGCCTGAACCCAGGAGTTCAAGACCAGCCTGGGCAACATGGCAAAAACCCATCTCTACCAAAAATACAAAAAATTAGCTGGGCATGGTGGTGCATGCCTGTGGTTCCAGCTATTCAGGAGGCTGAGGTGGGAGGATCACTTAAGCCTGAGAGGCGGAGGTTGCAGTGAGCCAAGTTTGCACCACTGCACTCCAGCCTGGGCGACGGAGTGACACCTCATCTCAAAAAAAACAAACCAAAAAAAAAAAAAAAAAAACCAATAGGACTGAGCAAATGAATAATTTTGTTGATATTTCTAGGAGCCAAGTTTCTCAATATGGAAGAAAGGACATAGGAATGTGAAATGATGCTATGTATATAAACACATAAATACTATAAACTGGGGATAAGCTAGAGTAGAACTGGAGGCCTTGGTGTACACTCATGATTTTGTAAATATTTACAGTCATGTGTAGCTTAACAACAGGGATACATTCTGATAAATGCATTGTCAGATGATTTCTTCACTATAGGAACATCATACAGTGTACTTACACAAACCTAAATGGTACAGCCTACTGCAAACCTAGGCTATATGGTATGGCCTATTGCTCCCAGGCTATAAACCTATACAGCATTACTGTACTAAATACTGTAGGCAATTGTAAAACAATGTTAAGTATTTGTGCATTTAACATATCTAAACATAGGAAAGGTACAGTAAAATACAGTAATGTAATCATGAGACTACCTTTGTATATGCAGTCTGTCACTGATCAAAAAGTAGTTATGCGGCACATGACTATTTGTGCACATGAATATTATATGAATCATGATTTCTTATATTACAGGTTTGTGTGTGTGTGTGTGTGTATATATGTATAAATACATATTTTCTAGTACTGTTTGTTGAAAGAACCAAGAAGCAAAGACACTCCAATAGCAATGAACAGACCTAGTGTCAGATCTCAGTCTCTAATACCATTTCCCACAAAAAGAAACTCTGGTTCCTCAGATAAATTGCTGAGTCTACACCTAGGGCAGGACAGGTCTATGGTGAGCCTGGAAAATCTTTTAATGACAGAATATGAGGAAGTACTCAAAAATATAATAAGGAATTAACAAATGGATTCAGGAGCCAGCTTAAAGAGATTCCCTCTGATCAAATCCGGGATACTTTGAGCACCAAAATAAAGAAGAGTAAGAAATTATAAGTCGTTGGAAAAAAAAAAGAAATGAATGAATCCATACATATTATAAATATGGATACATATACATACATAGAAAATGGTGATCTATTTCTTAAGCATAATGCCAATTGCCTACTGAGAAATGTAGAGGAAGTGCTAGAGTTGAAAAATCATCATTTTGCAAACATCACAGTAGAGAGTAGATAAGGTAAGAACCATCATAGATGCTAAATTGAGGAAGAAATATTAATAAAGAGTAGTAATTGCATGGTCATCAGGTGTGTCCCCACAGATTGCATATTGGAGCCAAAGGAGAAAAAATTAATTATCATATAGTGGAGAAATACAACAGTTTCATTGAGTGAAAAACTTAGTATCACCTATGAGGGACAGCTATGCTGAGAAGGACAAAATATCACCTATGCAGATTTTGCCTAAGAAGGCACAGCATCAACTGATCACAATAGATGATCAAAGACAAAATAAGAAACATTTTATTGGGGGAAAAAAGTAGAAAGAGAAAGAAACAAAAAAAAGTGGAAAGAACTTTTTTTTTTTAGAGACAAGTCTTGCCCTGTGGCCCAGGCTGGAATGCAGTAGCTTCATCATAGCTCACTGCAGCCTCAAATGATACTCTTGCCTCAGCCCCTCAGGTAGCTACAACTATAGGCACGCACCACTATGCCAGGCTAATTTTTTTTTTTTTTTTTAACTTTTTGAAGAGATAGAGCCTTGCTCTGTTGCTCAGGATGGTTGCAGGAAGAGCTTTTTAAAAAGATGACAAAGTGAAACATGGCAAAGAAAGGCTAGGGAATAACTCCAGATTAAAGGAAACTAAAGAGACATGACAACTAAATGCAATACTCGAATTTATCTTATCTTATCTTACGATGGAGTCTTGCTCTGTCACCCAGGCTGGAGTGCAGTGGCACAATGTCAGCTCACTGCAACCTCCACTCCCCAGGTTCAAGGAGAAAGAAAATGCAATATAAGATATTACGAGATCAACTAAGAAAACTGGCATATGGAAAGCATATTAGATAAAAGTATCATATCAATGCCAATTTATGAAGTTGATCACTGCACTGTAATTATATAAGGGAATATCTCTAAACTTAAAACTGCACACTTGAGCCGGGTGCGGTGGCTCATGCCTGTAATCCCAGCAATTTGGGAGACCAAGGTGGGCGGATCACTTGAGGTCAGGAGTTCAAGACCAGCCTGGCCAGCATGGTGAAACCCCATCTCTACTAAAAATACAAAAAATTAGCTGTGCGTGGTGGTGCGTGCCTGCAATCCCAGCTACTCAGGAGGCTGAGGCAGGAGAATCACTTGAACCTGGGGAGCGGAGGTTGCAGTGAGCCGAGATTGTGCCACTGCACTCCAGCCTGGGTGACAGAGCAAGACTCCATCTAAAAATAAAATAAAATAAAATAAAATAAGGCTAGGTACGGTGGCTCATGCCTGTAATCCCAACACTTTGGGAGGCCGAGGTGCAGGGATCACTTGAGGTCAGGGGTTCGAGACCAGCTTGGCCAATATGGCGAAACCCCGTCTCTGCTAACAATACAAAAATTAGCCAGGTGTGGTGGCACGTGCCTGTAGTCCCAGCTACTAGGGAGGCTGAGGCTGGAGAATCACTTGAGCCTGGGAGGCAGAGGTTGCAGTGAGCCAAGATCTTGCCGCTGCACTCCAGCCTGGGCAACAGAGTGCAACTCCATCTCAAAAAAATAAATAAATAAATAAAGTAAAATAATAAAAATACACACTTAAGTATTCATGGGAAATGAGCCATGATATATGCAACATGTCCTAAAAAGCCTCCATATCAAGAACAGCAACAGAAACATTAAAAATCTAGATAAATATGGCCGGGCACAGGGGCTCAGGCCTGTAATCCCAGCACTCTGGGAGGCCGAGGCAGGCGGATCACGAGGTCAGGAGATCGAGACCATCCTGGCTAACACAGTGAAACCCTGTCTCTACTAAAAAATACAAAAAAAATTAGCTGGGCGTGGTGGAGGGCGCCTGTAGTCCCAGCTACTCGGGAGGCTGAGGCAGAAGAATTGCGTGAACCCGGGAGGCGGAGCTTGCAGTGAGCTGAGATTACACCACTGCACTCCAGCCTGGGCGACAGCAAGACTCCATCTCAAAAAATAAAATAAAATAAATAAATAAAAATAAAATAAAAAATAAAAATGTGGATAAATATGACAAACTATTAGCCTTTTCTTAAGTTTAATTTAAAGTATGTACAAAGGTTGAAGTAAAACATTATAATGTTATCTAATGGAGTTTTATTATTATCATTATTATATTTTCAGAGAGGGTCTCAGTCTCCCAGGCTAAAGTCCAATAGCATAATCATGGCTCACTGCACTGTCGAACTCCTGGGCTTAAGTAATTCTCCTACCTCAGCCTACCAAGTAGCTGGGACTACAAGTGCACCCCACCACAATAAGCTAATTTTGTTGTTGTTTTTGTAGAGATAGGGTCTTCCTTTGTTGCCCAGACTGGACTAATGGAGTTTTTCAGCACATACATGTGAATATAATTCACGTGAAAACTACCACATGAAGCAGGGCGGGGAAGTGATCCATGTGGTTATAGGACTACAAGACTATAATTGCAGTGGTAAAGTATCAAATCTAAATAGACTGTTAAAAGTTAGGTTATGTATGTTACAATCCCTACAGCAACCAATAAAGAATAATACAAATATAGCCAAAACGTGAATGAAATAAATTAAAAGAGATATTAAAATATATTTAAAGGAGAGGGTTTTGAGAAGATGACAGAATAGGAAGTACCAGAATTCCATCTCTCCACTTATATAACAATTTCACTGGCAGAATCTGTTTGATACAACCATTTGGAAACTCTGAGTCTAATGAAGGCTGGCAACATCCAGGCAAATGCTTGGAGAAGGGCTTGGATGGTAAATTGTGATGAATTTTAGCAAATTTCAGCTCTTAGAATAGCAGCAGCTACCCATTTCTTCACCCCCACCTCCCTGGCAGGCAGTCATGCGAGTATAACCAGAGCAGCTTACACACAGCTCATAGAGGCCAGAGCAAGCAAGCAAAAAAAAAAAAAAAGAACCCTGTCCTCCAGCCATAAGGGATCTGCGTTTTGTTCACTGCTGCTTCTTATCATGGAAGTGTAGACAGAGTCAGGCAGCCATTGTAGTTACACATCTCCACACTTTTGAAAACCCTGCTTCCTCCAGTTGAAGTGATTTCCAGGGGACTTAAAAGGCCAGAGCTCCTTTTTCCCACCTTCATTTTCTTCATTTCCCCTTTCTAAGAGCCAGACAATCAAGACTAGGACATTGACAAATAATTGCATATAAGGGGAGATTCTGTAAGAGACTGCACATACCCATGGAAAGCTTCAGGCCCAGAAACAAACTGAGAAGACCTTAAGTTTATACCTCGGGTTAATCCCTGGCACAGAGATGGCCTACGAAAATATGAATAAATAAATAAATAAAATAAATAATAACAATAACAAAAAAGCCTGTAAACCCTGGGGAAGAGGGAGAATCTGACTTTGGGGGTTACCACATTATTAGGTTCAAATGAGCCCTTTTCAACAACAACAACAACAAAACACAAGGGATACAAAGAAATAGAAAAGAAGGCTGGGCACGGTGGCTCATGCCTGTAATCCCAACATTTTGGGAGGCCAAGGCAGGCAGATCACCTGAGGTCGGGAGTTCGAGACCAGCCTGACCAACATGGAGAAACCCCCTCTCTACTAAAAATACAAAATTAGCTGGGCGTGGTGGCGCATGCCTTTAATCCCAGCTACTTGGGAGGCTGAGGCAGGAGAATCGCTTGAACCCGGGAGGCAGAGGTTGCAGTGCACCCAGATCACGCCATTGCACTTCAGCCTGGGCAACAAGAGCGAAACTCCGTCTCAAAAAAAAAAGAAAGAAAGAAAAAAAAAGAAATACAAAAGAATGGCCTAGTAAAATGAAAAAAATAAATGAATAGACACCATCCCTGAAAAAAAATCTGATGGTAGATCTACCACACAGACTTTACAACCACCATCTTAAAAATGCTAAAGAAAGATCTGGAGAAAGTTAAGAAAATGATATATGAACACAATAGAAATATCAATACAAAGAAAGAAACCTAAAAGAAAACCAAAAGAAATTCTGGAAGTGAAAAGTACAATAATTAAAATGAAAAATTCACTACAGGAATTCAAAGGCAGATTTGAGTAGGCAGAAAGAAAAATCACCAAAAATCACCAAACTTGTAACATACGTAATACTTGACAATAGAAATTGTCAAGTCTGAGAAATAAAAAGAAAAAAGAACGAGGAAAAGTGAACAGAATGTAAGGAAACTAGCTGAGCGTGGTGGCTCATGCCTATAATCCTAGCACTTTGGGAGGCCGAGGTGGGTGGATCACTTGAGGTCAGGAGTTCAAGACCAGCCACACCAACATGGTGAAACCCCATCTCTACTAAAAATACAAAAAATTAGCTGAGTATGGCGGAAGGCACCTGTAATCCCAGCTACTCGGGAGGCTGAGGCAGGAGAATTGCTTGAACCCACGAGGTGGAGGTTGCAGTGAGCCGAGATTGCGCCACTGTACTCTAGCCTGGGCAACAGAGGGAAACTCCATTTCAAAAAAAAGAAAAAAAAGAATGTAAGGAAACTATGGGACATGTCAAGAGAACAAAATATCAACTTCTGCACTGTAGGAGTCCCAGAAAAAAAAAAAAAGAGAGGAAGAAGCAGACAGAATAAAGTGTTAAAACATCCCAAATTTGATGAAAGATATGAATATAAAACATCCAAGAGACTCAAAGAACTCCAAGATGAACTAAGAGATCCACATAGAGAAACATTATAATCAAGCTGTCAAAAGACAAAGACAAAGAGAGTATATCTTGAAAGCTGCAAGAGAAAAGTGACTGGTCACATACAAGGGACATTCAATAAAATGATCAGCAGATTTTTCATCAGAAAGTATGGAGGCCAGAAGTCAGTGAGCTGATATATTCAAAGTGCTAAAAGAAAAAAAAAAATCTGTCAACCAAGAATTTTCTATTCTGCAAAACTGTCCTTAAAAAATGAGGGAGATAGTGGCTGGGTGCGGTGGCTCACACCCGTAATCCCAGTACTTTGAGAGGCCAAGGCAGGATCACCTGAGGTCAGGAGTTGGAGATAAGCCTAACCAACATGGAGAAACACCATCTCTAATAAAAATACAAAAAAAATGAGCCAGGAGTGGTAGCGCATGCCAGTAATCCCAGCTACTTGGGAGGCTGAGGCAGGAGAATCACTTGAACCTGGGAGGCAGAGGTTGCGGTGAGCCGAGATCGCACCATTGAACTCCAGCCTGGGCAACAAGAGTGAAATTCCATCTCAAAATAATAATAATAATAATAATAATAATAATAATGAGGGAGATGATCAAAGGGATGTGGCTGGAGAAAAGAAAAATAGAACAAAAAATTTTAAAAGCGCAGGAGAAATTAAGACATTCTCAGGTAAACAAAAGCTGAGGGAGTTGGTTATCATTAAACTTTCTCTGTAAGAAATGGTCAAGAGAATTCCGTAGAGTGAAAGAAAGGACACTAGACAGTAACCTGAAGACGTATTAAGAAATAGACTCTTAGAACACATGGAAAAAGGCAAAAGAAAAAAAAAGTTTAAAAAAAGAACAAAAAAAAGACTCGGTAAAGGTAAATACACGTGAAATTATAAAAAGCTAGTATTTTTGCAACAATAGTTTGTGACTACTTTTTGTTTCCTATATGATTTTACAGACTAATACATTTTTTAAAAATTAGACTAAAAGCTAGTATTAATGTAATTTTCATTTGTGATTCCACATTATTTTCTATGTAATTTAAAAAACCAATGCATTTTAAAGAATTATTAGTTGACATTTTGGGGTGCACAACATAGAAATATACAAGTTCGTAACATCAATAATTCAAAAGGCTGGGGACTGTTGTGGGAAGTCAGGGACCCCGAATGGAGGGACTGGCTGGAGCTGTGGCAGAGGAACATAAATTGTGAAGATTTCATTTTAAAATGGACATTTATCAGTTCCCAATACTTTTATAATTTCTTATGCCTGTCTTTACTTCAATCTCTTAATCCTGTTATCTTCATAAGCTGAGGATGTACGACACCTCAGGACCACTGTGACAATTGTGTTAACTGTACAAATTGATTGTAAAACGTGTGTTTGAATGATATGAAATCAGTTCACCTTGAAAAAGAACAGAATAACAGCGATTTTTAGGGGACAAGGGAAGACAACCATAAGGTCTGACTGCCTGCAGGGTCGGGCAAAAAGAGCCACATTTTTCTTCTTGCAGAGAGCCTATAAACAGACATGCAAGTTGTTGCTACATTAATAAATCTTTTTCTCACCCTTTCCAGAAGGAAACAGGAGTAAAATTGAGTAGTGGCTGCCTTTGGAGAAAGAGATGGGGTTAGCTGAGTGAGAGAGAATTCTACTCTTCATTTTGCTCCTTTCTGTAGTGTTCCAATTATCTAATCCTTCCACATATCAGCCGAGGTTTTCTAAGCAGTAGTTATTTTTAGTTTACTTCCATATATTTTTAAATACCAAACTAATCAATATTGACTGACAATATCAATCAGTTAGTAAAATAATTGACTAACTCCTGTGTTTATATATTCTGATGAGATGAAAATTTAGAAACTATCCATTTTAATATTTCTGTAGAGAGTTTTTACATATGCATATTCACTATTAATACACAGAAGACTCCTAAGTTCAGGCTGATTCCTTTAAATCTATTCTACCCCTACAAGAATTGACATAGTTTCAGTATATTTTGTTTTATAAATATTTAACTTATGTTTGCTCAGGTTGAGAAAGGCAATATTCCACAAGGGTCCATTTGCTAAATCTAAGGCATGAATGATTTTTTCATAGTTACAGTATTTATGAAATATTGAGAATTTATGCATATGAAATGTCTCATAATGGACTATGTTAGACTTAAGCTATTCTTTTTTTAGGTCTCCAGTGTAAAATTCGAAGAGTAGAAGCCATAGCAAATGAATATGCTGCATTTCTTGTGCTATAGACTCCTAAATCTTTACAGAAGTCTTATTTGCTCAGCTAGATTGGTCTAAAAGAAATGGTTTAATTTTCTCTCAAATAATTCAACCTTCAAAAAGAAACCTTCCATGTCGTTATTTTTGCAGTTGTAGTGCATACTGGGGGGCTCTGCCAGCTTGGCATTTAATGTGTTTGTTTTATGTAGAGTGTGGTATTAAAGTAGTGACTGAATTACTTGGAAAAAAAAAACAGACGTGCAAGTAGGAGAGATATCGCTAAATTCTTTTCCTAGCAAGGAATATTAATGTTAATACCCTGGGAAAGGAATGCATTCCTTGGGGGAGGTCTATAAACAGCCACTCTGGGAATGTCTGTCTTATGCAGTTGAGATAAGGACTGAGATATGCCCTGGTCTCCTGCAGTACCCTCAGGCTTACTAGGGTAGAGAAAAACTCTGCCCTGGTAAATTTGTGGCCAGACCGGTGCTCTGCTCTCAAACCCTGTTTTCTGTTGTTTAAGATGTTTATCAAGACAATATGTGCACCGTTGAACATGGACCCTTATCAGTAGTTCTGCTTTTGCCCTTCGCCTTGTGATCTTTTTGGACCCTTATTAGTAGTTCTGCTTTTTGCCCTTGGAAGCATGTGATCTTTGTACCTACTCCCTGTTCTTTTTTTTTTTTTTTTTTTTTTTTTAACTATACTTTAGGTTTTAGGGTACATGTGCACAATGTGCAGGTTTGTTACATATGTATCCATGTGCCATGTTGGTTTGCTGCACCCATTAACTCGTCATTTAGCATTAGGTATATCTCCTAATGCTGTCCCTCCCCGCTCCCCTCAACCCACAACAGTCCCCGGAGTGTGATGTTCCCCTTCCTGTGTCCATGAGTTCTCATTGTTCAATTCCCACCTATGAGTGAGAACATGCAGTGTTTGGTTTTTTGTCCTTGCTATAGTTTACTGAGAATGATGTTTTTACCATTTGACCCAGCCATCCCATTACTGGGTATATACCCAAAGGACTATAAATCATGCTGCTATAAAGACACACGCACACGTATGTTTGTTGCGGCACTATTCACAATAGCAAAGACTTGGAACTACTCCCTGTTCTTATACCCCCTCCCCTTTTGAAACCCTTAATAAAAAGTTGCTGGTCTGAGACTCAGGCAGGCATCACGGTCCTACCGATATGTGACATCACCCCCGGTAGCCCAGCTGTAAAATTCCTCTCTTTTTACTCTTTCTCTTTATTTCTCAGCCAGCTGACACTTATGGAAAATAGAAAGAACCTATGTTGAAATACTGGGGGCGGGTTCCCCCAATAGGGGACAGAGCTCTAAAGAAACACAGGTCTTTTAAACTTTTTTTAAGTTAAAGTGGCATAAAATGAAATTGCAAGGACATGTGTGGTGGCTCATGCCCGTAATCCCAGAACTTTGGGAGGACAAGGCAGGAGGATAGCAAGAGTCCAGGAGTTCAAGACCAGCCTGGGCAACACAGTGAGACCCCTTCCTTTCGCATTTTTAAGTGGATAGGATGGATAGTCAAGTGGACAGGATAATCCATCACTCAGCCTCTTTCCCCAGCCACCCCTATCATTGCTCAATGGGCCCATGAACAAAGTAAAGTGGCCATGGTGGCAGGGATGGAGGTTACACATGGCTCAGCAACAAGGACTTCCACTCACCAAGGCTGACAAGGCCAATTTGCCAGCAGCAGAGACCAATACTGAGCCCCCGATATGGCACCATTCCTTGGGGTGATCAGCTAGCTACCTGGTGACAGGTTGATTATATTGGGCCTATTCCATAATGGAAAGGGCAGAGGTTTGTCCTCACTGGAATAGACACTTACCCCGGATATGGGTTTGCCTATACTGCACGCAATGCTTCTGCCAAGACTACCATCGTGGACTCACGGAATGCCTTATCCACCATCTCAGTATGCCATACAGCATTGCCTCTGGTGAAGGCACTCACTTTACGGCTAAAGAAGTGCAGCAGTGGGCTCATGCTCATGGAATTCACTGGTCTTACCATGTTCCCAGTCATCCTGAAGCAGCTGGATTGACAGAACAGTAGAATGGCCTTTTGAAGTCACAATTACAATGCCAAATAGGTGACAATACTTTGCAAGGCTGGGGCAAAGCTCTCCAGAAGGCTGTGTATGCTCTGAATTAGCATCCAATATATGGTACTGTTTCTTCCATAGCCAAGATTCATGGGTCCAGGAATCAAGGGGTAGAAGTTGAAGTGGCACCACTCACCAACACCCCTAGTGATCTACTGGCAAAATTTTTGCTTCCTGTTCCTGCGACATTACATTCTGCTGGCCTAGAGGTCTTAGTTCCAGAGGGAGGAATGCTGTCACCAGGAGACACAACAAAGATCCCATTAAACTGGAAGTTAAGATTGCCACCTGGACACTTTGGGCTCCTCCTACATTTAAGTCAACAGGCTAAGAAGGGAGTTACAGTGTTGGCTGGGGTGACTGACCCAGACTATCAAGAAAAATCATTCTACTACTTCACAATGGAGGTAAGGAAGAGTACGCATGAAATAGCGGAGATCCATTAGGGCTTCTCTTAGTATTACCAAGCCCTGTAAGTAAGGTTAATGGGAAACTACAACAGCCCAATCCAAACAGGACTACAAATGGCCAGACCCTTCAGGAATGAAGGTTTGGGTCACTCCATCAGGAAAAAAACACGACCCCCTGAGGTGCTTGCTGAACACAAAGGGAATACATAATGCGTAGTAGAAGAAGGTAGTCATCAATACCAGCTATGACCATGTGACCAGCTGCAGAAACGGGGACTGTAATTGTCATGAATACTTCCTTCTTCTTTCGTTAAAAACATGTTTGTGCATATATACACTTGTACTAAGAAAGTATCTTCATATTATTTCCTTTTTCCTTTATCATGTGACATGATTTATTGACTTCATATCAGCATTTAAGTATTGTTAACTTTATGTAATAGTATTTGGGTTGGGGATTGGTGAGTTTCTAGTTTTATGAAGGATAGTTGTATTATGTTAGGCATAATTATGATTATTATTGTCTTCATTTGAAGATTATGTATGATCTTTTTTTTTTTTTTTGAGACGGAGTCTTGCTCTGTCTCCCAGGCTGGAGTGCAGTGGCGCGATCTCGGCTCACTGCAAGCTCCGCCTCCCAGGTTCACACCATTCTCCTGCCTCAGCCTCTCCGAGTAGCTGGGACTACAGGCGCCCGCCACCATGCCCGGCTAATTTTTTTTTTGTATTTTTAGTAGAGACAGGGTTTCACCGTGGTCTCGATCTGCTGACCTCATGATCCACCCGCCTCGGCCTCCCAAAGTGCTGGGATTACAAGCGTGAGCCACCGTGCCCGGCGATTATGTATGATCTTAGGAGATGTGTATGGGTTCAAGTTGACAAGGGGTGGACTTGTCATGTTTAATACTAAGTGTCAACTAGATTGGATTGAAGGATACAAAGTATTAATCCTGGGTACGTCTGTAAGGGTACTGCCAAAGGAGATTAACATTTGAGACAGTGGGCTGGAGAAGGCAGACTCACCCTTCATCTGGATGGGCACTATCTAATCAGCAGCCAGTGAATATAAAGCAGACAGAAACACATGAAAAGGTTAGACTGGCCTAGCCTCCCAGCCTACATTTTTCTCCTGTGGTGGATGCTTCCTGCCCTTGCACACCGGACTCCAAGTTTTTCAGTTTTGGAACTCAGGCTGGCTCTCCTTGCTCCTCAGCCTGCAGACGGCCTATTATGGGACCCTGTGATCATGTGAGTTAATATTTAATAAACTCCCCTTTATATATATATATATATATATATGTACACACACACACACACACACACACACACACACACACACACAGGCTTTAAGCAACAGGCTTGAGGGAAAAGGTCCTGTATTCTCTCAATGGGACAGATTCACAGAACTATCTTAGGTTTTTTTGGTTTTGGTTTTGTTTTCTCAGATGGTGGCTTGCTCTGTCACCTAGAGGAGTGCAGTGGCACAATCTTGGTTCACTGCAACCTCCACCTCCCCGGTTCAAGTGATTTTTGTGCCTCAGCCTCCCGAGTGGCTGGGGATACAGGTGCCCACCACCACACTCAGCTAATTTTTGTATTTTTAGTACAGACAGGGTTCTCCATGTTGGCCAGGCTTGTCTCCAACTCCTGACCTCAGGTGATCTACCCACCTTGGCCTCGCAACATGCTGAGATTGCAGGTATGAGCCACCGCGCATGGCCAAGACTATCTTATATAGATGGTGCAAATAAAGCTTGTGTGGTGCTTAAAAAAAAAAAAAAAAAAAAAAGGAAAAGAAAAAGAAAAAGAAATTCTGACTTATGCCACATGGATGAACCTTGACAACATTACACTCAGGTTAATAAGCCAGTCAAAAAAGGCAAATACTGGCCAGGCACAGTGGCTCACGCCTGTAATCCCAGCACTTTGGGAGGCTGAGATGGCTAAATCACCTGAGGTCAGGAATTCAAGACCAGCCTGGCCAACATGGAGAACCCTGTCTTTTATACTCTACTAAAAATATAAAAATTAGCTGGGCGTGGTGGCAGATGCCTGTAATCCCAGCTACTTGGGAGGCTGAGGCAGGAGAATCGCTGATGAGGTGGAGGTTAGAGTGAGCCGAGATCATGCCACTGCACTCCAGCCTGGGCGACAGAGCAAGACTCCATCTAAAGAAAAAAGGCAAATACTATATGATTCTACTTATATGAAGTACTTAGATTAATACTTAGTATTAATCAAAATCACACAGACAAAAAGTAGAATGGTGGATGAGGAGAGGGAGGAAGTGGGAGTTATTGTTTATGGGTACAAAGTTTCTGGGTTTTTTTTTTTTTTTTTTTTTTGAGACAGTCTCACTCTGTCACCCAGGCTGGAGTGCAGTGGCGCTCTCGGCTCACCACAACCTCTGCCTCCCAGGTTCAACCAATTCTCCTGCCTCAGCCTCCCAAGTAGCTGGGACTACAGTCACGCACCACCATGCCCAGCTAATTTTTGTATTGTTAGTAGAGACAGGGTTTCACCATGCTGGATTTGAACTCCTGACCTCGTGATCCGCCCGCCTCAGCCTCCCAAAGTGCTGGGATTATAGGCGTGAGCCACCATGCCCGGCCAAAGTTTCTGTTTTAAAAGAGGAAAGAGTTATGTTGACGGAGACTGGTGATGGTTGTACAACATAATGAATGTATTTACTATTATTGAAGTGTACTCTTTAACATGGTTGAGTTGGTAGATTTTGTAAGTATTTTGCCACAATAAAAAAATAGGAAAACAAGTTAAATAATCTAAAAGAAGGCAAGAAAGGATGTTAGTAGGTGTTAGTTTACACCTACTCATTTTTCAGATGTCAGCTCGTTTCAGGAAATGATTTCATGTTCTGTCTGCTAGTCAAATTCCTGATAAACACTTTGGGAGGCTAAGGCAGGAGGACTGCTTGAGCCTAGGAGTTTGAGACCAGCCTGGGCAATAGTGAACAAAAAAACCAAGTAGATTCACTGAAAACAAAGAACATAAAATAATAGCTGAATTAACACAAAGCTGCATAAGCATGTACTTGACAGGGAACACTGGAGATTATGTGTTAAAAGTCAGTCTAATAACTATTTAAAAAATTATTTAAACATCTGAAAAAAATTGTTTTCCAAAGAGTATGGGCCTACAAAGAGGAGAAATTAGTTCATTCGCGCTTAAAGGCCACAGTGACACGATATTTCGTTCTCCATCAAACAAGTGAGCAAAAAAATAAACTCTTAATCATGTGATGAGGGAGTAAGCCATGAAAATAATCTTAAAAGCTATGATGACTCAAGTTTAAACACACACACACAGAAGAAAAGACTGTTCTTTTACAATGAACTTTAAAAAATTCACAAATCATTCTTCCATTTGCATCTTCATAAAGGATACTGTACTACAGCACATAAGAGTTTTCCATATAGAAAGAAATTTTGTGTGTGGGTGTGGGTGTTGGCTTTCACAGCTGTAAGAATGACTGTAATTTATCTATTTTTCCTAAGCAAAGTCCAAACTTCACTAAATGTAAAACAGATGTCATGGATTTCTTTCATAAAACGTTGGCAGTAACCCATTTCAATTTCAACTAAAGTAGTCAGGAAACAAAAATAACTCGAAATGTCTCCTTCTCAAGTATAAAGTGAACATTAAGAGAAATTTAGGATAAAAATTCCAAAATTTTATTCTAACAATAAATTCCTGGGACTATTACATCTAAAAGTAGGTGACCATCACAAAATTAATTCACAAAAATATTAACAGACCTTCTCACACATTATTGGTGGGAATACAAAACAGTATGGTCATTCTGGAAAACGGTTTGGCAGTTTGTTATAAATTTAAACACACTCTTATATGACTCAGCAATTCCACTTCTGGTTATGTACCCTAGAGAAAAGAAAACTTACATTCACACAAAAACCTCTAGTGAATGTTCACAGCAGCATATACATGTACGTTTGTGTGTGTAATATACATATTTATAGCATATGAATGTAGCGGCATGAATGCATGTGTATGTGTGTGTATACATATATATATATTTAAAGATAATATGCTATATTATACGCTATAATATGCTACATAAATGTATACATAGGCCAGGCATGGTGGCTCACGCCCGTAATCCCAGCACTTTGGGAGGCTGAGGTGGGCGGATCACTAGGTCAGGAGACCATCCTGGCCAACATGGTGAAACCCCGTCTCTCCTAAAAATACAAAAATTAGCTGGGTGTTGTGGTGCGTGCCTATAATCCCAGCTACTCAGGAGGCTGAGGCAGGAGAATCACTTGAACCAGGGAGTCAGAGGTTGCAGTGAGCTGATATCACACCACAGCACTCCAGCCTGGTGACAGGGCGAGACTCCGTCTCAAAAAAAAAAAAAAAAAATGCTATATTCACCAAAAACTGAAAATAACCCAGACATTCTTCAATGGGTAAATGAATAAAGAAACTCTGGTACATCCATACAAGGGAATATGAAAACACAAGAAATAAAAAGCATTACAAGCTAGATAAAGAACTCCTTAAATGGGCCCACTGGCAGACAGTACTGCAACAGAGGAAAGACTCTGCAAAGTTGCAGATAGGTTAAGAGAAATTATCCAAACTGAAACAAAAAGAAAAAAAGGCATGAAAGAAATAGAACAGAGCATCCAAATGCTGGGACAATATGTCAAATAGTCTAACATATGTGTCGTTAGAGTGACACAGGGCAAAATAAATACTTTAAAAGACATGGTTGATAATTTTCACACAAATATACCCTAAACATAGCACAAACTACAGAAACACAAAATTTAGAGAAAGATTTAAGGCTGCCCCAAGCACACACACAAGACACACTAATACAGAAAAATAAAGATAACAATCATCGCAGATTTTTGTCACACCTATGCAATCTAGATTATGAAAGAGTATGTTTAAAGATAGATATTTTTTAAAAACCTGTCTACTCAGAATTCTATGGCCAGCAAAAATATCTTTCAAAAAATGAAGACAAAATTAAGACCTTTCCAGAGAAACAAAAGCTGATAGATATTACGGACAACAGACCAGCACAGTAAGAAATGCTAAAGGGTTGGGTGCGGTGGCTCACACCTGTAATCCCAGCACTTTGGGAGGCCAAGGCGGGTGGATCACCTGAGGTCAGGAGTTTGAGACCAGGGCCTGACCAACATGGTGAAACCCCGTCTCTACTAAAAATACAAAATTAGTCAGGTGTGGTGGTATACACCTGTAGTCCCAGCTACTTGGGAGGCTGAGGCAGGAAATTTACTTGAACCCATGAGGCGGAGGTTGCAGTGAGCTGAGATCGTGCCATTGCACTCCAACCTGGGCAAAAAGAGTGAAATTCCGTCTCAAAAAAAAAAAAATAATAAAGTTAAAGGAAGTTCTTATGGAAGAAGGAGCATAGCAGTTAGAAATCTGAATCAACATAAAGAAATGAAGAATGTTGGAAATGAAAAAATGAGAAGATGGCCGAATAGGAACAGCTCCAGTCTACAGCTCCCAGCGTGAGCAACACAGAAGATGGGTGATTTCTGCATTTCCATTTGAGGTACTGGGTTCATCTCACTAGGGAGTGCCAAACAGTGGGTGCAGGACAGTCAGTGCAGCACACTGTGCGCAAGCCGAAGCAGGGCTAGGCATTGCCTCACTCGGGAAGCGCAAGGGGTCAGGGAGTTCCCTTTCCTAGTCAAAGAAAGGGGTAACAGACAGCACCTGGAAAATCGGGTCAGTCCCACCCTAATACTGCGCTTTTCCAACGGGCTTGGAAAACGGCACACCAGGAGATTGTGTCCCACACCTGGCTCGGAGGGTCCTATGCCCATGGAATCTTGCTGATTGCTAGCACAGCAGTCTATGATCAAACTGCAAGGATGCAGCGAGGCTGGGGGAGGGGCGCCCGCCATTGCCCAGGCTTACTTAGGTAAACAAAGCAGCCAGGAAGCTCGAACTGGGTGGAGCCCACCACAGCTCGAGGAGGCCTGCCTGCTTCTGTAGGCTCCACCTCTGGGGGCACGGCACAGACAAACAAAAAGTCAGCAGGAACCTCTATAGACATAAATGTCCCTGTTTGACTGACAGCTTTGAAGAGAGTAGTGGTTCTCCCAGCACGCAATTGGAGATCTGAGAACGGGCAGACTGCCTCCTAAAGTGGGTCCCTGACCCCCGAGCAGCCTAACTGGGAGGCACCCACCAGTAGGGACAGACTGACACCTCACTCGGCCAGGTACTCCTCTGAGACAAAACTTCCAGAGGAACTATCAGACAGCTGAATTTGTGGTCTCACGAAAATCCGCTGTTCTGCAGCTACTGCTGCTGACACCCAGCCAAACAGGGTCTGGAGGGGACCTCTAGCAAACTCCAACAGACCTGCAGCTGAGGGTCCTGTCCGGTAGAAGGAAAACTAACAAACTGAAAGGACATCCACACCAAAAACCCATCTGTACATCACCATCATCAAAGACCAAAAGTAGATAAAACCACAAAGATGGGGAAAAAACAGAGCAGAAAAACTGGAAACTCTAAAAAGCAGAGCACCTCTCCTCCTCCAAAGGAACGCAGTTCCTCACCAGCAACGGAACAAAGCTGGACGGAGAATGACTTTGACGAGTTGAGAGAAGAAGGCTTCAGACGATCAAACTACTCTGAGCTACAGGAGGAAATTCAAAACAATGGCAAAGAAGTTAAAAACTTTGAAAAAAAAATTAGACGAATGGATAACTAGAATAACCAATGCAGAGAAGGGCTTAAAGGAGCTGATGGAGCTGAAAGCCAAGTTTCGAGAACTATGCGAAGATTGCAGAAGCCTCAGTAGCCGACGCGATCAACTGGAAGAAACGGTATCAGTGATGGAAGATGAAATGAATGAAATGAAGCGACAAGGGAAGTTTAGAGAAAAAAGAATAAAAAGAAATGAACAAAGGCTCCAAGAAATATGGGACTATGTGAAAAGACCAAACCTACGTCTGATTGGTGTACCTGAAAGTGACGGGGAGAATGGAACCAAGTTGGAAAACACTCTGCAAGATATTATCAAGGAGAACTTCCCCAATCTAGCGAGGCAGGCAAACATTCAGATTCAGGAAATACAGAGAACGCCACAAAGATACTCCCCGAGAAGAGCAACTCCAAGACACATAATTGTCAGATTCACCAAAGTTGAAATGAGGGAAAAAATGTTAAAGGCGGCCAGAGAGAAAGGTCGGGTTACCCACAAAGGGAAGCCCATCAGACTAACAGCTGATCTCTCGGCAGAAACTCTACAAGCCAGAAGAGAGCGGAGGCCGATATTCAACATTCTTAAAGAAAAGAATTTTCAACCCAGAATTTCATATCCAGCCAAACTAAGCTTCATAAGTGAAGGAGAAATAAAATACTTTACAGACAAGCAAATGCTGAGTGATTTTGTCACCACCAGGCCTACCCTAAAAGAGCTCCTGAAGGAAGCACTAAACATGGAAAGGAACAACTGGTACCAGCCACTGCAAAAACATGCCAAATTGTAAAGACCATCGAGGCTAGGAAGAAACTATAGCAACTAACGAGCAAAATAACCAACTAACATCATAATGACAGGATCAAATTCACACATAACAATATTACCTTTAAATGGAAATGGGCTAAATGCTCCAATTAAAAGACACAGACTGGTAAATTGGATAAGGAGTCAAGACCCATCAGTGTGCTGTATTCAGGAAACCCATCTCATGTGCAGAGACACACACAGACTCAAAATAAACGGATGGAGGAAGATCTATCAAGCAAATGGAAAACAAGAAAAGGCAGGGGTTGCAATCCTAGTCTCTGATAAAATAGACTTTAAACCAACAAAGATCAAAAGAGACAAAGGCGGCCATTACATAATGGTAAAGGGATCAATTCAACAAGAAGAGCTAACTATCCTAAATATATATGCACCCAACACAGGAGCGCCCAGATTCATAAACCAAGTCCTGAGTGACCTACAAAGGGACTTAAACTCCCACACAATAATAATGGGAGATTTTAACACCCCACTGTCAACATTAGACAGATCAACGAGACAGAAAGTTAACAAGGATATCCAGGAATTGAACTCAACTCTGCACAAAGTAGACCTAATAGACATCTACAGAACTCTCCACCCCAAATCAACAGAATATACATTCTTTTCAGCACCACACCACACCTATTCCAAAATTGACCACACAGTTGGAAGTAAAGCTCTCCTCAGCAAATGTAAAAGAACAGAAATTATAACAAACTGTCTCTCAGACCACAGTGCAATCAAACTAGAACTCAGGATTAAGAAACTCACTCAAAACCGCTCAACTACATGGAAACTGAACAAACTGCTCCTGAATGACTACTAGGTACGTAATGAAATGAAGGCAGAAATAAAGATGTTCTTTGAAACCAACAAGAACAAAGACACAACATATCAGAATCTCTGGGACACATTCAAAGCAGTGTGTGGAGGGAAATTTATAGCACGAAATGCCCACAAGAGAAAGCAGGAAAGATCCAAAATTGACACCCTAACATCACAATTAAAAGAACTAGAAAAGCAAGAGCAAACACATTCAAAAGCTAGCAGAAGGCTAGAAATAACTAAAATCAGAGCAGAACTGAAGGAAATAGAGACACAAAAAACCCTTCAAAAAAATTCATGAATCCAGTAGCTGGTTTTATGAAAAGATCAACAAAATTGATAGACCGCTAGCAAGACTAATAAAGAAGAAAAGAGAGAAGAATCAAATAGATGCAATAAAAAATGAAAAAGGGGATATCACCACTGATCCCACAGAAATACAATCTACCATCAGAGAATACTACAAACACCTCTACGCAAATAAACTAGAAAATCTAGAAGAAATGGATAAATTCCTGGACACATACACCCTCCCCAGACTAAACCAGGAAGAGGTTGAATCTCTGAATAGGCCAATAACAAGCTCTGAAATTGTGGCAATAATCAATAGCTTACCAACCAAAACGAGTCCAGGACCAGATGGATTCACAGCTGAATTCTACCAGAGGTACAAGGAGGAACTAGTACCATTCCTTCTGAAACTATTCCAATCAATAGAAAAAGAGGGAATCCTCCCTAACTCATTTTATGAGGCCAGCATCATCCTGATACCAAAGCCTGGCAGAGACACAACCAAAAAAGAGAATTTTAGACCAATATCCTTGATGAACATTGATGCAAAAATCCTCAATAAAATACTGGCAAACTGAATCCAGCAGCATATCAAAAAGCTTATCCACCATGATCAAGTGGGCTTCATCCCTGGGATGCAAGGCTGGTTCAACATACGCAAATCAATAAATGTAATCCAGCATATAAACAGAACCAAAGACAAAAACCACATGATTATCTCAATAGATGCAGAAAAGGCCTTTGACAAAATTCAACAACCCTTCATGCTAAAAACTCTCAATAAATTAGGTGTTGATGGGATGTATCTCAAAACAGTAAGAGCTATCTATGACAAACCCACAGCCAATATCATACTGAATGGGCAAAAACTGGAAGCATTCCCTTTGAAAACTGGCACAAGACAGGGATGCCCTCTCTCACCACTCCTATTCAACATAGTGTTGGAAATTCTGGCCAGGGCAATCAGGCAGGAGAAGGAAATAAAGGGTATTCAATTAGGAAAAGAGGAAGTCAAATTGTCCCTGTTTGCAGACTGTATATCTAGAAAACCCCACTGTCTCAGCCCAAAATCTCCTTAAGCTGATAAGCAACTTCAGCAAAGTCTCAGGATACAAAATCAATGTGCAAAAATCACAAGCATTCTTATACACCAATAACAGACAAACAGAGAGCCAAATCATGAGTGAACTCCCATTCACAATTGCTTCAAAAAGAATAAAATACCTAGGAATCCAACTTACAAGGGTAGTGAAGGACCCCTTCAAGGAGAACTACAAACCACTGCTCAATGAAATAAAAGAGGATACAAACAAATGGAAGAACATTCCATGCTCATGGGTTGGAAGAATCAATATCGTGAAAATGGCCATACTGCCCAAGGTAATTTATAGATTCAATGCCATCCCCATCAAGCTACCAATGACTTTCTTCACAGAATTGGAAAAAACTACTTTAAAGTTCACATGGAACCAAAAAAGAGCCCACATCGCCAAGTCAATCCTAAGCCAAAAGAACAAAGCTGGAGGCATCACGCTACCTGACTTCAAACTACACTACAAGGCTACAGTAACCAAAACAGCATGGTACTGGTACCAAAACAGAGACATAGATCAATGGAACAGAACAGAGCCCTCAGAAGTAATGCCACATATCTACAACTATCTAATCTTTGACAAACCTGACAAAAACAAGAAATGGGGAAATGATTTCCTATTTAATAAATGGTGCTGGGAAAACTGGCTAGCCATATGTAGAAAGCTGAAACTGGATCCCTTCCTTACACCTTATACAAAAATTAATTCAAGATGGATTAAAGACTTACATGTTAGACCTAAAACCATAAAAACCCTAGAAGAAAACCAGGCAATACCATTCAGGACATAGGCATGCGCAAGGACTTCATGTCTTAAACACCAAAAGCAATGGCAACAAAAGCGAAAATTGACAAATGGGATCTAATTAAACTAAAGAGCTTCTGCACAGCAAAAGAAACTACCATCAGAGTGAACAGGCAACCTACAAAATGGGAGAAAATTTTTGCAACCTACTCATCTGACAAAGGGCTAATATCCAGAATCTACAATGAACTCAAACAAATTTACAAGAAAAAACAAACAACCCCATCAAAAAGTGGGCGAAGGACATGAACAGACACTTCTCAAAAGAAGACATTTATGCAGCCAAAAAACACATGAAAAAATGCTCATCATCACTGGCCATCAGAGAAATGCAAATCAAAACCACAACGAGATATCATCTCACACCAGTTAGAATGGCCATCATTAAAAAGTCAGGAAACAACAGGTGCTGGAGAGGATGTGGAGAAATAGGAACACTTTTACACTGTTGGTGGGACTGTAAACTAGTTCAACCATTGTGGAAGTCAGTGTGGCGATTCCTCAGGGATCTAGAACTAGAAATACCATTTGACCCAGCCATCCCATTACTGGGTATATACCCAAAGGACTATAAATCATGCTGCTATAAAGACACATGCACACATATGTTTATTGCGGCACTATTCACAATAGCAAAGACTTGGAACCAACCCAAATGTCCAACAACGATAGACTGGATTAAGAAAATGTGGCACCTATACACCATGGAATACTATGCAGCCATAAAAAATGATGAGTTCATGTCCTTTGTAGGGACATGGATGAAACTGGAAACCATCATTCTCAGTAAACTATCACAAGGACAAAAAACCAAACACCGCATGTTCTCACTCAAAGGTGGGAATTGAACAATGAGAACTCATGGACACAGGAAGGGGAACATCACACTCTGGGGACTGTTGTGGGGTGGGGGGAGGGGGGAGGGACAGCATTAGGAGATATACCTAATGCTAAATGACGAGTTAATGGGTGCAGCAAACCAACATGGCACATGGATACATATGTAACAAACCTGCACATTGTGCACATGTACCCTAAAACCTAAAGTATAGTAATAAAAAAAAAAAAGAAAAAATGAAGATAGATATACAAAAACATGTTTTGCCAGCCAGGCACGGTGGCTCATGCTTGTAATCCTGGTACTTTGGGAGGCCGTGGTGGGTGGATCATTTGAGGTCAGGAGTTCAAGACCAGCCTGGCCAACGTGGTGAATCCCTGTCTCTACCAAAAATGAAAAAAAAAAAAAAGAAGGAAAATTAGCTGGACATGGTGGCTGGATGCCTGTAATCCCAGCTACTTGGGAAGCTAAGGCAGGAGAATTGCTTGAACTTGGGAGGCGGAGGTTGCAGTGAGCCAGGATCATGCCATTCCACTCTAGCGTGGATGACCGAGTAAGACTCCGTCTCAAAAAACAAAACAAAACAAGTTTTGTCTTATTTTTAATTGCTTTAAAAAATAATTGACAGTCTAAGGCAAAAATAGTAACAACTCCCTGAGACACTTGGAACATGTAAAAGTGTATGACAATTGTTTGAAAATAATAATACAATGGTTGAGGGAATATAAAAGGAAAGTATACTGTTGTTCTTATAGTACATGTGAAATGCTTACTATTTAAAGTGAAGGTA
Source organism: Hylobates moloch (assembly GCF_009828535.3). Lineage (NCBI taxonomy): Eukaryota > Metazoa > Chordata > Mammalia > Primates > Hylobatidae > Hylobates > Hylobates moloch. The sequence continues at coordinate 64,767,800 of NW_026652285.1, read as the reverse complement.
GACTGTGATAAGGGAAGATCAAGGTAGAAGCAAGAGTCAATAAAATAATGACTAAAAATTTTTCAAAACCTGAAGATACCAATCCTGGCCGGGCGCGGTGGCTCACGCTTGTAATCCCAGCACTTTGGGAGGCCGAGGTGGGCTGATCACGAGGTCAGGAAATCGAGACCATGGTGAAACCCCGTCTCTACTAAAAAATACAAAAAATTAGCCGGGCGTGGTGGCGGGTGCCTGTAGTCCCAGCTACTCGGAGAGGCTGAGGCAGGAGAATGGCGTGAACCCGGGAGGCGGAGCTTGCAGTGAGCCGAGATTACTCCACTGCACTCCAGCCTGGGCAACAGAGTGAGACTCCGTCTCAAAAAAAAAAAGATACCAATCCTGTCTGAAGAACTACAGATCTATAATGAAAAACTAAAAATAAATTCGTAGTTAGGCATATAGCATTTAAATTGCGTAACAGCAGAGATAAAGAAGAAAGAAACTCCAAAAAGAGAAGTAACTTACACAAGGTAATTGAATCTGGACTAAAATCCAGGTCCTCTCACCTGTGTTCAGCACCCTTTCTAAAATACCAGTCACTCTCCACAAAATGGGAACCCAGTCTAAAAAACTGCCCAAAAAGCTGAGATTAAATATTTATTAAGTAACTATAATATGCTCATTATTACAGCAAGAGAGATAGCTCACTACTCTTCCTTTTGTAATTTCCAAATAGCAGATGCTACTTCCAAACCATGGTCTGAAGAAAAGGAAATATGTGATCTCTGCCATGACACAACACATTCTTGGTATTCTCCCTACCTCTCAAACAGTTCCTTTTCTAATTCCTTTGCAGGATCCTTCCCTTCTATTCAGCCAGTATATTTTAGAATTCCTCAAGGCTCAGTTCTAGGGCCTTTTCTAGTTCCACTCTATATTCCTTCATAGGCAATCTCATTCCTGCTCAAGGCTTTAATTCCTACCCAATAGAAGATAATTCCAGTGTTCTATATCTCCCACCCCCACCTCTTCTGTGCTGCCTCTTTCTCATTTTTATTTTGGTGTTTTCAAAGGCACTCAAGTCCCATATGTCCAAAATAAAGTCATAATCTCATCTGACAATTGTCCTCTTCCAACCTTCCCTTAGCAGCAGAAGGGACCACCATAATCAAAGAGTTATCCCCTGTGAATCACCTCTAATCCCTTTTACTCAAGCAATCCCATGCCCACTCATTTTTGCTTCCTAATTATCTCCCAAATCCATCTAGCTAAGTACCATCATTTCAGCCCAAACTATAAACTTCTCTTGCCTGAACTGTTTTAAAAGACTAGTCGGCCGGGCGCGGTGGCTCACGCCTGTAATCCCAGCACTTTGGGAGGCCGAGGCAGGCGGATCACGAGGTCAGGAGATCGAGACCATCCTGGCTAACACAGTGAAACCCCGTCTCTACTAAAAATACAAAAAATTAGCCGGGCGAGATGGCGGGCGCCTGTAGCCCCAGCTACTCGGGAGGCTGAGGCAGGAGAATGGCGTGAACCCCGGGGGGCGGAGCCTGCAGTGAGCCGAGATCGCGCCACTGCACTCCAGCCTGGGTGAAAGAGCGAGACTCCGTCTCAAAAAAAAAAAATTAAAAAAATAAATAAATAAATAAAAGACTAGTCATTGACTCGCTTGTATCAATGATTGCACCCCTTCATTCCATTTCCCCATAGCATCCAGAATAATTCTTTCTAGGATGCCACACTTTTGCTTTCCTCAGGCCCTGCTCAAAACTTTTCAATAGTTTCACTTGGTCCTGGGACTGTAATAAAACTCTTTATACCAAATTCCCAGTAGTATGGACCTTACTTAATTTCCTAACCTCATCTTACACCATTCTCCTAGGCTCTTGCCTCCACCTGTCACTGTGGCCCTGTGTCAATTACTCACAAACACCATGCTCCCTGCTGGCAAAGTGCTCAGCAAAGTTATTCCCTCTTTGTTAGTTCACACCTACTCATTTTTCAGATGTCAGCTCAAGTTTCAGGAAATGATTTCATGTTCTCTCTGCTAGTCAAATTCCTGATAAACACTTTGGGAGGCTAAAGCAGGAGGACTGCTTGAGCCTAGGAGTTTGAGACCAGCCTGGGCAATATAGTGAGACCTCATCTCTAATTTAAAAACAAAATACAAAAATAATAAAAAACAAAAATTCTTGATATATATTTCAACAGCACTATGTAACTCTCCTTTGTAGCGTTTAATATAGCCATAATTTTATATTTACTTCTGCCATTATTTGATTAATATCTGACTTCTCCACTAGACTGTCAATTCCATGAGGACTGAGGATTGTATCTTTTTTTGGCTCACATTTTAATTTTAATACCCAGCACATAGTGAATGTGCAATAAATATAAACTAAATGAAAGAATGATAGATATAGAGAATATGGGCTTAAATATAAGCCACAACAGTGGTGTTATACTTTCAGAGAAGGCCTATTTACTTACTAAGAAGAGGAAAAGGTAAACTTAAAACTGTAAACTGTAAATTTACTTTTTTTCTCTAAAAAAGTAAGTTTGTAAAATAGCTTACCTAGACACAAATTCACTTAATTCTGAGCATCCTGTGGGCTCCATTATTATGTTGAGGTCAGTAACAGCAGAAGATAATCTCTCCTTATTCTAAAATAAAGATAAAAATTTCTGTATCAAAGCACGGTAAACTTCAAAAAGACAAAAATACTTTTGAAATATGCAAAATGAAATGCCACCAAATAAAAGGAAAGAGTAATCAAGACAAAAACAAAACAAAAACAAAAAAGGAAGTTCAATCTCACTAATAATAACTGTAAATTAAAACAATAAGATGCTTTTTTTTTTTTTTTTGGAGATGGAGTCTTGCTCTGTCGCCAGGCTGGAGTGCAGCGGCGCGATCTCAGCTCACTGCAACCTCCGCCTCCTGGATTCAAGCGATTCTTCTGCCTCAGCCTCCCCAAAGCGGGGGAGCTAGGACTACAGGTGCCCGCCACCACGCCCGGCTAATTTTTGTATTTTTAGTAGAGACGGGGTTTCACCACGTCGGCCAGGATGGTCTCAATCTCTTTGTTGTTTGTTTTTTGTTTTTGTTTTGAGACGGAGTCTCGCTCTGTCACCCAGGCTGGAGTGTGGTGGCGCGATCTCGGCTCACTGCAAACTCCGCCTCTCGGGTTCACAACATTCTCCCGCCTCAGTCTCCCGAGTAGCTGGGACTACAGGCGCCCGCCACCACGCCTGGTTACTTTTTTTGTATTTTTTAGTAGAGACAGGGTTTCACCGTGTTAGCCAGAATGGTCTCGATCTCCTGACCTTGTGATCCACCCGCCTCAGCCTCCCAAAGTGCTGGGATTACAGGCGTGAGCCACCGTGCCGGGCTGTCTCAATCTCTTGACCTCGTGATCCCCCCGTCTCTGCCTCCTGAAGTGCTGGGATTACAGGCAGGAGCCACCGCGCCTGGCCGATAAGATGCCATTTTTTACCTATAAAATGAGCAAAGACTGGCCGGGCGCGGTGGCTCACGCCTGTAATCCCAGCACTTTCAGAGGCAGAGGTGGGCGAATCACCTGAGGTCAGGAGTTGGAGACCATCCTGACCAACGTGGTGAAACCCTGTCTCTACTAAAAATACAAAAAATTAGCTAGGCGTCGTGGCGGGCGCCTGTAATCCCAGCTACTCGGGAGGCTGAGGCAGGAGAATCGCTTGAGCCTGGAAGGCAGAGGTTGCAGTGAGCCGAGATCGTGCTACTGCACTCCAGCCTGCGCAACAGAGTGAGACAGTCTCAAAAAGAGTAACAATAATAATAATAATAATAATAAATAATAAACTCGTGAAACAAAGCTTGGATTCCAAATAAATTATATCTTTAAAAAAAGTATTGAACTGTACACTTTAAACTGGTAAGTGATATGGTATGTGAATTATATCTCAATAGAACTGTTACCAGAAAAAAAAGGAAAGAAAGGAAAATGAAAGCAAAAATCTCAGGAACACATCTGATCTCTTGGTCAGGTATGTGTAGATACATGTTAGATTTCAGCTTTTTCACCCCTTACGATAGGCAAAAAAAATTTTTTGTTGGGTTACAGAATCCTGTTTAACAACTCAAAAGCTGACTTCAAAATATTGTTTTTCCATCTCTCCCCTGCTTGTGGTACTGCTAACTAGGTCAATTCTCCCCAGCTGGTAAATAAGGGAAGAGACCTTATAAACAATCTGACCTCAAAGCCCCTACATGAGTCTCAGCACCACATTCCTTTCTACTATGGTCCACTTAAGCCCACAGTTCTCATTCTCCTCTACAACTGAAGGATTATGGGTAGAGATCTTTAGGAAAAAGGTGCCATTAAGTTGGTCCTTTTTTTTTCTTTTGTTTTTTTTTTTCTGAGACAGGGTTTTGCTCTATTGCCCAGGCTGGAATGCAGTGGTTCAATCACAGTTCTTTGTGACCTTGAATTTGTGGGCTCAAGCAATCCTCCTGTCTCAGCCTCCCAAGTGGCTAGGACTATATACGTAAGCAACCAAGCCTGGCTAATTTTTTTTTAGAGACAGGGTCTCGCTATGTTGCCCAGGCTGGCCTTTAATTCCTGGGCTCAAGCTATCCTCCTGCCTTGGCTTCCCTCAGTGCTGGGATTATAGGCGTGAGCCAATGTGGCCAGCCTAACTTTGTAAAACTTCTAAACCTCTCATGAAGCACCCTGTATTGGATTTCAGTGTTTAGAATCAAATGTCATTAATATCAAACAGATTTTCTTTGGAGCCTATGATAATGGAATTGTATTCTCTTTCATTTAAAAAAATTGCTTATTTTTTGAATAATTTTGTTCATTTCATTGGGACAGAAGCTATGGAAACATACTTAACCTGCCACTTTCCCCACAAACTCCTACCAATCTAATTGACTACATTGCTTGGATTATGGAAGGCTGATAAATGTTAATTCTGATGGCCTTACAACTCTTCACAAATGTAGTACTAAGAACACCAGAAAGTAAATCTGGCCAACAGAGCCCTATGTCCCAACCATCTTGGACAGCAATAGCTGCACCAACATAAGTAATCATTCAAACTCTCTGGATCCATTTACTTATAAAATAATAGGGTTGACCTAGACAAACTATAAGTCATCACTTTGTTCTAACATTCTATTAACATGATTTCAGGTCATGTTTAGTTCAAATATTATATTAATATAACTTTATTACAACAATATTCTGTAAATTGAGGGTTTTACTATTTAGATTACTTTTTAATTTTTGGATAGCTAAACCTCTCCCTCTAGTGGAAATTTTATTTTTAAAAAATGTTTTAGAACACACGAAGTTGCTGTGTCATTTCTTTTTCTATCAGTCTTCACAGTAAAAATGTAAAAATGTGCTCAGTACGTAAAATGGTAAAACTATTTTAGAAGGCAATTTGCCACTATCAATCAGAATTTATAAGTCTCCTTTGACCCAGCAATTCTACTAGATATGTTTCTAAAGGCATACATACACAAGTTGGTATAGAATATGCTAGAATTTACCATTAAATAATAAAAATTTCGAAAACTTTTCATCAAGTTATTTTATCAGAATTGTAAGCAATAAAGAGAAATGAGATAGTCCTTTGTTTTTCCCTCCCCATGTAAGAACTCTTGGTGCCTCTCACACAGCTGATTCCAAAAACCCTGTTGAGTCCACAGCTGTCTGTAATTTCTTCCAACACCTTGTTTACCAGTCCTGGTCTTCAAGAAGAATCATAAAATCTAAAAGGCTCAGAGAGAACTGAGAGTTCTTAACACAGCCAGGGAGAACACACTCTTTCTGTAGCACTTTGTTAGTAAAACCAATCAGTCCCAAAACACATACATACTTTAAAACTTAAACAATGACAACTCACGTCTCTTTAGAGACTCAGCAATTACTAGGTTCTATGTCTTTCAAAGAAGATATCAACAGTTCCTCTCCTTAGATTTTTTTTTCCCTCTGCATCCCCTAAAGCATATAGGACAGAAACTGCTAGTAGTCCCCTCTATTTATGCTTTTTTCTTGCCCCAGTTTTTCACTGGCCATATGGCCAAGCATAAGGAAGACTAAATTCCCGGCATCCTTTGCATGAACTTGTTGGCCAATAGAATATAAGTGAAAATGATGAGTGTACAACTTCCAGAAAGTGTCTTTTAAAAGAATAGGTGAGCCTTTCTTTGCCCAACTTCTTCCTGATACATGGAATGCTAATATGATCATTGCGCCATGACTTGAAGCCATGTGTGGCCGATGGTAGAACCTGATTATGATAAAACCACCATATTAGCCCTTGAAAACTTACAAGTTTACTTAAGTAATAGTGAAATTACTCTATTATACCTTTATTTTTAAGTACCTTAAAAATACTTTTTTTAAAGTTTTACCTTTATTTTTAAGTTTTCTGTCAGGCCCAGCTCAACTGATTCTAATTCATTCAGCATGTGAGCTAACAGTATAATGTCAGGCCATTACCAAGTGGTCACAAAATTTTCAATCATGCTTTCATGGCAAGAGGATGAGAATATTGGCTTGAAATACTGTTGAGTTCTGGGTCAGTGCCAACACTGTCTGTTAGGAGGCAGAGTGTGGCCAGAGCAGAAGGGGCTGCAGGACCTAAGTGGAAGGACATCCACTGTCTGGCTTCTGTCCTGTCTGTGCTGCCCTGGGGTGGCTGCCCAGGCCCAGCAGGCCAAACCATGCGGTAGTTCATGCTAGGAATGACTCTGGTCAGGCAGCAGTCATTCTTCAGGAGCATATCGCATTATCAGAAATGTCTTCTACACCATGACCTCATCCTTATCTGACTCAGGAAGGCATCAAATTACTATTTGATACTTTCCATCAGAGGTTTAAGGTGACTGAAGTATGCAACTTAAATAAAGTGAAGATATTGTAGTCTATGTTAGATATTATAGCCTATGTTATGTCTCAGGCCATAGCCCCACTAAGGAGCATACCAATCAATCTTAGGGTACAGCCCATCCTGGAAGGTACAACTCCACTAAGAAGCTCATTCACCTCAATGTCAGAGGATAATCTTTCCCTTTTCACTTGGATTTGTGGACAAGCCTCTCAAGGACAAGACTAATTCTGCCCACAACGGAGCTTCTCTCCACATAACCTATGAGGCAACTGTGAAAGAGATAAACTCTTACACAGTAGAAAAAGCCTGCAAGACCCCAAGGCTGCTAGGATTCCCCTGAGCAGTTTCCTGGACATATATACAAGAGTGTAGATGTTTTCGGAGATGGAAGTGGACCACAGGATTATGATTCCACCATCCTGCCATGGGTTGCAGGCCTGGCCAATTAATGGATGCCAGCATACAGAAGAGCATTCAGTAGATTACCACTCTCAGGTCAAGTTCACATCAGCCACAAAGAAGGAAAATATAGTCAGTCAGACTATGAAACCTTTTACAAAGGGACAACATCCAGGAGTCCCTAAGCCACCTAAAGGAAAAGCCTGGGATGGTGGCACAGGTTGTCCAGCCTAAATGATACCAATCCATTTGGGTCCATTCTCCGCTTGAGTCTTCAGCAAATGATCTTTGTGGTCATGTGATATCTCCTTGGTGACCTTGTACATCCCCAAGGCCTGGTGCCCATATGGGAACAATGTCAGTCCCCTAGAGCCACTTACCACCCATGCCCCTGACACACTGAACATGCTGAAATGTGTTTTGTATCCTGCTCAAATGGCCTTGGCAATGCTACACTGCACCTTTTCTTGGTCACTTTGGCAGTGTGAGAGTGATACTCTGAGTACAAGCTGGGAGCTTTGCCATCAAATGAGGGGGTCTAGACAACCCCTAGCCCATCCTCAGCCTGCCAGAGCCAGTAATAGCAAATGGAGACTTGGATTGCAAAGAGAAGCAAAACTTCCAAACCCAGGTAACTGTACCAAATCCTTGGGACTAGTTAGGGAGTGGCTATCTGACACAGAAGAAGGAAAAGTCCTGACTCCATAACCAACTCCTGTCTCATACAAAATGGGAAACTTGGGACTGTTTTTGTGGCTAAGGACACTGATAAAAAGGATAAGGAATCCTGGCACATGACCCTGAATATAAGCAGGCAGCTTGTCCATAGAACTCAGTTACAACAACTACTCTACACCAGTTTAGTTATCTGATGAGCTGAGGCCAACGCAGCCTGACAGCCCTTCCCTGTTCTGTTCCTCCTCTTTGCACACATTCCCTGTTGGCCCAACTGGCAAAACCAACTGGTTGAAACTGCTTTCTCCTCTTTCAACTGCTTTCTCCAGCTTTCAACTTTTCTTGGAGTCAGCCTTTGAAGGTGGCTGAGCCCTGTTCTGCTGCACCCTGGCCAGTGGGGCTACTTAGTATCATTCTGTCTGCTTTCACTTTCCTGCTTTGTGATATTATGTGAAGGTCTTAGCCAAAGGGATCTTCCTCCCTTTGTTGTGTCTCAGCAGTTCAGTACAATGTACAAGATCATCCAGCCCCAAGGAGCATTCAAATGGCTGTGGTCCCAGATGACCACAACCTCATGAGAGGCCCTGCGCAAGGACACCCAACTGAGTGGCTCCAAAATTCCTGACCCACACGAAATAGGTGAGATAATTAATAAATATAGTCAGCCCTCCCTATCTGTGGTTCCGCATCCATAGATTGACCAACTGCAGACCAAAAATATTTGAAAAAAAAAAATCTACAGATGCAGATGGTTGCATCTGTACTGAACATGTACAAGTTGTTTTTCTCATGATTCCCTAAATAATATACTATAGTAACTGTTTCATAGCATTTACATTGTATTGGGTATTAGAAGTAATCTAGAAATGATTTAAAGTATAAAGGAGGATGTGTGTACATTATAGGCAAATACTACACCATTTTATTTAAGGGACTTGAGCAACCGTGGATTTTGGTACTACAGGGAGTCCTGGAACCAATCCCTCACAGATACTGAGGGATAATTGTATTTTTGGTGGTTTTTTTGTGTGCGTGACAGAGTCTCACTCTGCTACCCAGGCTCGAGTACAGTGGCACAATCACAGCTCACTGCAGCCTCGACCTCCTAGGCTCAAAAGCAATCCTTCCACCTCAGCCTCCGGGCTAGCTGGGAGCACAGGTACGCACCACCACGCCTGGCTAATTTTTTATTTTTTTGTAGAGATAGGGTCTCACCACATTGCCCAGGCTGGTCTCAAACTCCTGGGCTCAAGCAATCCTCCTGCCTCGGCCCTGCAAAATGCTGAGACTACAGGTGTGAGCCACCATGTTTGGCCTATTTTGGGTTGTTTTAAGATGCTAAATATTATGGAGATTGGTTAAGCAGCAACAGATAACTAATAGATATTAGATGGCTGGCATATCACCTAACTACTGATGACACCCAGGACTATTCCCACAACCTCATGGAATTGCACTGGAAGCCCAGGAGCATCTTGCTACCTGTCCTTCAATAAAGCACCTATGGCTTTCACAACAACCCTACCATATGCAGTTGCTGGGCTGTTAATACCTGAAATTTTGAAAATGTACCACTTTGCACAAATGTGCTATGAATGGGGGCCCTGGCTCATGAACTCCTCTTCAGCTCCACCACTGTTGAAGGCTGGGGTGTGGGAATTGTTTATCTCATAGCAGAAGTATCTCTGTTATCACAACATGCTTCTTAATTTACCTGAATTTCCAGAATCTGAAATTCAAGTTGAAATGTAACCATGTGGCAATTTCCTGATAATCTGTGTCTCTGTAGAACTTTTCTTATACCTGTAAACCAGAAAAACAAATATTTTGTTTGCAAATAACCATTTTCTTCAAATGCGTATTATTTAATTTTGTGTGAATATCTACAATACATGTGGGTATATGTGTGAAAGTGTGCATTAGCAATTACATTGAAAAACTCTGGAAGAACGTACACCAAATTGATTATCTTTGCAAAATAAAATTAATGATAACTTGTGTTCTAGTTTTCTTTTTTTTTTTTCCCAGACGGAGTTTCGCTCTTGTTGCCCAGGCTGGAGTGCAATGGTGTGATCTCGACTCGCTGCAACCTCCACCTCCTGGGTTCAAGCAATTCTCCTGCCTCAACCTCCCGAGTAGCTGGGATTACAGGTGTGCGCCACCACGCCTGGCTAATTTTTGTATTTTTAGTAGAGACAGGGTTTCACCACACTGGTCAGGCTGGTCTCAAACTCCTGACCTCAGGTGATCCACCCACCTCAGCCTCCCAAAGTGCCGGGATTACTGGCATAAGCCACCGTGCCCGGCCAAGTTTTCAACTATACCAAAAGTTATGGTAAGTAGTAGAAATGTACTAGTATAACCCTAGACAAATTTGAATCATGTTAACTGTTCAATGGTTTTTATTTTTTCAACACTATCTAGTTCTTAAAGGCAGTAAATTGAATCCATGCGTTCACCTCTGCCATCTCTCAAAACTTCACTAAAATGACAGTGATATTTTTGAGATATAACATGCATACATTTGAATGCATAAAATGCCCTATTCTTAAATATACAGCTCAATATTTCTTTTTACACGTGGTTGTCCAGGTAACTACTACTCAGATCATGCTACAGGAATTTTATAGAACCTATAAGGTTTCCTCATATCCTTTCCCAGGCTATACCCCACCCCCAAGAGGTAAGTAAGCACTATCCTGACTTTACGTAGTCATCTAGTAAATGCTAATGATGTTACTTTTAGAAGGGCATGATTCTACAAGGATAAAGGGAACAGGGAAGATAAGAGCAATCTGATTTGGGAAGCTGGAAATCAGATGGATGCACTAGATAGCACATGGACAAGTGAAAGTGACCTGGTAGAGCCAGGAAAACTGAAACCTAAGCCAGCGAATGAGGAAAACCCAGAAGCAAGTTCATTTACATAGCAGAACACGAGATGGGTATTATGAATCAGCAGCACAAAGTACCTTTATGGGAGGTGAACCTGGGGTTCAAAACAGGAAAACTGGTTAAAGATTTGTTCAATAAGTAGTTAGGAAAAAAAAGACAGAATGGTACAAATTGACATAATTTGCCTCCTAATTAGATGTACTGGTAAGAACAAAACATCACTTTCATAGTTTTCCTGCCAAAATTGCCACAGGAATGTCATCAAGAGGAAACTATCAGAAAAAAATGAGATTGAACAACAATCTATAATACAAGTGGTCTTCAAATATGTCTATGTCGTAAGAGACAGAGAAGGATGACCAGATTAAGGAGACTAAAGAGACATAACAGATAGATGCAATGCTTAATCATGGATTAGATGTGGAATTGTTTAAACAAATGGCTATGGAAGACTCACTATGGTTAAGATGTCAGTTCTTCCCAACTTTGATCTGTACATTCAATGCAATCCAATCAAAATTCCAGCAAGTTACTTTCTGGATATCAACAAAATGATTATCAAGTTTATATGGAAAGGCAAAAACTCAGAAGAGCCAGAATAAACTTCAAGAAAAATAAAGTTTGAGAACTTAAACGACTTGATTTAGAGACTTACTATAAAGCTACAGTAATCAAGACAGTATGGTATTAGTGAAAGAGTATACAAATAGGTCAATAGAACAGAAGAGAAAGTCTAGAAATAGACTCACACAGATATAGTCAACTGATCTTTGACAAAGGAGCAAAGGCAGTTCAATGGAGAAAGAATAGTCTTTTTAACAAAAGGTGCTGGAACAAATGAACATCCACATGCAAAAAAAAAAAAGAATCTAGACACTGACTTTATACCTTTCACAAAAATTAACTGAAAATTTATCACAGATCTAAATATAAAATACAAAACTATAAAACTCCTAGAATATAGGAGAAAATCTAGATGACCTTGGGCTTTGTCCATAGAAATAAATGTGCCAAAAATGCGGTAAAGAAAAAATGCAGATGGAATCCTGGAAATAATCTACAGCAACCACTTTATTTTGCACATAAGAAATCAGACCCAGAGAGACTTACTAATCTGTCCACTCTCCAGGCTTTATTTTTTCTTTAAGTCCAGGCTTTATTTTTTCTTTATGGATGAACAATAAGCATACATAAATTGCATATAAATATATAGCATGATAAATTTTCAGTTCGGTACTTTTTAACTTGAACACACTGATTTTTATTTTATTTTATTTTATTTTTGAGATGGAGTCTCATTCTGTCGCCCAGGCTGGAGTGCGGCGGCACCATCTCCACTCACTGCAACCTCTGCCTCCCGAGCAGCTGGTACTATAGGCATGTCCCACCACACCCTGCTAATTTTTGTGTTTTTGGTAGAGACAGGCTTCACCATGTTGGCCGGGCTGGTCTCGAACTCCTGACCTCAAGTGATTTGCCCACCTCGGCTTCCCAAAGTGCTGGGACTACAGGCGTGAGCCACCGCAACTGGCCTTTTTTTTGTTTTGTTTTTTTGTTTTTTTTTGAGACAGCGTCTCACTGTCACCAAGGCTGAAGCGCAGTGGTGCAATCTCAGCTCACTGCAACCTCCGCCTCCCAGCTTCAAGCCATTCGCCTGCCTCAGCCTCCTGAGCAGCTGGGACTACAGGAACGCTCCACCATACCTAGCTAATTTTTGTATTTTTAGTAGAGATGGGGTTTTACCATGTTAGCCAGGCTGGTCTTAAACTCCTGACCTCAAGTGACCCTCCCACGTAGGCCTCCCAAAGTGCTGGGATTACAGGCATGAGCCACTGCACCTGGCCTGATTTTTAAATAATGAGTAAGGGTGTATTTTTAACAAAGTTCACAGACAGCAGAAGAGGATTAGTCCTTCAAAACAATCAATCCATATATATCAAGCCCATCTACACATTTTTAACAACATACATTTAAAGCTAATCAAAAGACAAGAATAAAAATTATAAATTAAAATACTACTCTTGGCCAGGTGCAGTGGCTCACACCTGTAATCCCAGCACTTTGGGAGACCGAGGCAGGCGGATCACGAGGTCAGAAGATCAAGATCATCCCGGCCAACGTCGTGAAACCCCGTCTCTACTAAAAATACAAAAATTAGCCGGGCATGGCAGCACGCGCCTGTAGTCCCAGCTACGTGGGAGGCTGAGGCAGGAGAATTGCTTGAACCCAGGAGGTGGAGGCTGCAGTGAGCTGAGATTGCACCACTGCACTCCAGCCTGGGCGACAGAGGAAGACTCTGTCTCAAAAAAATAAATAAATAAATAAATAAAAATTTAAAAAAAACCTACTCTCATTACTTTGCAGTAACACTTAATTTTGGACTCCAAATTCCATTACTTAGTTTGTAAACCAACTCTTACAGAATCAAAATGGAGAATTTAAAAGAATCATCATAGGCACTAAAGGAAATTCCAAAAGAAGAGTTCTTTTTTTTTTTTTAATTTTGAGATGGAGTCTCGCTCTGTCCCCTAGGCTGGAGTGGAGTGCAGTGTCGCCATCTCGGTTCACTGCAAGCTCCGCCTCCCGGGTTCACGCCATTCTCCTGCCTCAGCCACCTGAGTAGCTGGGACTACGGGGGCCTGCCACCACGCCTGGCTAATTTTTTGTTTTTGTTTTTTTTTTTTGAGACGGAGTCTTGCTCTGTCGCCCAGGCTGAAGTGCAGTGGCGCAATCTCGGCTCACTGCAAGCTCCGCCTCCCGGGTTCATGCCATTCTCCTGCCTCAGCCTCTCCGAGTAGCTGGGACTACAGGTGCCCGCCACCACGCCCGGCTAATTTTTTGTATTTTTAGTAGAGACGGGGTTTCACCGTGGTCTCGATCTCCTGACCTCGTGATCCGCCCGCCTCGGCCTCCCAAAGTGCTGGGATTACAAGCATGAGCCACCGCGCCTGGCCCCAAAAGAAGAGTTCTGAAAATGTTTGGAGAAATAAAAGCATAGCTGCAATAAAGTCTACATTCTTCACACATGATTATTTTGAAGGAAATCAAGATCATTTGATTACCTAGCTTCAGCTACATTCATTAACACACCACAGAAACTGTGTCTGCCCAACTAATAGCTATGGAAAACGATAATGACTTCAAAAAGCTCTTTGATTACGCCACTGCACTCCAGCCTGGGTGACAGGGCAAAACTCCATCTCAAAAAAAAAACAAAACAAACAAACAAAAAACAAAGGAAAAAGAACAAAAAAATAAAAAACAAGATATTTCTCTTCCAGTACCATTACTCTTGCTAAATTACTTAGAATTAATTTCAAGAAATTCCTACAACTACTTAGATTTCTGCTTTAAAATGATATTTCTTCTTCATAATTTCTATGTTTTTCCAAGTTTGCTAAAATGAGCACATATTACTCACAGAAAAAAAGCATTTCAACTCTTGTGATGTCCCTGTCTGAAATCTCCCAGACCACATTAGCTTTGTCAAGACTCTACGCCTAATCTTCATGCTGCAACTTTTAAGCTAGTAAAAGTCTTATACCTGGCCTATCCTCATTCTCTATTCTCTCTGCATTCCATCTCTTCCTTTCAAGCAATTTAAGTCTCCAAATTCCATCACTCTTTTTCTATATGTAATTCGGTCTCCCTGCAGTGGCTGCCCAAGACCCTCTCCCCTGTCATAAGGGTAATTTTCAGTGGAAAAGTCAGGAAGTACACTAAAAATGATTTCTGCTTTTGGGAATGTTATTCTTGACCAACCAAAGTTCTTGACATCCAGCTGCACAGCTGCAGTAGCTTCCCTTTATCTCTTAGTGCATCACAGATCTTTGGCAATAAGATCTAGTCATTGGGACCAGAAACCTTCCTTCCAGCAAAAGGTCCAGCTGCTAAACATTTATCTTGGCAGCTTTCATGTCAGTGCTGAATAACTCCTAAGATGTATAAATTAATTGTACTGTTGTTCTTATAATCATTATTCACTTATTACTATTTACTTGACTATTAAGGTACTTAATGATAGAAACTGTGTCTGTTCTTGTCCATCAGGAAGGAGAAGGTAAAAAAAAAAAAGAAAGAAAGAAAAGAAACTGTGTCTGTTCTTTAATATTTACCTCAGGCAGCTTTTTTTTTTTTTTTAAATGGAGTCTTGCTCCGTCCCCCCGGGTGGAGTGCAATGGCGCAATCTCAGCTCACTGCAACTTCCACCTCCCGAGTTCAAATGATTCTCCTGGCTCAGCCTCCCAAGTAGCTAAGATTACAAGTGCCCACCAACACATCCAACTAATTTTTGTATTTTTAGTAGAGACAGTTTCACCATGTTGGCCAGGCTTGTCTCAAACTCCTGACCTCAGGTGATCTGCATGCCTCGGCCTCCCAAAAGCTGGAATTATAGGCATGGTCACGGGGCCCGGCCCAGGCAGCTTTTTGAACACCGTGATGTTCAAAAGATATGTGAGTAAACAAATTTACCACAACCATACTTTCAAATACTTACCTTGTAGAATTTTAAGTCAATATTATGACAACCAATTTCTTATGCATAATAAGGTAAGCTTCAGTACTATGTCTAGATTAAAAAAAAATGCTTACTCTTTTCTGTCATCTCAGTGCTTGTTAGGTCTTCTGTCTGCTTCGAGTGATTTCTTATATTGATGCCAGTAAGCGTACTTAGAAATGAAAGTTCTGATTCTAAATGTCCAAGCTGATTTTTCAGATCTTTTGAAGACTTCCATCCTTCCAAATTGAATTGGTGTATGGCTTGAAAAGATTTTCTAAAAGGCAAATATCAAAAATAATCACTCCAATTACTAACACGTTTCATCTAATACCCCCATTTTCCTCAAAGCATTCCCATTTTGTCCCCCTTACTCTCTTCCTATTAAGTCACCTTCCCCCATTAAAATAAAAAAAATTAAAAAATTAAAAAGAATTTTCTCAAAACCACTGTGGTTACTATAACACCGCATCTTTTTTTTTTTTCTTCCTCTTTTTAAGAGATGAGGGTCTCACACTGTCACCCAGGCTGGAGTGCAGTGGTGTAATCATAGTGCACTGCAGCCTTGAACTCCCAGGCTCAAAGGATCCTCCCGAGTAGCTGGGACCACAGGTGTGCCACTGTGCCTAGCTAATTTCTTTTTCCTTTTCACAGAGACAAGGTCTGGCTTTATTACCCAGGCTGGTCTTAAACTCCTGACTTCAAGCAATCCTCCCGCCTCAGTCTCTCAGCGTATTGGATTACAGGCATGATCCACCATGCCCAGCCCACAATCTTTAATTTCAACAAAAAACATGTGTAACCAAATTATACTTCCAAATTTCCACATATTAGAAACACCTTTCAAATAAATTGTAACAGGAGTACTTTGCAAAATTACAAGGTGAGTTCCGACCCATGAAATTCCAGCCTAAATGTCTGATATAACTCTCAAATTATTATTATTATTATTTTTTTTTTTTTTTTTTTTTTTTGATACAGAGTCTCGCTTTGTTGCCCAGGCTGGAGTGCAGTGGCGCAATCTCGGCTCACTGCAAGCTCCGCCTCCCGGGTTCACGCCATTCTCCTGCCTCAGCCTCTCCGAGTAGCTGGGACTACAGGCGCCCACCACCACGCCCGGCTAATTTTTTTGTATTTTTAGTAGAGACGGGGTTTCACCGTGGTCTGGATCTCCTGACCTCGTGATCCGCCCACCTCGGCCTCCCAAAGTGCTGGGATTACAAGCGTGAGCCACCGCGCCCGGCCACCTCTCAAATTATTTTAAAAGATGTCTTGAAATTTAAAAATAGGCCCGGCGCAGTGGCTCACGACTGTAATCCCAGCACTTTGGGAGGCCGAGGCAGGTGGATCACGAGGTCAGGAGATCAAGACCATCCTGGCTAACACGGTGAAACCCCATGTCTACTAAATATACAAAAAATTAGCCAGGCGTAGTGGCAGGCACCTGTAGTCCCAGCTACTCAGAAGCCTGAGGCAGGAGAATGGTGTGAACCTGGGAGGCGGAGCTTGCAGTGAGCAGAGATTGCGCCACTGTACTCCAGCCTGGGCGACAGAGCAAGACTCCGTCTCAAAAAAAAAAAAAAGAAATTAAAAAATAAAATCAATTAGCTAACTTTAATTTCCAAAAGTAAACACCACAGAACGTTTTATAGTAACAAAGAGATTTATCAGAAAAAGAAATAGCAAATCTCTTTAAACATCACTATGGCCAGACATTTTTCATTGAGAACATATAAATATATTTTCCTTGAGAAAAAGAATGAAATTTTAGTTGGCCTGGTGCAGTGGCTCACGCCTGTAATCCCAGCACTTTGGGAGGCCAAGGCAGGTGGATCACTTCAGGTCAGGAGTTCGAGACCAGCCTGGCCAACATGGTGAAACCCCTTCTCTACTAAAAATACACAAAATTAGCCTGGCGTGGTGGCGGTCGCCTGTAATCCTGGCTACCCAGGAGGCTGAGGCAGGAGAATTGCTTGAGTATGGGAGGCAGAGGTTGCAGTGAGCCAAGATCATGCCACTGTATTCCAGCCTGGGCAACAAAGTAAGACTGTCTCAACAACAACAACAAAAAAAAAAAAAAAAAAGAAAAGAAAAGAAAAGAAAAAAGAAAAAACTTAAACTTTTTTAAAAAAAGAAATTTTAGCTAATAATTGCATTAGATGTTATTTTATTTTTATTTTTTGTCATCCATTATTTCCTTTAAACACTCTACTACATTCTACACTGTTGACTTTTCCTGTCAGCTTAAAACATCCCTTCCTTGGATTCTTGGGCATAATTATCCCAATTCTCATTTGCTATCTTGGGTCGGCTTCTTGTCTCCAACATTAGAGGAAAACCCTAACACTCTTACTTCTGCTATCCTAAATATGTATTCTTTCATTCTGCAGGAACACTAAATGATTAGCCTTAGCTCCTCTATGCCAGTAACTCTAAAAACATACCTCTAACCATATATCTCTTCTTCCTGCAAGGTAGATCTAGGTTGATAGCTCACCAAATGGTTTCTCTTGGAATCTGCTTTTCCTCTAAATTACCCTACATATGTTAATAATAAAATATTTCCCTTAGTATGTCAGGCTCTATACATTGTAAGTTATCCTTGGCTCCTTCACTTGCCTGACATCTGGACTTACTGCCATCCTTTCTGCTCCCTCACATAACTATTCTTCCTTTTGTATTTCTAATTCTACTACATTAACCAATGCTCTTATGACCTTATACCATCTCTACACAGAATAATCTAACTCTATATTCTTCACACTGAGAATACAAGACTTAATAAATTCTGTAAAATTTGTTTCAAATTTTGTTTTAATGCTAATTTAAAATATTAATGTAAGTATATTCTGTATCATGAAACTACCACAGCCTCTTTTGCATTTGCCAACATAGACTGATACCCCTACAAATTACATTAAATATAGAAGTAAAGGAAAAAAGAACAGATTGGGCGCAGCAACTCACTCCTGTAATCCCAGCACTTTGGGAGGTTAAGGCAGCCCAGGAGTTCAAGACCAGTCTGGACAACATGGCAAAACCCCATGTCTACCAAAAAATACACACACAAAAAAACAAAAAAAAATTATCTGGGCATAGTGCCTTCAGTCCCAACTACTTGGCTGGTGGAGGGTCACTGAGGCAGGATGATTGCTTGAGCATGGGAGGTGGGTGAAGGTTGCAGTGAGTCATAATCATGCCACTGCACTTCAGCCTGGGCAACAGAGTGAGACCCTGTCTCAAAAAACAAGACAAAAAAGAAAAAGAAAAAGAAAAAAGAACAGAGACAATCTTCATATATAAATGATGAGCGGCCGGGCACGGTGGCTCATGTAATCCCAGAACTTTGGGATGCCGAGGTGGGCAGATCACCTGAGGTCAGGAGTTTGGGACCAGCCTGCCCAACATGGCGACACCCCGTCTCTACTAAAAATACAAAAAATTAGCTGGGCATGGTGGCGGGTGCCTGTAATCCCAGTTACTCAGGAGGCTGAGGCAGGAGACTCGCTTGAACCCAGGGGGCGGAGGTTGCAGTGAGCTGAGGTTGCGCCACCACACTCCAGCCTGGGCAACAAGAGCGAAACTCCGTCTCAAAAAAAAAAAAAAAAAAGCCATAAATATAAATGAGCTTCTGACAAGTGAACACCAAATGTCACAGCAAGCTATGAATGAAAATTTCAAGGTATTTCCAATAGAGCAAAGTGGTAAGAGAACCAAGTCATCATTAAAGGCTGGATATGCAGAACTCAAAAAAGAACATGCAGTTGTCAGAGTGGCTAGTAGGGAGTTCGCGTTTAATAGGTATGGTGTTTCAGTTTTGGGGTGATGAAAAAGTTCTGAAGATGGACAGTGGTGATGGCTGTACAACAATGTGCATGTGTTTAATGCCATTGAGCTGAACACTTAAAAATGGTTAAAATAGTAAATCTTACGTATATTTTGCCACAGAAAGAAAATCTGCATATTCTTATTCATAGCAGCTATTTAGTTTGAGCAAAATATTTGTGTATTTCAACTAATCATGTTAGTTTGAGCTATTTTGGATTTGTTTGAATTTATTCACTTTGTGGTTTTATTATTTGTAAGTCTATCTTCATAACATAAAAATTTTTTGTCAGAATTACGAGCTTGCAAGAATTTTTTTTCCTTTAAAATGAATCTGTACATGAGTTTAAAGGTCAATGGTCTACTAATGAGTGTTAGTTACTATTATAAGGCAAGTACTCTTCTAAATGAACTACATATATTAACTCAATTAGTCCTCACAGCAACCCAAAAACTTGGGTATAATTTTACCATGGAGGAAACTGAAGCACAGAAAGGGAGAGCTCACTTAACCAAGATCATTCAGCCAATAGCAGAGACAGGATTTGAAAGCAGGCAATTTGGCTCCACAGTGTGGACATATGGATATAGCTGAATAATTTAGCTCCAATTTTCCTACCTCCAATCCATCCAACCACTTATAATCACTTAAAAAAAATAGCTTGATACATAGGTCCCAATCCTCCTCCTCCACTATAGTGAAAAGAAACCTCACGGTTAAATCCAAACACCCTGGACTGACATTTAATGTCTCCCACAATCTGGACTCTTCTGACTTTCCAATTTAACCACTGAGAAGTCCCAGATTATATAAATAATCTACTAAGAACTGAAAATAAAATCCTACCCCACCCCCACAATCACCTGAACCGACTCCCTCTTGGTCAAGGGGACCCCAAAGAAACCTTAAAAACTCCGTTCTTAACCATGACAGGATGGGAGGTCAGACACACCTTGTTATATACCTTCCTATTTGGGATGTAGACACAACAACTGACCAGCATTAATGTTAAAATAGAGATCGTAAGAGTTGCAGAACAGACTCTGTGGCAATAAGATACCAAATTATAAACAAGACCTAAGGCCATGCCAGGCAAGGGTTAAGTCACATATCCCCTACATTTAAAAGAATGAACTATGTTCTAACTGCCACAATATTTTTTTCACTAGTGGCTAAACAAGCACTGGCCTCCAGATAAGCAATATTGAAATAATTGCAGTTCATCCACCACCAGATGCTAACTGATTCCCCCGTTCCACAGGCTTTGATAGGACAAGAGAATGATTTCAAAAATTTTCTTTTGATAAGATCAACAACCATGGACTTGTTCTAACAGGTTTACAAAGCCTGGTACTTAAGTACCTTTGCTCCCCTCCTTCAACTTTTGACGTACAGGGCCTAATTGTAATGCATTTAAATGTTAAGTCAGCTTCCCAAAATGAACAAGGAATGCATGTAATACGCATTTTTATTCAGTACACGTGAGCACATCTCCCTTCGTGAATATTCATAGCCCCTCCTATAACTTGTTGAGTATGTATACCTAGCCCACTCATCCAGCATAAATCCTGCCCCAACCCCTCCTCCTCCAAAGTGTGGGCCTTTCTGCTTTGCCTGAGACTATGCTTCCCAGCCTGTCAGGATGGCCAGTTTGCAGGCTGTAACCCTTTTTAAGAAATAGTCTCTCTAAATTTGCAGATCTCATGATTTTTCAGTTGACACTACTATGGGGACTAATGAAATCTTGTGGCCAGTGAAGAAACTATTTTTCCCCGGTTCTTAAACTTTCAAGTGTGCGCACAAATCCTGTTAGGGCAGGGTATCTTTTTTAAATGCAGATTCTGATTCAGTATGTCAGGACGTCGCTCTAACAAACGGCCAGGTAATGCTAAAGCGTCCCATCTGTGGAGCACACCTAAAATAGCAAGGGTCTTTAATACATTTACTCTCATTAGTGGAGAAGCACACCTTTTTCCTCTCCCTTTTACCAGTCACAGCTTCCTCTACTTTCACGACCGCACGCAGACATTTTCTGTAGATCTCCTCCTTCCCATTTTCTACCAATTCTTCAGTTAGCTCAGGAAAAATCTCATTCTTTCTGCACCTATGTCAAATTAGTCTTGACTCAAAAATTGAAGATAGTTTATGTTTTCGAGAGACTTCTATGTTTGAGATGATGATACATAATTACGGTTGCAGAGCTTTTCTCTCCCTCTCCTTCAATAAACCAAAAGTGTCCAGACTTTGGAGTAAAATTTTTGTGTCCCAATCCATCTCTGACAATTCCTTTCTCTGGAATCTTGGACAAGCTACCTAACTTCTCTGAGCCTCAGTTTCTTCAACTATAAAACAGGGCTAACAGTAGCACCTACCTCAGAGGAATGTCAAATTCTCCTGCAGTCTGTATTAACTACTTTTCTTTATATCAACTTACTTTATTACCGAAGTTATTTTTCAAAGGAATTTTTATGTCATCGTAAACACAAAGTCATTATCACTTGAGATGGTTAGCTGACCCACCAAAACAAATGCCATGAAACCAAACGGAGTTATTAAATCCCAACTAGAGATACCTCTGCATACTGGAGGCGGAATTATCTAGCTAGGGATATAGTCAAGACTTCCTCCTTGTCAGTCATGCACACAGACGACTGCAATTAAACGAGTAAATACCCTGCAATACGTTTACAGCAGGGCGCCGTACGCGCTGCTCCCAACTCTAGGCCATCGTCATGACAGAATCAATGCCAGTTCATGCCCACATTCTAGGGCTGGGAGTAGGAGACCGAGGATGTCTGTGGAGATTCACCCGCCTGGCCCGGGAACCCTGGCCAGCGGGCCCTGGGGGATTTGGGGGGTCACGTACTGGACTCGGGACTTCTCTTCCCAGGGCGCCGGTGGGTCTTCACACGCTCGCCGCAGGGCCGCGATCTCAGCTTGCAAGGCGCGCACCTCTGCCAGCTCTGCGTCCATGGCGCGTTGCGGACCGGAGCCAGGCGGTAGCGCAGCTGTTACTCCGACCTGCGCGCTTCACCGGCGCTTCAAGCCTCGCGCGCGATCCCGGCGCGGACCATCCTGGAGCTCACGCGGAGGGGAGGCGTGAGAGCCCCGCGTGACCCCAGCAGCCCTGCACGTCCAACTCCGCGCTTGCACGAGAGCCTGGGTCCTCCGCGTCCCCGCACACGTTTCCCTGGCTGTCTAAGCAGTGGCTATACTTTCTCGGGAGAGCGCGTTCTTTGCTACTCCAAGCCCAAGCGCTCCGCTGCTCACCCCAGCCGGCAGCCTTGGAGCCGCCCGGCCTCGTGCGTCACTAAAGAGGCAGGGCTGGGATCACGTGGAGGGGAGCGCCTCTTTATTTTTTTCCTCTACTTCCTCTCTTACGTCGACCTAGTCCAGGAGTTGGTACATACAGCGATAGTGTTCAATAGAAACTAGGGGATTTTGGTTTGGGCTCTTTTGCGGTCGTTGAGGGGGAGGTGATGGGGGCATCAGGGAAGCTAGGAGGACGGGAAAGGAAATTAAAAGCTCTTGGGAACTGAATTGTGGT
Source organism: Hylobates moloch (assembly GCF_009828535.3). Classification (NCBI taxonomy): domain Eukaryota; kingdom Metazoa; phylum Chordata; class Mammalia; order Primates; family Hylobatidae; genus Hylobates; species Hylobates moloch. The sequence continues at coordinate 64,745,093 of NW_026652285.1, read as the reverse complement.
AACGGAACCTTAGGAGGCTGGATTGGAAATCGAGTAGGAAGGAAGAGAGGATGCTCCGTTGGGACATGTGACCAGAAGTTAGGGGCTGCAGCGGCGCTGGCTTTAGGTGAACGACGTGGTGAGGAGTGGGTTTTGGGCATGAGAAGTCACTGGGCCGTTTCCTAGCTTCTCTCTTCACTTCTCTGGGTCTTCTCAGAGAAAGAAGGCTGCAGTGGGTAGGCTGGGGGCGGAGACTATCAGGAAGAGATAGGCCGAAGTTCTACCCAGAATACACGCCATGTGGTGGACGCTGGTTGGGAGTCTCGTTTGGAAAGAGTCTGTCAGCTCTTGGGGAAGGGCAGGGCGAGACCTGAGCGCCTGCCGGGTACTAAACGAAATGAGAGATACTATGATGGGCCCTAGTACCTCTGGAAAAGTTTTCCTGAGTCCGCTGTGATCCAGGAATCTTCATAGTGTAGTGTTAAGAATTCCAAGTTCTGAAGGTAGACCTGCATTGTAATCCTGGATTCACTAATTTTCGGTATGGCATTGGGAAAGTGACTTAACCTCTTCTGCTCTCCTGAAAAATGGGAAACCAGCAAACTACTTTGTACAATGCAGGCACATAGCAAAAACACAAGTCTGTATTCGCTATATCCCTTGATCTTTGTGTCTGAACCCCACTTTGCAGCATTTTTATTGTGACATAATATTGTGCCATTTGTTTTATTCTTTTGTGACTATAAGGAGCTCCAGGAGCTCCTAGCCTCTCTTCACTTGTTTGGGTCTTCTAGGAGGAAGAAGGCTGGGGTGGGTAGGTTGGGGGCGGAGACAATTAGGAAGAGGTAGGCTAGCTCTTTTTATCTTTTAGTGCGTTACCTGCCACATCCTGTTTCTGTCAGACTTTGTTAAAGACAGTAAATGAGTAAATGAATGTATGAATGAATCAAGGAAAAACATCTAAAAACGTGAATACATAAAATTAAGAGGGATAGAGTGTAATATTATGGCCATTTGGAGGAAAAAAACTTTGTCTGTACCTGTGTCTATATGGGTATGGGATTGCTGTTCCAAAGTGCATTCATGAAAAATGTGGATGTAGGGCTTGGGCAAAACCTCCAAGACTAAAATTTGGAAGTAATACAATAGGAAGTGAAATACAGATCCAGGAGACGGATTTGATACAGAAGGTTCAGAGGAAGTAGTTGTTTTGTTAGATTTTCGAAGAACTAAGGGAAAGAACTCTTCTCTGTATACAGAAAATTACTTTTCCCACTAAAACACACCAAGTATATGCCCAGCCTTCATGAAAGTGAAAAGAGAAACGAGGCGCCTTTATGTGGGTGGCCTTAGCCGGAACATTTCTGAGGCAGACCTACAAAATCAGTTCAGCAGATTTGGAGAAGTTTCGGATGTGGAGATCATCACACGGAAAGATGACCAAGGTAAATTTATGGTCCTTCACTGGGTAGTTATAGGCAGACATAACTCAGGTTAAGTGCTAGAAAATAAAACAGCCCCAAGATAAATGTTAGCTCTGAACACCAAAAGTTTTAAGTGATGTTTTGGAGGTATAATGTGTGATGTAGAACTTGACCGGAATTTGTTTCTGAAATAAGAAAAAATTCTAAATTCTAAAACTTCTGATTTCAGAAACATATTAACTTCCAGTTTTGAGAACTAGAATTTTCTAACATGGATTAAGTGTCCCATTAAGTAGACTATCACTAGCATACAATCAAAATGTTTCCTTAACTGAGTACTGGACATTTTCTTCCTTTTTTTTGGAATATTTTTATAATTATGCTTATTTTTATAGCCAATAAAAAAATAAGGTTTATCTTTGAAATAATAAGTTTTCAAGAACTAATTTTTTTTTTAATTTGGAAACAACCATTTTTACATTGCTCTCTAGATAAGAATTTAAATAATTTTTTTTTTTTTTTTTTTAGGAAACCCACAGAAAGTTTTTGCATATATCAACATCAGTGTAGCAGAAGCGGACCTGAAAAAATGTAAGATCATCATATATTTTCTATACTATTTGCCAGTTTGTATCACTCTGTAACTTGGAATAACTTTGGTTCTGAATCTAAACCTCCACAGCCATTTTTTACGTTATCCAGAGGGACAGCAGTGATCAAGAGAATTCCAGTATCATATAACTCAGCAGGTTTAGGTCCATTCCATTTGGCATCAGCGGACATGGTAGCACTTTGCTGGTGGGTTTACTTAAAACTGCTATTCTCAAATATTTTGGACAAGGGACCAAACTTTCATAGAAACTGCCTGTTACATACATCCCCCTGAATATCATGCCACATTCCCCCTCAGTCTGATTATTTCTTTGGCAGCTAATCCTTGTCACTAAACACTCTTGAGGGGGCTTTACAATACACCCTCGTAAGACCATATCCTTGAAATTGTGAAATCTCTTGTTGATAAGTTTAGTAAAGTCAAGGGCAAACAGTGGCCTTTAATGAAGAATGGGAGATAATCCATACTGCCACTGACACAGTAACATATTCTAGTTATTTGGAGGCCAAAAAGTGAAAAAAGACAGGGAAAATAAGTAAAGGGAACATGCTAATAGAGGAAGAGGGCAATCAGTCTTTTGTAATTTCATTTGCAAAAAGATTGCTTTATTCTATTTTACATTGAGGAATATATGTGACAAATGTGAAGTTGTGGTTAAGAATACATCAACTAGGCTTTGTGACCTGTGGCAAGTTACTTAAACTTCTCAGCCCAAGTTTGCTTATGTGATGAATGACAAAAGATATTGCTTGCCTCATAATATTTCTGTGAGAATTAAATTAAATGATACATTTGCAATACTTTGGGAGGCTAAGGCAGGTGGATCACTTGAGGTCAGGAGTTTGAGACCAGCCTGGCCAACACGGTAAAACCCCATCTTTACTAAAAATACAAAAGTTAGCTGGGTGTGGTGGCAGGCACCTGTAATCCCAGCTACTTGGGAGGCTGAGGCAGGAGAATCACCGGGGAGGCAGAGGTTGCAGTGAGCCAGGATAGCGCCACTGCACTCCAGCCTGGGCAACAGAGGGACACTCTGTCTCAAAAAGAAAAGATACATTTGTACTTAGTATAGTATCTACCACCTACAAAATTCTGTTAATGGTATTATTAAGGAAGCTGACAGCAGATGCTCAGAGAAATCAATTACTAGGGCATAGTAATTCAAACAGTTCAGTCACTCATCTACAAGTTCTACAGTGATAATTAGTATGAGGTGATAAATAAAATTAAGGTGCTGTAGGATTCCAGAGTGTCGTCTGATTCACCTGAAAAGATGATTGTTTTATAGTTACAGGAAATAAATGTTTTATAGTTATAGGAAATAACAATAAAATATACATTAAATATCAGTTATTCAGAGGTTCCTGACATTTGTTTATAAACAAATTGCAAGTAAGTTTTGCTTTACTTTTTACACATTTTGCCTCATTCCAATCTAGTAACACTGTGAGATAGGGAGTGTAAAGACTCTTTTGGTAAGTTGTCAAGATGAAACAAGAGCCTAGGCTCCCTCTCTCCAGGTCTCATTTCTTTTCTTCCACTTCCCCTGGGTCTCTTTGTGATAAACAAGCCTACTTTTCTTGATACTAAATAATTAGAAGAAGCACAAGCTGAAATATATTTTTGCATTGCCATGTACTTGAGTAATAATTCTTTACTTTATAGGTATGTCTGTTTTAAATAAAACAAAATGGAAAGGTGGAACATTACAAATTCAACTAGCAAAAGAAAGCTTTTTGCACAGGTAAGTTTTGCTCCACATGGATTTAAGCCCTACTTTTTTAATATTGTAAGTGGTTTTATACATTTACTTATTTCAAATTATCAAGTAATATAGTATTATATTCTTAACAAATTCAAACATTATAAGTAGAGCTAAAATCCCTTTCAACTCTGAATCCCCTTCACCCCAGACGAACAAAAAGGATAATTTCGTGCATTTACATATGTATATAATAAGCTATAAAAGTATATATGTACTTATTTTCTCTTTGTTAATGAGCTATAAAAGCATATATGTACTTATTTTCTCTTTGTTAACACACCCTTTTGTGGCAATGTAGATCTTCTCCCTTTATAACAGTTGTTAGTACTATTTCAGAAAATGGTTATACCACAGTGTAGTGGTCCCTTCCCACTGATGACTGTTTCTACTTTTTCATGGTCATAGATGATCCTGGAGCATGTATCCTATGTATATGCAGGTGTTTCTCTCAGTTTATATCAGAAAATGGAGTTGCTGAATCTTAGCATTGTCTGCATTTAAATTTTAGTAGACTACTAAATTGCATATGTTGATTTTGACTGTTAATGCTAGTGTCATAAAAAAATATAAAGGAAGTAGGAGATCACTGTATGACAGGCATAAGAGTGATTATGCAAGTGATTTAAGAGCAAGACAATGTATTATGAAAACCATTAGAGCTTTTAAAATCCTAAAGGTATTTTCAGGAAGAAAAGGTATTGTTAGTTGGGGAGTTTTCAAACTAGGAAACAATTTAAGAATATACAGATAGAGGCCGGGCACGGTGGCTCACGCCTGTAATCCCAGCACTTTGGGAGGCCGAGGCGGGTGGATCACCTGAGGTCAGGAGTTCAAGACCAGCCTGGCTAAAGTGGTGAAACCCTGTCTCTACTAAAAATACAAAAATTAGCTGGGTGTGGTCGTGGGCGCCTGTAATCCCAGCTACTTGGGAGGTCGAGGCAGGAGAATCACTTGAACCTGGGAGGCGGAGGGTGCAGTGAGCCTACATTGTGCCATTGCACTCCAGCCTGGGCAACAGGAGTGAAACTCTTGCCGCAAAAAAAAAAAAAAAAAAAAGAATATACAGATAGAATGACCAGGAGAGTTGATAAGCTTGTTCCAGACCAATGAAATATAACAAGAACAGATATATTCTAAAACAAGTGGCAAGCAACCTACTTTGAGGCATGTTTTGGGGGACTGCCCTTATGAAAACGGTGAGAATTTGATTTTGTTCTTCAGCTGAAGCCTCAGACTGTGAACAGGGTGGTTATATACCTTTCATTCCAGCAGCAGTTGCCAGCCTACTGTGTGCAGGCACTGGAGCCCCATGCTGAGCAGGTTGATCACACAGTGCTGCTGCTTGGAGTATCTGCGTGGATATGCCTGAGAAGCATGGGTCTGATGGTTGTTCTGGGACATAAAGGAGACAGACTAGAGGCAAAGAGGCCAGTGAGGACTCCTTCTGTGCAGTTGTCCAGGCCTGAAGAAGGTGGTGGTGATTTGAATCAGAAGAGGTGGCATTCTCTTCATTAGGAGGATACAGATAATCAAGACCTAACAAATTGGGCTCCGAAAGATACCTTCGTCATGGGGAAGAGTGAATGGAGAGAAGATAACATAAAATGCCAAACGTATATAAATTGAAAGGGGAAAATTGAGAAAACTTGCAATCCATGGTCTTGGTCTTCCTTAAAGGGGAACTGGGACAACCACTGGAGCAGAGCACAGGTGTAAGCGTGCATGTCAGGGATTCAGGAGACTGACTAGTATAGTGGGTGGGCTAGGAAAAGAACCCTCATGCTCTGGTGGGACAGCCCTGACAGCACAGCTTGTCACTGCTGTCCAACCCTATAGCTCAGTTGCTGGTGGTAAGGGACTGGTCAATAAACTACAGTAGATTGATGGAAAGACATGTTGTACAGCAATCATAGTGATATTTTCAAAGAATGTATAAGTTGATAAATAAGTGTACCCAACTGTGCTTATGATATTTGGATTACATTATAAAATATGTATATTTACATATAGAACAAAGATGAAGTTAAGTAGGCAAAATATTAACAAGATGAGGGATAAGGAATATGTTTTGTTTTCTTAACGGTTCTGTCTTCCAGTATTCTATAATAAAAACATATTGTATGTTCAGATAAGTAGGTAAGCTATTATGCTACTAACAAAGCAGTTTTGTTTTATTTTGGTTTTTAATACTACAAAGCTGTTTACTTTATAGTGCTCATTTAGGCACACCTAAAGTGAAATAATCATTTTACGTGGCTGATTATTGTGACTCTTTTATTTGTATTTTCTTTTTGATTCAGATTGGCCCAAGAGAGAGAAGCAGCAAAAGCTGAGAAAGAAGAATCAACAACAGGTAACACCAACTTTTTAGAAAAGACAGGAGGAGTGGATTTCCATATGAAAGCAGTGCCAGGGACAGAAGTGCCAGGGCATAAGGTGAGTCTCCACTGTAGCCTGAGCCAATTACATGGTCTTGGGAACTGATGCCTGAGATCACGTGATTGTGGGTGTCATGTCTAAAACCAGTTCCTCTTTTCCCCTTTCTTGGAGGCAATTAACATAGATAGGTCTTTATAATTTTCAAGGTGCATTTACAACTCTTAGGTAAGCATAGTTCTCCATCATTTTACAGAGAAAGAAATCAAAACTCAAGCAGAGGTGGACTTTCAAGGGACATAGGTAGCCAGGAATATAGGCAGGTCCCAAATTTGCCTGTTCAAATTAGCAGCCAGTGTTTTTTGTAAACCACCCTACATGGTTTACTTGGGATTGATAGCTCCTCCAAATCTTCCTTTTTTTTCTTCCCTCTCACAGTTTTTCTCTTTGGTAACTCTTACTTCATTGTCAGAAAACTAAACCCAACAGTAATCATAGCCCACTGATTTTTTTGTTGTATTTACCTAATATTGTTATTAAATCTTTTCCATTTGTGTCACATATAGTAAATAAATTCTTTTTTTTCTTTTAGAATTGGGTTGTGAGCAAATTTGGAAGAGTCTTACCTGTTCTTCACCTTAAAAATCAACATAAACGTAAAATATCCTTTGGCCTCTCAAAGTAATTATTTACCACAGTGATGGATACTTGTAAAATACCTTTAGCATTTCACTGTCTCTTATCAGTGAATCTTTACGTGTTTGTTTGCATGTTCCCAGTTTCTTGGTACTCACCTACATGTATGAAACAATTAGAGCATGAGAAAATGGATTGAGGTTTTATACAATTAAGTAATTCAAATGATGAGTGCCAAAGAAGCAGGTTGGTTTATTAATTTATTCATATTGTCATACATGGATTCAAAGCCATTGCTGAAGGAGCTAAAGAGCAGTGAGAAACCCAGAGACCATCATTAAAGAAGGCTTTAGAATTGAGGTAGGTTTTGAATTAATAGAAGTGATGGGAAGTAGTCCTGGGAATACCAATAGTAGATAAAAATATGTGGACAAGCAGGAGGATGGTGGGTTGAGAAACAGTTTGGAGCAGAGTGTGAGCAAATTCTAATGCCTGTTCAGTGAGGTCACATTGTCTAAGACCTTGAAGACCTGGTATCATGGAATTCTGAGCAGTGCGTCTTGATGTATTGTTTTTTTTTCTCTTTTTGAGACGGAGTCTCTCTGTCCCCAGGCTAGAGTGCAGTGGCACAATCTCGGCTCACTGCAGCCTCTGCCTCCCGCGTTCAGGCAATTCCCCTGCCTCAGCCTCCCAAGTAGCTGGGACTACAGGTGTGTGCCACCACGCCTGGCTAATTTTTTTGTATTTTTACTAGAGACAGGGTTTCACCATGTTGGCCAGGATGGTCTTGATCCCCTGACCTTGTGATCTGCCCACCTTGGCCTCCCAAAGTGCTAGGATTACAGGCATGAGCCACTGCGCCCGACCGTCTTGATGTATTCTTTAGCTTGTAACCCTGGTGTCAGTCAGTAAGGGAAACAGTAGCAGGTATTTGAAACAGAGGGAATATAATATATGCAGTTAGTTAAACAAGTGCTGGAGGAGCAAAAGCCAAAGGTCAGATTCCCCACTGATTGACAACTGCAGTAAACCACTACCTCACTGGGACTAGAGAAGCAAAAACGTGTGTCCTCTGAGCTCACAGCTACTGTGCCACTGAAACCACTACTACCTGAATCCAGGCCCTAGTTGCACCGGACATAGCTGTGACCTCTGCCCTCCCTACAAGTGGCTCAAAGTTAGGAAAGTACTGATTTCTTATTTTCTACTTTCCAGCTTTCCACCAATGGCAGCCGCTGATGGCAAAGAGGAAGATATTGAAGGACAGTAGAGACAATAGACACTTTTTGGCATACCTCACATATAACTGGCACATATAAGTAGTTATTGAAAAAGGGGACTTTCAAGAGTAATCGCTTAAGGTGGGGTGCAGTGGCTCACACCTGTAATCCCAGCACTTTGGGAGGCCACTGGAGGATCACTTGAGCCCAGGTGTTTGAGACCAGTCTAGGCAACATAGTGAGACTGTAACTCTACAAAAAATACTAATAAAAGAAAAATCAGGCTGGGCCTGGTGGCACATGCCTGTGGTCCCTGCTACTGGGGAGGCTGAGTTGGGAGGATCACTTGAGCCTGGAAGGTTGAAGCTGTATTGAGCCATGATCATGCCATGGCAGTCCAGCCTGGGTAGCAGTGAGACCCTGTCTCAAAACAAAAAAGAGTGATAGCTTAAAGCACCTTAATACTTGCCTATTCATATGCTTTAGGGAATCAGCAAATGACAGCCATCATTACAACACATCGATGTTAACTAGAATCTTTCCTGGATAATGTCAACATAGGCCTGGTAAAGATTTATTAGTTTTTTTTTAATTTTTAATTTTTATTTTTAGGACGGGTTCTCACCGTGTTTCCCAGGCTGGTCTCGAACTCCTGGGCTCATGTAATCTGCCCACCTCGGCCTCCCAAAGTGCTGGGATTACAGGCATGAGCCACTGTGCCCAGGCCAGCTTTCTAATAAAGACCTAAAAATATTGCAGAAAGTGAGTTCATGTGAAGTGGACGTTATTGAGCTAGGAGAATCAGAGTTAGGATGAGTAAGAACTGAGAAGACAGAAATAGCCAAAAGAGTTTGAGAGTAAAGGACATACATGTGGCCATGTCCTCTGGGTTTTCCTGAACCCAGAACTTTGCTTTACTGTATCAGCTCGATGGTTGGATTTCTGTGATTTACAGAAAATAACCCTGAGACCTGTGTACCTATAATATAATCTGAATAGGTTTGCTATAATATCTATCTACAGTCCGAGTAATTTCTGCCAACTAATAGTGGTGGTACTAGACTTTAACTCAGAATATGTCATAGAAAGCTCAATTTCTTAGACCCTGAATGATAACCTAGTTAAGTCCTCATTTTCTTTTACAGGAAACTGAAAGGGAGGGAAAATGACTTATTTGAGATTAAGCAATATTTTTTGTGTCAAAGACTGATGAGTTTTCCTAAAACCAAGTGCTTTAGTTTTGTTTCTTGACTTGCGTAACGTCATCAAATATGATCCCTCAAAATACTGCCACAACCTGAAGAAGATAGGGGTGGATTTCTCAAACACCATTCCTATATCCAGCCTGACTTGGGAATTAGGAGGAGGGAATGACCCTATGAGTAAGAAACGGCGAGGAGAGTTCTCTGACTTTCATGGCCCTCCCAAGAAGATAATAAAAGTGCAGAAGGATGAGAGTTCCGCTGGGTCTTTGGCCATGAGTACAAGCCCCAGGAGGGTAATAGAGAAACCACCCTTAACACAGCAACAGGCTGCACAAAAAAGAACTTGTGATTCCATTACTCCTTCTAAATCATCTCCTGTACCTGTTTCTGATACTCAGAAGCTTAAAAATCTACCTTTTAAGACTTCTGGCTTGGAAACTGCCAAGAAGAGAAATAGCGTTTCTGATGATGATACTGATTCTGAAGATGAATTGAGAATGATGATTGCGAAAGAGGAAAACTTACAGAGAACTACACAACCCTCAATAAATGAATCTGAAAATGATCCTTTTGAAGTTGTAAGGGATGATTTCAAATCAGGCGTTCACAAACTGCATTCTTTAATAGGTTTAGGTGTCAAAAATAATGTCTCTTGCCATGATAGTGATGATGATATGAGAAATGATTGTGAGTATGACTCAGGAGATACAGATGAAATCATTGCAATGAAAAAAA
>NW_026652285.1:64727980-64735040 GCF_009828535.3 Hylobates moloch | reverse complement strand
TTTTTTTTTTTTTTTTTTTTTTGAGACGGAGTCTCACTCTGTCGCCAGGCTGGAGTGCAGTGGTACAATCTCGGCTCACTGCAACCTCCGCCTCCCAGGTTCAAGTGATTCTCCTGCCTCAGCCTCCTGAGTAGCTGGGACTACAGGCACCCGCCACCATGCCCGGCTAATTTTTTGTATTTTTAGTAGAGACGGGGTTTCACCATGTTGGCCAGGATGGTCTCAATCTCTTGACCTTGTGATCCACCCGTCTTGGCCTCCCAAAGTGCTGGGATTACAGGCATGAGCCACCGTGCCTGGCCTACTTTATCTTTTTTTAAATTTAACTTTTATTTTAAGTTCAGTAGTACCTGTGCAGGTTTGTTACACACGTAAACCTATGTCGTGGGCTTGTTGTACCGATTATTTCATCACCCAGAACCCATTAGTTATTTTTCCTGATCCTCTCCTTCTTCCCATTCTTCACCCTCCAGTAGGCCCCTGTGTGTGTTGTTTCCCTGTATGTGTCCATGTGTTCTCATCACTTAGCTCCCATATATAAGTGAGAACATGTGGTGTTTGGTTATAAGTGAGAATATGTGATGTTTGGTTTTCTGTTCCTGCGTTAGTTTGCTAAGGATAATGGCTTTCAGCTCCATCCATATCCCTGCAAAGGACATGATCTCATTCTTTTTAATGGCTGCATAGTATTCCATGATGTATATGTACCACGTTTTCTTTATACAGTCTACTATTGATGAGCATTTAGGTTGATTCCATGTCTTTGCTACTGTGAATAGTGCATCATCATCTTCTGAAACTGGCAGTGGCCAAATGACCTGCTTCAGCCCAGGAGAAGCAAAACACTTAGATGTATCCTAGGAAAACCTTTATTTCCTAAGAAAAGAGACAGACTTAGCTGTTACCATCAATTCCATCCCCTTTCCTGCCTTGTACATTATGCCTCCAGCAGTGGCGATCTTTCAAGCATTTGGGGAAAGGCCAAAAGATTCACCAACACTGGTCTTGATGTTATTGACTCAAAAGTAGCAGCAACTTAACTACAGACTTTAGCTGTGTGATAAAAATAAACATGTTTGGCATAAACCATTCCATTTTATGTCTTTTCTTATTGTACCCGAAACCATACCTAAACTTATTCAGGCAATGACATTTATAAAATAATCCATCCTTTTCCTACTAAAATGAATATGAAAATATTTTAAAATCTTAGTAAACTAAATACCTCACATAAACCCGAGTAAGGTAAAGAGATAAGAGATAGCAAAATTATGTAAGATTTGTAATAAGTAAAAGGAGACATGGATATTGAACCATTTCATAGGATTGGAAGAGAATACTACCTACAGTAAATGGGTGATTTCCTAGTAAGATACAATTGATCAAAATTAATGAAAAACTAAAAAAAAAAAACAGAAAATAAGTTATAAATATCATTTACAGAGCTATCATTTAAAATTTACCAGGACTATAGGAAAAGATTTTTAAGGTAGTACCCTTTCCTCAGGTGTCCCGTGTCCGCCAACCGTAGCCAAGCAGGCTGCCTCTCTTCCCTCTCTTTCCTTGCGTTAGGTGTTTACTGTTACTTCGCTGTTGAATTCCAGCATTCTTTTTTAGATTATCTATTAGAAATGTGATTACTCACTATTTTGGTTCTTCTTTGTGGAGGAGGCAAGTGCTAGATGCCTCTAGTCAGACGTCTCGAAGCCCTTCCTCACAAGAGCACATATTTTACATGGAAATAATGAAGATAATTAAGATCACTAATTAGGATCCAGCTGCAGTGACTCATGCCTGTACTCCCAATGCTCTGAGAGGCCAACATGGCAGGATTGCTTGAGGACAGGAGTTCAAGACCAGCCTGGGCAACATAGGGAGACCCTGTCATCACAAAAACATTTTTTTAAGAATTAGGCAGGTGTGGGTGGCACACATTTGTAGTCTCAGGAGGCTGAGGTGGGAGGAGTGCTTGAGCCAAGGAGTTCAAGGTTGTGGTGAGCTGTAATCACACCACTGCATTCTAGCCTGGGTGACAGAGTGAGATCCTGTTTTTAATTTTTTTTAAATCAGTAATTAAATTAAATCAGTAATTAATCCCACTGGAACTATAACTATTTAACTCAATATTGGAAAATATGGTATATAAAGTACTATGAAAAGTACAAGTATTAATATAAATATTGAGAGTAAATAATTAAAAGTAGACTATATTAACAGGAGGTTTTAAAATAGGCATTAAATTTTGTGAAAAGTTTGGTTCATCTTTTATTGATAATGTATACGCTTGATTAAAATATTTAAAGCAATACAAAGAAATATGCAGTAAATGCTATCTTTCTATCACCACTTTCTGACAGTTCCCACATTCCTCTGTCAATTATAAGCTTTCAAAAATAAGCAGAAAATAGGCATGGGAAGTTGTGTAGATATAGATTTACACACATACATCTTTGTTTTTTCTCCTAGCATACCTTGGTGACTAGTCTATATTAGTACACATATATCTGTGTCACTTATTTTGTAAGTGTTATTTGTAGATATACTATATGAATTAATAGTGGCTGTGCCATCATTTACCCAAGCCCCTACTGATGGCCATTTATTTTTAGCTAGTATTCTTACATTTCAAAGTGCATAGTATTTATAACTGGGATTTTTGCATTGGAGAAAGTTTAATTTTATACATCAAAGACATTAAAGGGCTATTATTTTTCTGGCAGCTGGATAACTGAAAAGACTAATTATATATACATATATTTAACTATATTCTAATATGCTTGTGGTAGAGTTTTCTGCGTGAGTGCTTTAGAAGCCATTTTTGTTTATGGTGAATTGTCTGCTTGTTTTCTTTTCCTGTTGTTTTACTGTTCTATCTTTTCTTTGTTGATTTCATGTATTTATGAAATAATCCCTTTGTCGTGTGTCTTACACATATATCTTATGAGTCTGTCATTTAGCTATTGATTTTTGTTGTGATATACTTAACTGTGCATTTTTTTCTTTTAAATTTGTATTCTGAGATAATTTCTGTCTTAAATTTACAAGAACATTACAAAATTCCCATATATCCTTCACACAGATTCCCCAAATGTTAACATTTTTACTACATTTGCTTCAACTCTCTGCCCATTAACATAAGTGCATTTACACACACTCAAACACACATTACTTTTTTCTGAGACTTTGAGGGTGAGTTGCAAACATTATTCTCCTTGACCTCAGATTCTTCCTTTTGTATTTTCTAATAACAAAGACATTCTCCTATATAACCATGTAAAATTATGAAAACAGGGATTAACATTGATTTAGTGCTATTACCTAATTGACAGACCTTAATCAAATTTTGTCACTGATTCAAATAACACCCTTTATTACTAAAAAAAAATTCCAGATCATGTATTACATTCAGTTAAGATCATCAAAAAACATGTAAAATATGAGAAACTATCACAGTCAAGAGAAGCTCAAGGAGATGGGATGACTAAATATAATATCCCGGATGGGATCCTGGGACACACAGAAAAGGATATTAGATTTTAAAAGTAAAGAAATATGAATAAAGTATGAACTTTAATTAGTAACAATGTATCAATATTGGTTCATTAATTGTGACAAACAGCATACTAGTGTGAGATGTAAATAATAGGGGAAATGAGATGTGTGGTATACAGGAATACTCTGTACTATTTTTAGAATCTTTTGATAATCAAAAACTATTCTAAAATAAAGCTTATTTTGAAAACTGCGTGAGGAGATGGGCTATGGGTCTGGAGAGGTCAAAATGGCTAGAATTTCAGAGCACAGTAAGAGACAGGAGAAAGCTACGCACACACATTGCACAGGGCTGAAAATGGTTGCTATTCTGGCCAGCAAGAGTAGACAGTTTCATATTTTGTGCAGCGTTAAAGAAAGCACTCAGACAGATTTTGCCTCAGGAGTGGGGGAAATTTAGCCTGTGCCAAATGCTGCTCTGTTTTTACCTGACAAACTTCAGAAGAAAGACCCTAATGGATCAAAATGTTTTCAAGTAACTGAACTGCATTCCTGAACAAACCTCAAAAATATTAATGAGACTAGGCATGGTGGCTCATGCCGATAATCCCAGAACTTTTGGAAGCTGAGGCAGGAGGACTATTTGAGGCCAGGACGTTGAGACCAGCCTGGGCAACACAGCAAGATTCCATCTCTCAAAAAAATATATCTTTTAAATTAGCTGGGCATGGTGGCATGCACCTGTGGCCCTAGCTACTCGGTAGGCTGAGGCAGGAGGATCACTTGAGCCCAGGAGTTTGAGGATGTAGTGAGCTATGATCATGCCACTGCACTCCAGCCTGGGCGACAGAGATCCTGTCTCAAAATATATATATAATAATGGAAGCACAAACATATTCAGCATCAAAGTAACATTTACAATGTCTGCCATCCAATTATAAGTTATTACAAAAGAATAAATGGGCAATTTGAATATTTATATATCTATTAAAGAAACTGAATCAGTAACTAATAACTTTCCAAAATCAGAAAGCACCAGGCCCAGGTGAGCACACTGTTGAATTCTACCACACATTTAGGGAAGAAATTTTACCAATTCTCCACAATCTCTTCCAGAAGATAGAAGCATGAGTTAGAATACTTCCTAACTCATTATATGAGGCCAGCATTACTCTAATACCAAAACCAGATAAAGACTGCAAGAAAAGTACAGATTAATACCACTCATAAATATACATGCAAAAATCCTCAACAAAATATTAGCATGTCAAATCCAACAATGTATAAAAAGAATTATGCTCCATGACCAAGTGGGATTTATCCCAGGTATGCAAATTTGATTCAATGACTGAAAGTTTATTAAATAAAATTAACAGGCTAAAGAAGAATAATCACATAAATGTATCAATAGAAAATGCACTTGATGAAATCCAATATCCACTTATGATTTTTTTAAACTCAGCAAACTAGGAATAGAGGGAAATGTTCTTAATTTGATAAAAAAAAATCTACAATAAAACTCCAAGGATATACCCTCTCACCACTCCTTTTTTAACATCATACCAGAAGTTCTAACTAATGCAAAACACTAGAAATGGAAATAAAAGGTATACGGATTGAAAAGGAAGAAATAAAACTGTCTTTGTTCACACATGACATGGTTGTCTATGTGGAAAATCTGAAATAACTGACCAAAAAATCTTCTTTTGGAACTAATAATTATAGCAGGTTGCAAGATACAAGGTTAATCTACAAATACCCATTTCTTTCTTTCTTTCTTTTTTTTTTTTGAGACGGAGTCTCGCTTTGTCACCCAGGCTGGAGTGCAGTGGCGCGATCTCGGCTCACTGCAAGCTCCTGCCTCCTGGGTTCACGCCATTCTCCTGCCTCAGCCTCCCGAGTAGCTGGGACTACAGGCGCCCACCACCATGCCCGGCTAATTTTTTTTGTATTTTTAGTAGAGACGGAGTTTCACTGTGTTAGCCAGGAAGGTCTTGATCTACTGACCTCGTGATCTGGCCACCTCGGCCTCCCAAAGTTCTGGGATTACAGGCATGAGCCACCATGCCCGGCCCCATTTCTTTCTTATATACCTGCTATGAACATGTGGAATTAGAAATTTAAAACACAACAGCATTTACATTAGCATCAAAAAATGAAATACTTATGTATAAATATAGCAATATATGGACACAGTCTATATGAGGAAAACTATAAAACCTTGATGAAATATATCAAAGAAGAAATAAATATGGAAAGATATTCCATGTTTGTAAATAGGAAGACTAAATAATGTCATAATGTCAGTTCTTCCCAACTTGATCTATATACTCAATGCAATCACAGTGAAAATCCCATCAAGTTATTTTGTGGATATCAACAAGTATTTCTTTATATGGAGAGGCAAAAGACCCAGAATAGCCCACACAATATTGAAGAAGAACAAAGTCACAAGACTGACATTACTCGACTTCAAGACTTACTGTAAAGCTATAGTAACGAAGACATTGTGGTGTTGGCAAAAGAACAGACAAATAGATAGATGGAACAAAATAGAGAACCCAGAAGTAGACCCACATATAATAAAGGTAGACAACAAATCTTTTAAAAAGGAGCAAAGGGACTACAATGGAGAAAAGATAATCTTTTCAAATGTGATAGTTTTCTGTGTCAACTTGAGTGGGCCATGGAGTGCCCAGATTAAACACTGTTTCTGGGTGTTTGTGAGGTTACTTTCAGATGAAGTTAGCATTTGAACCAATGGCTCAAGAAGGTAGATTTTTCTCCTGAGTGTAGTTGGTCATCATTCAATCTGTTGAAGACATGAAGAAAATAAAAGGTGGAGAAGGAAGAATTTGTCCCCCTTTTCCTGCCTCACAGCTTGAGCTGAGACATCAAATCTGCCCTGATTGGGATTTACATCACTGGCTCAACTGGTTAACTGGCCTTCAGGCCTTCAGGCCTTCAGACTATATTGAGTCAACCGAGTCAGTCTCTCTCTATTTCTCCCCACTCCACCTTTCTCTCCTGTTGATCTACTTCTCTGGAGAACGCTAAGACATAAATAATTTCTGCTAGAAATTCACATGCAAAAAAAAAAAGAATCTGGATACAAACCTTACATTTTTCAAAAAAGTAACTCAAAATGAATCATAGACCTAAATGTAAAACACGTAACTATGAAACTCCTAAAAGATAATATAGCAGAAAACCTAGGTGGTCTTGGCATATGTATGGTGATGACTTTTTAGATACCACATCAAAGGCATGACAATAATTGGTGGGCTGAACTTCATTAAAATTAAAAACTTTGGCTCTGCAAAAGAAACTGTCAAGAGAATAAAGACACAAGCTGCTGGGCTTGGTGGCTCACGCTTGTAATCCCAGCACTTTGGGAGGCCGAGGTGGGCGGATCACGAGGTCAGGAGATCGAGACCACGGTGAAACCCCGTCTCTACTAAATATACAAAAAATTAGCCGGGCGTGGTGGCAGGCACCTGTAGTCCCAGCTACTCGGAGAGGCTGAGGCAGGAGAATGGCGTGAACCCGGGAGGCGGAGCTTGCAGTG
>NW_026652285.1:64699618-64727950 GCF_009828535.3 Hylobates moloch | reverse complement strand
CCTCAGGCACAACTCTGTGGACATGAAGACTCTCTCGACAGGGAAAAACATCCCACTGCCTGCTTTACTGCCTCATTGTTTGTATTGTAACGTTCCTTAAATACAGACAAACACAAAAGTAAGTATGACACCTTGGTGATTAGAGTTCTCATACAAATGGAAAACTAAAACACATTTATACATTAAATACAAACTAAATGGACAAGCCAGGAAAATTCCCATTCATTTCATTACCTTCATGAGGCAGGTGAATTTGTTTTTTTCAATGGACTTGTCCCAGCAGGACAGCTGAGAGCCGTGTTCGCAGAGCAGGTTCATGAGCTGCATGCGCTGGTGTTGGGTCTGCGTGATGGCTCCGCCCTTCTCACTGAGTCTCTTCTCGAACTGCATCAGGACAGTTGTCAACACATGCTTCATGTTGAGGGACAGTTGCCTTCTTCAGATGCCAGTGTATTCATTGCATAGTAAATCCACCTCTGTTCTCTTTTCATTAGATAGCAACAGCTAAAGTCTTACTACTGCTTTGTATCAAAGAGACGCAGAGGAGGACGTGCGAACGAAGCAACTCAGTATTAAAATACTATGCTTACAGGGATTAGCCACGTAATGAAAGAGGAAATGAAAAGTCTGTGGACAGCTCACAGATCCCAAACTCCTGTCTGTGGGCCTGGTTTGATACTGGCTCTCTTAAGGAAATCCTCTTGAGAGTTGAGTGAGAAGAGAACAATCTGGGGTAGGGAACAATACTATCTAGAAACTTCATTGATAGAAACAATACATATATCTTTCTGCTTCTGTGCATCATCACAGCTTCCATTTTTAAAATCTTCCGAATCTTTTGTCCCACTCCCCTCATCTTTTCAATATTTGAAGGAGAGAAAAGAACCATGCTGCTATAACTCTTATTTAAGCTTTGTAGATCTGAGAGGCTTTGCCAAGTTTACGTTGAGTTGCTCAACAGGACATTGTTTTTACAAACTGAGCTATTGTTTATAATGTCTCTTAACCAGCCAGGACTAGAAACAGAGCCAGTCCAGATGTTCGCAGGAGTTCACTTTTCCAAGTACACTTCCAGAGCCTAGAGTCAGCGGGAGGCTGTTGTCATTGCCTAGTATGGTTTTTCCATCTCTTCCTTGCAGCCTACGACGTGACCCCTCTTCAGGCAGATACTTTTACTGCCAGACACATGGAATAATTGTTCTTTCCTTTACACTGCCCTTTGCTCTGTTGCTATTTTTTTTTTAATATAACTCACATACCACATACCATAAAATTCACCCTATTGAAGTACGTCGTTAAGTGGCTTTTAGTATCATACATTCAGCAGGTTGTGCAACCATTACTATCTCACTCCAAAACTTTTTCATCACTCCAGAAAGAAACCCCTGTAGCCTATTACCTTACTCTGGTGTTTGTGCTTTCTTTATTTTAGTAGAGATTGTTTTCATTTTTTCTTAGTGTTGACAGATGGTTTATAGGAAAGCTGCTTAAAACTTTGTTAATGCCAGACTCTGCAGTGCCCAGCGGCACCATGCCCAGATGCCACATGTGGACGTTGTTTTTCCTAATATCTGAAGTGCAATGGTTTTTCTCTGATGCAGTCCTACTGGTGGTGGTGGTCGTAAGTCCAGCCTGCAGGACTTTGCTTGCACCACTTCCTCATGTGCTAACTGCTTTGTCTAAATGGTAGCCACTAGCTAGCTATGGCTGTTTGAATTTAAACTAAGTGGAAATAAGAAAAGGTGCAACTGTGACCTCTCAGGAGCACCAGCCACATCTCCGTGTGCTCAGCAGGCACACAGGGCTCATGGCGACTGCTGAGCACTACACAACAGAGGTATTTGTCGTTGCAGAAAGGTCTGTGGACAGTGCTGCCAAGGTGGTGGTTTAGTATTTTGGTGATATCTTCTAGCAATTATAATTGGAAAAGTGAATTAAAGCTACCGTTGCAGGATTTCAGCGTTCCCCCAGTTTAATTACCACCGTGTCTGAAGTCCAGGTTGCAGATGTCTTCTTTATCTTCCTACAGTGCATGAACAGAAGTATTGCATTAACTCAGGCGCGCTACTTGGAGAAAGAAGAGAAGTGTCTCCCTCCTCCCAGGTCGGTTGACATTATATGACCTTATTTTTTTCCGCTACTCTGAGCTCTATGAAATATCTTTTGAAAAATTTTGAAAGACTATCATAGGCTACAGAAGAATATCTGTCATTAAAATATGGTACATTACCTGTTTTCTGCTCTTAAACTAGAAGTTTTTTAAATTTTAACTGAAAAACTCCCGAGGACTCACTGAGTACCCTCTCAGTTAACTCAGAGAAATGTCTGGGAGCCCAGGAATGAACTTGGGCAAACTGGGTTTCCATCAGCTCATATCTGCCACATCTGAAAGGTGGCACATGCCATACCAGGAGTTCCTGCCACAAGGACCGTCCTGCAGGGAAGATCAGCAGTGTGGGGTGGGGGTGGGCATGCGCCTCTGCTGCTCCTTCAGTCAGCAACACTCACTAACATTCAGGAAAAAACAAGCAACAGTGGGGAAAATGTACAGCATCAAGAAGAAACACCAAAAGTAAAAGACTAATGTCTTACTTTTAAGGAGACTGGATTCTGTTCACAAAGCACCTACGAGGTAGTCCAAGGAGTTGGCCATCCCACCACAGCACTGGGCCCGGCAGTCACAGCAGGGGGCATGGACATGGTCATTTCTGCCCTGGGGCATTGCTCAGGCTTTTGAGAGCAGGTGATGTCTACACCAAAACTGGAGAAGTGTGTGTGTCGGGCATCTTGTGGGCATCGTGGCTTTCCAGCAGATGAGGTGGTGTGTGCTTTGCTCAGAGTTTTCAGTGGCTTGGAGACCTCCAGGTTCATCCGGGAGTACAGAGTGCAAGCCGCAGAAGAGCTGGAGAGAAGGGTCCTGAGGCCAGGTGGCAAGTCAGGGAGGCTGCAGGAGAGCCCACCGGGGAGTTTGAATGCTCTGCTGGCCCACAGTGCCAGATCAGGATTTGGAAGATCACTCTGGTAGCAGCCCAGAGCACCTTAAAGACCCTGCCCTTCTCAGCCAGGTGCAGTGGCCCACACCTGTAACCTCAGCACCTGGGAGACCGATGTGGGCAGATCACTTGAGCCCAGGAGTACAAGACCAGCCTGGGCAACATGGTGAAACCCCATCTCTATAAAAATTAGCCAGGCATGGTGGTGCATGCCTGTGGTCCCAGCTACTTGGGAGGCTGAGGTGGGAAAATCACCTGGTTCCAGGAGGTCAAGGCTGCAGTGAGCTGAGATCACTCCATCGCATTCCAGCCTGGGCTGCCCCCTTCATTTTTTATTGCACTCATCCAAAGGTGTAATCCTACATCCTGTGTTTACTTGTTAGTAAGACCGTAGGTGCATGAGGACGGGAGCCGTGCTGGTTTTGGCCCTCAGGACTCCATGCACAGCATAGTACAGCTCAATAAATATGTGTCAAATGCATGAAGCAGATGTTTGCAGACGAACTCAGGGAGACAGAGGTAGCATTGTCCTTTCAAGCTATTATTTCTTTGATTTCCTGAAAACTTGAAAATTTCTGCCATGCCTTAGAGTATTACAGAGCTTTCACATTGCTATTGACATAAATATGAACAATCAAACTGTCGTTGATTTGAGAAGGATGGAATTCCTGCTTTGTGCCTGGCACTGCCAGTACATGATGGACAGGATGCTATTTCCCAGCCTCTGAGGCAGAGCCCACGGAAACTCACTCTGACTGGGTGTGCACTGGTGGTGTAGGCCGAGGCCTACAGGCTGCAGAGTCCCTGCTGCAGCAACCCACCTACCACAGTAGTGTGAAAGTGGCTGTGAGCAGCAGGTACATGAATAGACAGGCCTATTGGGAGGACTGCCAGGAGAGGTTTGTTTACAAAAATAGGAGGCAGTGGATTTGGCTCTCAGGCCATAGATAGCTGACCGTGAGTGCAGTTCCTCACCTCACATAGATAATTCTTTTTTTTGTTTGTTTGGGTTTTTTTTTTTTTTTTTGAAACGGAGTCTCACTCTGTCGCCCAGGCTGGAGTGCAATGGCACGATCTTGGCTCACTGCAAGCTCCACCTCCCAGGTTCACACCATTCTCCTGCCTCAGCCTCCCAAGTAGCTGGGACTACAGGCACCCGCCACCACACCGGCTAATTTTTTTGTATTTTTAGTAGAGATGGGGTTTCACTGTGTTAGCCAGGATGGTCTCGATCTCCTGACCTTGTGATCCGCCTGCCTTGGCCTCCAAAGTGCTGGGATTACAGGCGTGAGCCACTGCGCCTAGCCCACAAAGATAATTCTTTGTGTCCTTTACTGTTCTCAGCATTCGGGTTGTGGTCACGGTGGAACAAACAGAGGAAGAACTGGAGAGAGCTGCGTCCACCATCAAGGAGGTAGCCCAGGCCGTCCTGCTCTAGGCAGAGTCCCGGGACCATGGCTTCCTGCCACACAGCACGCAGAGAGGACTCAAGACTCCCGCTAGCCATGGAGGGGCCTGAAAGAGAGCAAGAACATGTGCATCTTTGATAGGATTGTTACCAAATGGTGTCAGGTCAGTATGGACCAATTGTGTGACCATGAGAAGGATGCTTATTTTTTTTAAAAAGAAAACACATCTAAAAGCCCAGGAACTGGTTTTTTTAAGAGGAAAACTAAGGACAGTGTATAACATATTTAAATTGTGCATTTAGTACTATTTAAATGTTTTCTTATACTAGTATTTTATATTCTTTTGTTGTCGTTTAAAACTGGAGCTTCAGTATCTTTTCCCTCCCTTCTAATAGTAATGGTTCAGTAAGCACTCCTTAACTCCTTAGTATTTCTTAGAAAAATGACTGCAACATTAAAGCTAAGAGGAACACTTCAACATATGTGGTACAAATTTATGTTGAAGATCTAAATAAACCGCGTATTTTCCAGTCTTCGTCGTGTGAAGCTAAGTGGTGGCTAAAAGGAACACTTTTTGTGTGATTATTATAAACTTTGCATTGTATTTGAATCCTAGAACTTTTGTACACATTAAATATTGATGTCACACCATTTCTAATCTGAGCATCCTTAGCCAGAGAATATTCATTATACTTCCTAAGTGAGCAATAATTTAAATCAGAAGCTATTTTATTTTAATATAATTGACCTTTCTTTACATTTCTTATGTGTTCACCTCTAATCTGTTTTAGGAAGAGGGTTGGTTATTATGTTGATCCCAGAATATAAATCATATCCTTTATATTTTAGAATATCTCAAATGTATTCCTTTTTTGTATGGTGGGTTTGCCTAGGGACGTGTAACTACAGGATTTTTCTAAGGTAAGGAAAAAGAGAATTTTTCTTTTCAGCTTACAAATTCTAGATTACAAAAGATGTGAAAGCACTAAAAATACCATTTTTAAGCAGTACTTTACCTGTTTTTTCTTTAGCAAACCAGGTTATGTGGTGTAAAGGTTTGTTATATGTGCCACAAGATAGCATATAAATATTATGCCGTCATTCCTTCTCTTGTTAAAGGTAGAAGAATAAAATTGTCATTTTTATAATCTGTGCTCTTATTACTCAAATGGTCTTCAACATCTTTTTAAACAACAGGTATTTTTTGAATGTTCAGTTTCTATTTTGCTTGAGGTATTTTGTACATATGTGCCTTGTGATTGCTGCTGCTTTAAAGGATAAAGTACTCTTTGGGGGATGAGTCTGGTTTGTTTTGTTTTATTTTTTAATGAAATAAACCTATATTCCTGATT
This sequence comes from Hylobates moloch, assembly GCF_009828535.3. Classification (NCBI taxonomy): domain Eukaryota; kingdom Metazoa; phylum Chordata; class Mammalia; order Primates; family Hylobatidae; genus Hylobates; species Hylobates moloch. Next base: position 64,722,196 of record NW_026652285.1, on the reverse strand, counting down.
ATTAGTCTATTTGCATATGTAATATATCCAACAGAATAGTCTCTTAATTTTAACTTTTTTGCACTGGGGTAGTCTGTTGTTTGGTCTTATTTTAGGAAATAACAACTAAATTTCTTAGTTCCTTTTTTCACGTCCAACCAAAGAATATATAGTATCTGAAGTTTCCTAGGTTCCTGCTGACCTCATAGGACTACAAAAATATCATGGCCATTATTTTCATAAATAATAACTGTTCAGCTTCTTTTAGAATACTTTCTAAGCGGCCGGGCGCGGTGGCTCACGCTTGTAATCCCAGCACTTTGGGAGGCCGAGGCGGGCGGATCACGAGGTCAGGAGATTGAGACCACGGTGAAACCCTGTCTCTACTAAAAATACAAAAAATTAGCCGGGCGTGGTGGCGGGCGCCTGTAGTCCCAGCTACTCCGAGAGGCTGAGGCAGGAGAATGGCGTGAACCTAGGAGGCGGAGCTTGCAGTGAGCCGAGATTGAGCCACTGCACTCCAGCCTGGGTGAAAAAGCAAGACTCTGTCTCAAAAAAAAAAAAGAATACTTTCTAAGTGAAAACGGCAACATCAAAATAATGTTCGTAATAAACTTTTTGAAAATATGATCAGAAGTTTCTGGGAAAGATGGCAGATCAGGCACATTATTTCAGTCCTTAAAACCAACATTGTAAACAAAAAGAACCAAAAGTAAAATTTTTATGTTAAAATTATATAGAGTGACCACAATCCAGTAATATACACCAGGAAGAAATATACTAGAAACAGTAAAATTTGGATCAAACTGAAGCAAAATGCTGAGAAAGTACAGTCATCTCAAATCTGGACCAAGTTACAAATTTCTCTTTTACAGAGTGAGAAGTTTCCAGAATGCTCTACCAATGATCTGTGTTTTAAAAGGCAGTGGCTTGGGGCGAGCAGTGTTAGAGACCATTTGGAGCCCATTTCCACTCAGCAGGACTGTCCGCAGGGAAGAAGGGAACCACACCACCTTTTTATTGTCTGTGACTAAATTCTAACTCAGGAAAAGTGGGGCTTTGGGGCAAGTTGGGACAGAAAATACACCAGTTATTTCATCAAATTCAGTACTTCACTAATTGTACCATGTGTACTTTTTTTATGTACCACTAGAAGAAAATAATTCTATCTGTATTATGCTGTAAGATGTCTTCCAGGATTAGAGATGTTACAATGTGGATGGAGAAGATGTATCTTTAAGTCTATGAAATAATAATCATCTGATGTGTGGGCCTCATGCCATCTTCCCTTGTGGGCATAAAACCTTAGTCCCAGAAGATAGAGATGTCCAACGTGTAAATCTGAATATCTCCATGCGTCTTTCCAAAACACTGTCCCTATGATGACATCAAATAAAAACATTCATAACGTACACCTAACAGTATGGGTTAAGCTATGGAGGATGCTTAAACTTCATTTCCTTACTTATTTCCTGGTGAAGAGTAGGAAGCTTAAGGATGATGGAACACAGATAAAATAATCATCTCAACAGCAACATTTTCTAGAGATTCGAAGAAAGAAGGAAATAAGATTCAAGGATTTTATTTCCACAAAACAGTCTTTCAAATAACAAGGTTATAGAAAGACAATTTAAAATTAGAATTTAATACTTCTTTTTGAGCCCTTCCTGAGGAAACCACTAGGGGAAAGCATCTGATTAAGAAATGCAAGGCCGAGCATGGTGGTTCACACCTGTAATTCCAGCATTTTGGAAGGCCAAGGCAGGAGGACTGCTTGAGATCAGGAGTTTGAAACCAGCTTGGGGAACATAGCGAGAGCTGATGTCTACAAAAAATAAAAGCCAGACATGGTGGTGTGCACCTGTAGTCCTAGATACTTGAGAGGCTGAGGCAGGAGGATGATGTGAGCCTAGGAGGTCAAGGCAGTCATGAGCTGTGATTCCAGCACTGCACTCCAGCCTGGGCAACAGAGTGAGACCCTGTCTCAAAGAAAAACAGCAGAATAATAATCTGTCATGAGATTGGAGTTTTTAAAAAGTAAAATACTTTAATGTATGTAAATTATACCTTGCGAATTAACTCAGAAACAAAACCAAATACAGCATGTTCTCACTTACAATTAGGAGCTAACCACTGCATACTCATGGACATGAAGATGGGAACAATAGATACTGACTGGGGAGGGAAGGAGGCAGGGCAAGGGTTGAAAAACTATTGGGTACTATGCTCAACACCTTGGTGATGAGATCATTTGTACCCCAAACCTCAGCATCATGCAGTATACCCAGGTGAGAAACCTGCACATGTACCCCTAAAAGTTGAAAAAAAAGTTTGCTCATAGTGTATTATGTAAATAGGTGGGGTGCAGTACAAAAATATTTAGACAAAGGGAATACTAGAAGTACAAAAACGGGATTAGGTACATTATAGGAAGTTTTATTATAAAGATAACTAGTAGAATAAAAACATAAAACTTCCTAAATTCAAAAAAAGCAAAATTAGACCCTATATAGGGGGAAAATAATAAATATAATGCGATACACACAGAAAATACACCTAAGTATCAAATCTGCACTGTACCCCCTGAATCTATAAAAAATTTTAAAAAATACACCAAAATAGCATGAGTTGAGACTAAGCATATTAATCATACAGTGAATGGGCATCCACTTACCTTTTTTTTTTTTTGAGACAGGGTCTCACTCTGTTGCCTAGGCTGGAGTGCAGTGGTGCAATCACAGCTTATTGCAGCCTCAACTTCCTGGGCTCAAGCTGTCCTGCCTCAGCCTCCTGAGTAGCTGGGACTACAGGTGTGTGCCACAATGCCTGGCTAATTTTTTAAATATTTTTGTAGGGACAGAGTTTTACTCTGTTGCCCAGGCTGATCTCAAACTCCTGGGCTCAAACAGTGTGCCCACCTCGGTCTCCCAAAATGCTAGGATTACATGCATGAGCCACCCCACCTGGCCCATGCACTTTATTTCTACTCCAAGAAAAATTTTTCAAATTGGTTCACAAAGCAAAACACAAACTCTGCTATATACAAGAGACAAGAAAAGCTAAACATGGCCGGGCACAGTGGCTCACGCCTGTAATCCCAGCACTTTGGGAGGCTGAAGCAGGTGGATCACCTGAGGTCAGGAGTTCGAGACCAGCCAGACCAATGTGGAGAAACCCTGTCTCTACCAAAAATACAAAAATTAGCCAGGCGTGGTAAGAAAGAACTCTTCACCCAGAGATTCCAAAATGCATAGTCTTTTCAAGTGTACATGAAACATTCTCCAGGATAGACCACATGCTGAACCATAAAACAAGTCTCAGTAAATCTAAAAAGATTGAAGTCATAAAAAGTATATTCTCTGTCCACAATATGGTTAAATCAGACATCCACAGTAGAAAGGAAACTGGAAAACACTCAAATTAACCAGTATGCTCCTAAATAACCCACAGATCAAAGAAATACACAAAGGAGGTTTTTAAATGTTATGAACTGAATGAATTAAATATATCAAAAAAAATTTAGTTACTAGTTTTATTATAAAAGACAAATTATTTGCATGATGAAAGATTACAGAACTTCAGTGGGCAGCTTCATGTTGATGCCATTTCAATAGTGATTTGTTTCAGTCTACATACTTTTCAAGAATGTCTGCTGTCTCTTAATAAGATACAATCCTTGTCATCTAGAACTATTTTGGTGTCTCCATATTCTGGAGGAAATTTATTTTTGAATTTCACGCTAACTGGTTGAATCTCTCCACCTTTTCCCTTGTAGCCTCATCCAGCAGCTACTACTGTTGCTTGCAATACTTTTCCTTTAGATTTTTCTGGAAGCCTAATGTCTCCTTTGGTTACAGTTTCTGCTGCACTCCTTTCAACCAATGCTTGCCTTTCAACCAATACTTTCTTCCAAAGAGTGGAAGAAACTTTCTAAATGCTGGTCCTGCCATGACTCCTGCAGCAGCCACAGCTCATATTCTGCTCTCGTGCTGCCATCACAGGCCAACAAATCAAAGTTTATGTGAGGCAGCTAAAGCAGTGGTTAAGAGGAAATTTATAGAGGTTTTAAATGCCTGTATCAGAAAAGGAACATCCCAGTAATAACCTAAGCTTCTGCCTTAAAGTTAAACCCCAAAGCAAGTAGAAGGAAGGAAATAAGGATTAGAGAGGCTTTTTTTTTTTTTTTTTTTTTTTTGAGAGACAGAGTCTTGCTCTATCACCCAGGCTGGAGTGCAGTGGCGCGATCTTGGCTCACTGCAAGCTCCATCCCCCGGGTTCATGCCATTCTCCTGCCTCAGCCTCCCGAGCAGCTGGGACTACAGGTGCCCGCCACCACGCCCGGCTAATTTTTTTGTATTTTTAGTAGAGATGGAGTTTCACCGTGTTAGCCAGGATGGTCTCGATCTCCTGACCTTGTGATCCTCCTGCCTCAGCCTCCCAAAGTGCTGGGATTACAGGCGTGAGCCACCGTGCCCGGCCTAGAGAGAATTTTTTTTTTTTGGAAAAAAATCAATAAACATTTATTTGATACAGACATTTTATTACATACAGTGATGGCCCGTCCCCAGGCCACTCGGGACCAGGGCACGGGGCGGGGACAAGGACCGGGAACAGATGGTCACAAGGTGGGTGGGGCCCGAGCTCACCGTCAAAACATCTTGCAAATAAACACTTTGTAGATAGACTATCTGTGTATCTATACATGGTTACAAGTGGTAGCTGGAACCTCTTTCAAAATGCACTTATGTACTGAGAACTAGCATTAAAAAAACCCAAACCAAGAAACCCAAAGTAGGACGCGCGGCCGCGAGGCAGGGAAGAGCCTGGGGCCCCAGACCTGGGCCTGGGGGAGCCGCCTGGGGCCTGCCATGCAGGGCACACGGGGACGGCCCCTCCCGGGGTCAGGCTCACTGGCTCCTTCCCTTCAGCGCCACCAGGCAGGAAGGCCAACAGTCACACAGGAGGCACCCTCACCTGCCTTTGCACCAGTAAATAAAGTGCATCCTATTTCCGTGTGAGTCAGCCCTTCCGGGCCCTTTCCTGTTCTCAGGGCAGGGGGCGTGCGCTGAGCCAGAGGTAGATCTGCAGAAAGATCCCCGACTGGGCCTCAGGTAGGGCCAGCACCCACCACACTCTAGGGGTCTTGGTCCCTCTCAGGGCTCCTGGAGGCCTGTATGGGCCAGCGTGGAGAGTGGGCTGACTGCTGAGCACCCAGGGCCCTACCCCTTGGGAGGAGGGCTCTGCAGACCAGCATGTGGGAGATGGAGGGCAGAAAGAGAGGACTTTTTTTAAATAAAGAAAATTAATGAAATCAAAAGACTTTCTTTAAAAGACATCAACAAAACTGACAAACCTTTAACTGGACTAACCAAGAAAATAACAGAGAAGACATAAATTGCCAAAATTAGGACCTGAAAAAAACATCACTACCAATCCTGCAGAAACTAGACAACTTAAATGACACGAATGTATTCCAAGAAAGACTCAAATTATCAAACTCTGGAATAATAAGAAAATCTGCCAGGGTGGTGGCTCACACCTGTAATCTCAGCACTTTGGGAGGCTGAAGTGGGTGGATCACTTGTGGTCAGGAGTTCAAGACAGCCTGGCCAACATGGTGAAACCCTGTCTCTACTAAAAAGACAAAAATTAGCCAGGCCCCATGGCATGCGCCTGTAGTCCCAGCAACTCCAGAAAGAATCACTTTTGAGCCTGAGGGGCAGAGGTTGTGCCATTGCACTCCAGCCTGGGCAACAGGATTGAAACCCTGTCTCAAAAAAAAAAAAAAAAAGAATAAATAGAAAATCTAATGGACTATCACAACTAAATAAATTGAATAATTTAAAATATTTTCACAAAAATATCCATATACAGGTAGACACTAGGGAATTCTATCAAATATTTAAAGAAAAAGTAGTACTAATCACTCACAAATTTCTTTCAGAAAAATTGAGAAGGTGGCAACATCTCACAGTTCATTCTATGAGATTATTATTATGTTGATTCCAAAGCCAGACAAATTACAAGAAAACTGCATATGAATTTCCCTCCTGAACATAGACACAAATATCTTTAACTCCTTTTCAAAACGCTGTTCAAGAATCTAGCCTATATAATAAAGCTAAAAAAGAAAAAAGCATCCAGATTGGAAAGCATCCAGTTTAAAAAACAATTCTGTGTATAATGTCAAAGAGAATGAAATAATAATTAGTTTAACAAAAATGTATAAGGCTTATACACTGAAAACTACAAAACATTGCTATAAGAATTAAGATTGGCAGGCCGGGCGTGGTGGCTCACACCTGTAATCCCATCACTTTGGGAGGCCGAGGCAGGCAGATCATGAGGTGAGGAGATCAAGACCATCCTGGCCAACATGGTGAAACCCCATCTCTATAAAGTACAAAAATTAGCCTGGCATGGTGGCGCACACCTGTAATCCCAGCTACTCAGGAGGCTGAGGCAGGAGAATTGCTTGAACCTGGGTGGCAGAGGCTGCAGTGAGCCAAGATGGTGCCACTGCACTCCAGCCTGGGAGACAGAACAAGACTCTGTCTCCAAAAAAAAAAAAAAAAAAAAAAAAAGATTGGCTGGGCGTGGTGGCTCACGCCTGTAATTTTAGGTAATTCTAGCACTTTGGGAGGCCAAGGCAGGCAAATCATTTGAGGTCAGGAGTTCGAAACCAGCCTGGCCAACATGGTGAAACCCTGCCTCTACTAAAAATGCAAAAAAATTTAACTGGGCATGGTGGCGAGCACCGTTATCACAGCTACTTGGGAGGCTGAGGCAGGAGAATCGCTTGAACCTGGGCTCTCAACATGAGAGCCATAGAAATGATAGTAAGCACATGGAAGAGTTATTAACACTATTAGGCATCAAAAAATGCAAGTTAAAACTATGAAGCAACATCATTACACACCCACTAGAATAGTCAAAAAGAAAATACCAAGTATTGCCAAGATATGGAAAAAAAGAAACTTGATATACAGCTGGTAGAAATGTAAAATGGTGTCATCACTTTGGAAAACAATGTGACAGTTTCTTTAAACAGTTTACAAATGTGTCATGTGCTATAGTCTAAATGTTTATGTTCCCCTGAAATTTCTATGTTGAAACCCATTCCCCAATATAATACTATTAAAGGGTGAGGCCTTTGGAAAGTGATTAGATCATGAGGGTGGAGCCCTCGTGAATGGAATTAATGTCCTTAAAAAGCCCAAGGAAGTCCAATGGCCCCTTCCACTATGTGAGGACAGAGTGATAAGGCATAATCTATGAGAAAGCAAGACCTCATCAGACACCAAACCTGCTGGCACCTTGATCTTCGACTTTCCACCTTCAAAACGGTGAGAAATAAAGATCTTGTTTATAAGCCACTCAGTCTACAGTATTTGTTACAGCAGCCCAAACAGACTAAGGCAATATGGCCTAGCAATTCTGCTCCCAAGAGAAACAAAAACATGTTTATGCAAAAACTTGTAAACAAATGCTAATAGCAGCATTATTTATGATGGTGAAAAACTGGAATCTGTCCAAATGCCTACTGTATTAGCTTGTTCTCACACTGCTATGAAGAAATACCTGAGACTGGGTAACTTTCAAAGAAAACAGGTTTCATTGACTCACACTTCAACATGGCTGGGGAGGCCTCAGGAAACTTACAATCATGGTAGAAGGGGAAGCAAACATGTCCTTCTTCACATGGTGGCAGGAAGGAGAAGTGCCAAGCCAAAGGGAAAAGTCCCTTATAAAATCATCAGATCTCATGAGAACTCACTCACTATCATGAGAACAGCAGCGTGATTCAATTGCCTCCCACTGGGTCCCTCCCACAACACGTGGGGATTAGAGGAACTACATGATGAGATTTGGGTCAGGACACAGCCAAACCACATCACCTACCAACTTGTGAATGAATAAACAGAGTGTGGTATGTCCACACAATGGAATATAATTCAGCAAAAAAAGAAATGAACTGCGGACAAAATGTTTCAACATGAATGAATCTCAAAAACATTCTAACGGAAAGAAACCAGATGCAATAGACCAGACCACATAGTGTATGATTCTATATATATTCAAAGTCCAGAAAAAGCAAACTGAGGCCGACCGCAGTGACTCATGCCTGTAATCCCAGCACTTTGGGAGGCCAAGGTGGATGGATCACCTGAGGTTGGGAGTTTGAGACCAGCCTGACCAACATGAAGAAAACCCCATCTCTACTAAAACTACAAAATTAGCTAGGCGTAGTGGCGCATGCCCGTAATCCTAGCTACTTGTGAGGCTGAGGCAGGAGAATCACTTGAAACTGGGAGCTGGAAATTGCAGTGAGCTGAGATCGCACCATTGCACTCCAGCCTGGGCAACTCCAGCCTGGGCAACAAGAGCAAAACTCTGTCTCAAAAAAAAAAAAATGCAAATTGAAAGAGAAAGAAGATAGATTTTGTAGTTGGCCACAGCTAGCAGTGAAAATGGGATTGACAAAAACAGCTGGAGGGATCTTTCTGGGGTAATGGAGATGTTGTAAAAATGGTCATGGTGATAGCTGTGCAACTCTCTGAATATACTAAAAACCATTGAGTCAAGTGCAAGCCCCAGCCTTGGACAATAAACAGAGGCGTTAATGAATCGACCTTCTTTCTGTCATTATAGCAAAGAGTTTCTTATCTGGGCTGCCCATAACAAACATTTAGAAAGAAGTCTGTGATGTGGGACAGGTGGCATGTCTACGCACAGGGGCAGGATGCCACACTGAGAGCAAGGAGGCAGCATGAGGCAAATTTTACAACAGAGAGCTCTATCCCAGTCTAGTCCTAGCCACGAGTCCAGGGACACGATCTTCGCTGAACACATCCTCACCTACAAAATAGGGGGTTGCACCGGAGAACTGTATTTTTCAGAACTGTCGAATCCTCCTCTTCTCATAGCATTTTCCCCAGGCCAGATTGGGAAACTCTACTTGGCTCCAGACACACCTCAGTCACTGAGAAATTACTACACATACCTCCCTCTAGAAAAGTGCAAAATCCCTTTTGTTCTTGTTCACACTAACCAGTTAGTTTTTGTTTTTAGAGATGGCTAATGCTGTCACCCAGGCTGAAGTGCATAGTGTGATCATAGCTCACCACAGCCTCGAACTCCCAGTCCTCCCACTTCAGCCTCCTGAGTAGGCGTGCACCACCACATCTGGGTAACATTTAAAATTTTTTAGAGAAATGGGGTCTTGGTATGTTGCCTAGGCTGGTCTTGAACTCCTAGCCTCAAGTGATTCTCCTGCCTGGGCCTCCTAAAGCACTGGGATTACAGGTGTGAGCCATGGTGCCGGTGTTCTTTTTGACCAAGGTGTGCAAACCAAAAGCTTCAAACGTTGCATTCCATTCCTGGAACTCTTGTTATTTATCCTTGGAGTGTCTCTTTCCCCAGAATTCAATATTATCCCTTCCCCAATTAATGGCTTTGAAGCGATTTCTTTGCAGCTGCGTTTCCTGCTGTTCATCCTCTAGCGCAGCGGTCCCCAGCTTTTTTGGCCCAGGGGTGGGGGACGCGGGGAGTTGAGGATTTTGGGATAAAACTCTTCCACCCTAGGTCATCAAGCATTAGATGCTCGTAAAGAGTGCGAAACCTAGAGCCCTCACGTGCATAGTTCAGAATAGAGTTCGCGCTCCTATGAGAATCTGATGCCCCCACTGATGTAACAGGAGGCGGATCTCAGGCGGAAATGCTGGCTGGCTATTGCTCACCTCCTCCTGTGCGGCCCAGATCCTAACAGGCCAGGGACTGGTACCAACCAGTCCACGTCCTGGGGGTTGGATACCCCTGCTTTAGAGAAAGGAATGTTTCTGTCCCTGTTAATTCACATGCACAGCTTTAGAAGCAGCTTCCTGGATGTTACACAGAAATCCAGATATCCTGGCAGTAAATTCCTCATCGAACTCTGCACCTCCCACCCTGCTAAAGAAAGTTAACAAGTGAAAGAGAACTCTGTTCAGATCACTAATAGCATCCCAGCACGGAGACTGCGCCTCCAGAAGTGAGAGTCGGGGAGGCTGGTGTTGTCTGTGAGCTTTCCCAACCCTTCCAGGTGACAAAGAGTCCTATCTGCAGCTTAGCCTTACCTCAGCCCGCAAGCTCAGAGCGAATAAATTGAGTGTGAGGCTGCCCTCCACACACACAAGCCTGGGGCCCTCCCCAGGAAGAAGTCCCCTGCCCCCTCCTCGGTGCAGGGCCTCATGGGAGAGTCCTGGGAAGGTTTCTGAGTGGACGCTGGGTTGGAACAGGACTGAGCAGCAGTGTGCGTCTCAGCCTCCCATTTCCACAGCCTCCAGATCTTTGGAAGATACAGTCCTAATGGCTGTCGCATTGACCTCTTCAAAACTCTTGATTTCTTTTGTTCAAGTGAAGATAAAACCCTTGTTTTGCCCTGGTGCGGATGCTCACAATCTCTGCCTGGAGCTGAGCGCGACCAGGGGTCAGTAACTGTGCGCTGTCCATTGTTCCTCGTCTGTTTCTCCTCACCTGGTGCCTGTGTGGCCCTCCTGGCTCAGGGTGTGTGTTTCATCTAACTCTCTCACTTAATACGGGCCTGGGAGCTCCTTATTTGTTGTCCCTAGAGACAAGAAGCCTTGCTTCTGTTGTGTACGTTGTTTACATTACACAAGTGGTATACATTCATATTAAACATCCAAACAGTAAGGAGGCCTGAAGAATAAATCTTGAAAATCCTGTTTTCACCCAATTTTACTCCCTTCTCCAGAGGTAACTCTCTTAACAGTTTGTTGGCTATCCTCCAAGAATGGTTTCTAAACGTTTACATATGCACCTGTATTCAAATTGCTGTTTACAAAACATAAATAGAGCACTTTCGTTGTTCTGATTTAATGTAGGAATATTTCCATACCATTACTTCATTCACTATGTCATCCAGGCTGGAATGCAGAGGCTCAATCTTGGCTCACTGCAATCTCCACCTCCTGGGTTCAAGCGATTCTCCTGCCTCAGCCTCCTGAGTAGCTTGGATTATAGGTGTGCACCACCACACCCAGCTAATTTTCATATTTTTAGTAGAGATGGGGTTTCACCATGTTGGTCAGGCTGGTCTCAAGCTCCTGACCTCGTGATCCACCTGCCTCAGCCTCCCAAAGTGTGGGGATTACAAGTGTGAGCCATTGCATCCAGCCCATTCTCTTTTATTCTTGCAGAATATTCTGTAGTTTAGATGTAGTACAATTTATTTGACCCATTTTCTTTTCATAGACATTTAAGTTTCTTTTTTTTCCCTATTACAAACAATGCTGAAATGAACATCCTTGATCCTGTAGCATTACGTAGATCTGCAGGTGTTTCTGGGGTATGGATTCCTAGAATTGGAACGGCTGAGTCAAAGGGCTTCCAAAGCCTTTGATAGATACCAACATTTTTTTTTTTCCAGAAGGAGTTTCTCTCTTGTTGCCCAGGCTGGAGTGCAGTGGTGTGATCTCAGCTCACTGCAACCTCCACCTCCCAGGTTCAAGCGATTCTCCTGCCTCAGCCTCCAAAGTAGCTGGGATTACAGGCATGTGCCACCACGCCTGGCTAATGTTTGTATTTTTAGTAGAGATGGGGTTTCTCCATGTTGGCCAGGCTGGCCTTGAACTCCCAACCTCAGGTGATCCACCTACCTTGGCCTCCCAAAGTGCTGGGAGCCACCGTGCCCGGCCAACATATATTTTATAAGTCATCTTTATTCCAAATATTTTTTCTTTCTGTTATTGAATTTGTTGTCTCTCTCTTGTTTCAAATATTTGTCTTGTCAAATCTGCCAATCTCTTTCATTGTGGCCTGGAAGGTTTTTGTTTTTGTTTTTGAGATGGAGTCTCTCTCTGTCGCCCAGGCTGGAGTGCAATGGTGTGATCTCTGCTCACTACAACCTCCATCTCCAGGGTTCAAGTGATTCTTCTGCCTCAGCCTCCCAAGTAGGTGGGACTACAGGCACCCACCACCACATTCGGCTAATTTTTGTATTTTCAGTAGAGATGGGGTTTCACCATGTTGGCCAGGCTGGTTTCAAACTCCTGACCTCAGGTGATCCACCTGCCTCAGCCTCCCAAAGTGCAGGGATTACAGGCATGAGCCACCGTACCCGGCCTAGGGCCTGGAAGTTGTGCTTTGCTTAGAAAATTGTCCCTACTCCTGAATTATAAAGAAGTCATCCTTTCTCCCAGCAATGTCCAGTGCTCCCCATGTATTCACAGCTGGTTGGTGAGCTGCTTGTCTATCTCTTGACCAATAAATACTAAAACTTTCCAGCTATTGTAGGTTTCTAATATGTTTTTGTATCTGGTAGGGCAAGTCTCCTATTGTTCCCTTTTTCAAAAGATTCTCAGGCATTCTTACATTCACACTTTTTCTCTTCCAGAACTCTAGAATCAGCTTATTATGTTATAAAATTGGTATGGCTGTGTCTGCAGCCATTTTTCCTTCACACATGCTGATGGATGTTAGTCCTGTTAACAAACCGCCTGAGGAGGTCAAAATGCTCCAGCCAGCTGTGTTGTTGGAAGCTGCTTTTAAATCTGCTCAGCTAGAAAGTCCTCAGAGAGAGACTATGCTTCGTTCACTTTGCCCCCCAACATCAGTATATGACCCATCCCTATCAGATGCTTGGTCAATATAAATGTCATCAATGGATGTCTACAATAGGAGAGAGCTTATAAGACTTCCACTCTTCCTTGAGCAATTGGCTTTACCTCTAGACAGCTGGATTTCTCATGAATAATACACAACGGTTGTACGGGTTCTGCCTACCTCACAGGGTGATTCTGACACCAAATGATGCAATGGGCGTGATGGGCTGGCAGAATTTTAAAGAATTGCACTGCTGGCCCAGCACGGTGGCTCACGCCTGTAATCCCAGCACTTTGGGAGGCCGAGGCGGGCGGATCACCTGAGGTTGGGAGTTCGAGACCAGCCGGACCAACGTAGTAAAACCCTGTCTGTACTAAAAATACAAAAATTAGCTGGGCATGGTGGTGCATGCCTGTAGTCCCAGCTACTCAAGAGGCTGAGGCAGGAGAATTGCTTGAATCCGGGAGGCGGAGGTTGCAGTGAGCTGAGATCACGCCACTGCACTCCAGCCTGGCGACAGAGTGAGACTCCGTCTCAAAAAAAAAAGAAGAAAGAAAAAAAAAGAAATGCACTGCAGTGATGCTGCACATCTAATAAAATGAAAAGGGAGTGGGTGGAAATAGAGGTAAAAGCCAGTGAAGAAATGAAAATGTTCTCCCCCAGCCATCTGCCTTGCACCACTCCTGCAGAAGCCTCTGGAGGAGGCAAGAGACATGCGTTCTCAAACCTCCAGAAGTCGTGGGAAGCAGCCTGTGACCCCGGGGAGACCACCTCCTCAGAAGATGGATGAACTTCTACTTAGAACATCTGACAAAATCTCCAGTGTACAGAGCCTAGACCCAGGATAGCCTTTCCCCCCTGCTCCTCTTGGTGCCTTCAGGCTACTGGAAATCACACCGGAAAACAACATTCCTAGACTGAAGGCTTGCATGTTCCCTATGCCATTCCAAGCACTTTTTATGTGTTAACTTATTTAATCTTCCCGAATATCCTGTGAGATGGATGCTACTAACATCCACATTTTATGGCTGAGGACATTGAGGCACAGAGAGGTGAGGGGACTCACCCATGGGCACATAGCCCATAAGAGGTAGACTCTGGGTACAGCCCAGGCAGTTTGGTTGCAGTGTTTGTGCTCCTGACCACGAAATCACACTGCTTTCTCTTTTTTTTTTTTTTTTGAGGCAGAGTCTCGCTCTGTCGCCCAGGCTGGAGTGCAGTGGCACGATTTCGGCTCACTGCAAGCTCCGCCTCCCAAGTTCATGCCATTCTCCTGCAGGTGCCTGCCACCACGCCCGGCTAATTTTTTTTTTTTTTTTTTTTTAGTAGAGACAGGGTTTCACCATGTTAGCCAGGATGGTCTCGATCTCCTGACCTCGTGATCTGCCCGCCTTGGCCTACCAAAGTGCTGGGATTACAGGCGTGAGCCACCGCGCCCGGCCCACACTGCTTTCTTAAGCAAGATCTCATTTTCATGGTGCTCTTTCTGTTTGTTGAGTGTGTATGTATGTTAGCTGTCTATCTGTGTTACATACATATACCCAAAATAATGTGTCTGGAGTGATATTCAGCTGATGTTAATAGTAATTATTTCTAGATGCCAGAATGTTGAGAAATGCTAGATTCTTTATAATTTTCTGGTGTTACTTGAAAATTCAATAATATACTCATTTTTAGAAAAAAATGAATCTGTATTAGAAAAGGAAAATGCTTGGAAGTACTATAAAGTACTTTAGAAATTCAATATTTATTAGTTTATATTTTTATACATTCTTCATTTTTGCATTCCCTGCTTCATTCTCAATCTATTTTTTTATTTAATGTATTTATATATTCTTGTAACCTACTAAAAATGTTTTGTAGAGTAAAATGTGATATATTTAATTGCTATATAAGATTTACTTTATTTATACCTGTGTTTTATTTGTCAAATAAACATCTATCTTTACCTATTTGATTCCTATTTTGTGAATAATATGTTGCCATCATTTTGGGAATTATATTTAAAATTTTTAATTTTTAGCAACTTGCTAAGTATAAATATTATTGTCTAGGTGACTCTTAAGTGAGATATTTCCTTTAATTTTTTGAAAGATGTAGATGAAGCTATTTGACCTTTATTCCTTTTTTTAACATAAAAATCCAGCAAACTAATACACGCATATGGTTTAAAAATCAAATTGAATTGGAAGATTTCCACCACAAGTGTCACCACGTTCAGCCACACTCTCAAGAGGGAACTACTTAAACCATGTTCTCTTTAATTCTGCTGAAGAACCAAACATTTGCCTGAATAATATGATGCCCTTATTTTCTGATTTATCAACCTTCAGCAGTAATTAGGATCTCCTATTTTGTAACTATTTTATATATTTCCTTTCCCCATTTTGCTATCCAAATTACTGCCTTTTGTGCGTTCATTCTTATAAGAGTTCCTAGTTTATGCTGGGTAGTAACCCCTTATAGGTTTTAGGCAATTGCACTGTCAGATATTTGTTATTTATTTATTATCTGTCTCATTGAACAGAAGCCCAAATTTTGTCAATTTTATGAGCATAGAGTTGTTTATAGTATTTACTTGTTATTTTAATGGCTGCAGGATATGTTGATATACTTTCCTTTTGACATTGGGAATTATTTATATCTTTTTTATCTTTGTCAATATTACTAGAGGTTTATCAATTTTATTGTTTTTTTGACAAATGAGGTTTTTTGCTTTATTAATTTTCTCTTCATGTATTCAGTTTTATTGATTTCTGCTTTATTATTTTGTTCCTTCTGCTGCTTGCTTTGTTTTGTTTATTTCATTTTTTCTCTTCTTTTTCCAGTCTTTTGAGCTAGAACTTAGCTTATCAATTGATATATTTTCTCTCTTCTAATGTAAGCATTTAAGTGCTATGAATATCCCTCTCAACATTGCATTAGCTGAAACCCACAAATTTTGATAAGCTGTGTTTTAAATTTCATTTATGTCCATTTTGTTTTTATTTTTCAATATCCTTTGAGACTGCTTTGACCCATAGATTACTTAAAAGTGTATTATTTAATTTCCAAGTGTTTGGAGATTTTTTTCTGTTGTCTTTAAGTTATTGATTTCCAGTTGAATTCAATTATGGTTAGAGAATATATTCTGCATGATTTCAGTCTTTTTAAATTGGTTAAGGTTTATTGTATGACCTAGGATAGAGTCTTTATGATGAATGTTCCATGAGCACTTGAATAGAATATGTATTCTGCTGTTGTTTGATGGAGTAGTCTATATGTGAGTTAGTTAATGTTGCTGTTTATTCTTCCACATCCTTGCTAATTTTATCTCTAGTAGTGCTATCAGTTGCTTCAAATTGAGTTTTGAATTCCCCAACTATAATTTTGAATTTATTTCTCTTTTCATCTCTATTGGATTTTACTCCATATATTTTGAAACACTGTTGTGTGTTGCATACACAATTAAGATTGCTTTATCTTGGAGGATTAATTCTTAATTATTATGTAATTCTCTTTTTGTTTCTAATAATGTTATTTGCTCTGAAGTTTATGTGACATTAATATAGTCACTCCTGCTTTTTTCTCATTTATATTTGCATAGTATATCTTTTTCCATTTTTCGTTTCCTACCTATGTTGTTATTTTTTACATCTTTGGTTCATAGACAAATATAATTAAGTCCTGTGGTATCCAGTGTGACAATCTTTGAATTGGTATATGTATACCACTTATATTTAAATTAATCATTCATATGCTAAGGCTTAAGTCTGCCATTTGATTATTTGTTTTCTGTTTGTCTCCTTTGTTTTTTTTTCCTCTGGTATTTTTCCCTTGCTTTCTTGTGAGTTACTTAAACATTCATTGGAATTAGATTCCTTTTTATTTATAATATTTCTTAGCATACTACTTTCTACAGTTTTGTTAGTGATTGCTCTAGGTATTACCACATATATATGTAATTTACTATAGCCTACTGATGTCAGTGTTTTGCCCCTTTGAGTGAAGTTAAGAAACCTTGCTTCCATGTAGATCTCTTTACTTTTCCAACATTTTAAATATAATTATATGAAGTGTTTACATACATCGAGTGCCATACTGAATAGTGTTATAATTGTGGCTTCAAACACAAAGTATGGTTAAAGAAACTACAAGTGAAGAGTAGTCTATTATGCTTACCTTTCTATTCACCTATTCCATTATTCTTTCCTTTCTGAAGGTCCAGTCATTCATCTGTTGCCCTTGTCTGTCTTAATCTGCTAGTGCTACCATAACAAAATACCATAGGCCAATTGTCTTAAACAACAGAAATTTATTTCTCACAGTTCTAGAAGCTGGAAGTCCAAGATGTTGGCAGGTTTGGTTTCTCCTAGGGCCTGTCTCCTTGGCTTGCAGATGACCATCTTCTTTCTGTGTCCTTACATGGCCTTTGCTCTGTATATACACAGCTGGTGTGCCTGCCTCTTTTTATAGGGACACCAGTCCTAGTGGATTAGCAACCCACCCTTATGACCTCATTTAACCTTAATTACCTCTTTAAGGGCCTTGTTTACAAATACAGTCACATTGGAGGTTAGGACTTCAGTATATAAAGGTGAGGGTGGAGGAGACACAATTTAGTACCTAACATTTTCTATATGTTTGGGGACCATCTAGCTAAAGACTAAATCTGCTAGCAACAAATTCATAGTTTTTTCCATCTAAAAATGTCTTATTTCCTCTTAATTTTTGAAAGCTGGCTTGTTAGATGTAGTATTCATTGTTGATAGTTGGGGTTTTGGTTTGGCTGATTTTTGCTTTTTTGTTTTTGTTATATTTTTTATCACTTGAAAAATATGGCTTTGATGGTTTCAGATTAAAAATCTACTGTCATTCAAGTTGGTCTTCCACTGTAGGTAATGCATCATTTATCTCTAGCTGGTTTTTTTTGTTGTTTTTTTTTGTTGTTGTTGTTGTTGTTTTTTCTTTTTTTATACTTTAGGTTTTAGGGTACATGTGCACAATGTGGAGGTTTGTTACATATGTATCCATGTGCCATGTTGTTTTGCTGCACCCATTAACTCGTCATTTAGCATTAGGTATATCTCCTAATGCTGTCCCTCCCCCTCCTCCCACCCCACAACAGTCCCTGGAGTGTGATGTTGCCCTTCCTGTATCCATGAGTTCTCATTGTTCAATTCCCACCTATGAGTGAGAACATGCTGTGTTTGGTTTTTTGTCCTTGCGATAGTTTACTAAGAATGATGTTTTCCAGTTTCATCCATGTCCCTACAAAGGATATGAACTCATCATTTTTTATGGCTGCATAGTATTCCATGGTGTATATGTGCCACATTTTCTTAATCCAGTCTATCGTTGTTGGACATTTGGGTTGGTTCCAATTCTTTGCTATTGTGAATAGTGCCGCAATAAACATATGTGTGCATGTGTCTTTATAGCAGCATGATTTATAATCCTTTGGGTATATACCCAGTAATGGGATGGCTGGGTCAAATGGTATTTCTAGTTCTAGATCCCTGAGGAATCGCCACACTGACTTCCACAATGGTTGAACTAGTTTATAGTCCCACCAACAGTGTAAAAGTGTTCCTATTTCTCCACATCCTCTCCAGCACCTGTTGTTTCCTGACTTTTTAATGATGGCCATTCTAACTGGTGTGAGATGGTATCTCACTGTGGTTTTGATTTGCATTTCTCTGATGGCCAGTGATGATGAGCATTTTTTCATGTGTTTTTTGGCTGCATAAATGTCTTCTTTTGAGAAGTGTCTGTTCATGTCCTTTGTCCACTTTTTGATGGGGTTGTTTGTTTTTTTCTTGTAAATTTGTTTGAGTTCATTGTAGATTCTGGATATTAGCCCTTTATCAGATGAGTAGGTTGCAAAAATTTTCTCCCATTCTGTAGGTTGCCTGTTCACTCTGATGGTAGTTTCTTTTGCTGTGCAGAAGCTCTTTAGTTTAATTAGATCCCGTTTGTCAATTTTGGCTTTGTTGCCATTGCTTTTGGTGTTTTAGACATGAAGTCCTTGCCCACGCCTATGTCCTGAATGGTATTGCCTAGGTTTTCTTGTAGGATTTTAATGGTTTTAGGTCTAACATTTAAGTCTTTAATCCATCTTGAATTAATTTTTGTATAAGGTGTAAGGAAGGGATCCAGTTTCAGCTTTCTACATATGGCTAGCCAGTTTTCCCAGCACCATTTATTAAATAGGGAATCCTTTCCCCATTTCTTGTTTTTGTCGGGTTTGTCAAAGATCAGATAGTTGTAGATTTGCGGCATCATTTCTGAGGACTCTGTTCTGTTCCATTGATCTATGTCTCTGTTATGGTACCAGTACCATGCTGTTTTGGTTACTGTAGCCTTGTAGTATAGTTTGAAGTCAGGTAGCGTGATGCCTCCAGCTTTGTTCTTTTGGCTTAGGATTGACTTGGCGATGCGGGCTCTTTTTTGGTTCCATATGAACTTTAAAGTAGTTTTTTCCAATTCTGTGAAGAAAGTCATTGGTAGCTTGATGGGGATGGCATTGAATCTATAAATCACCTTGGGCAGTATGGCCATTTTCACGATATTGATTCTTCCAACCCATGAGCGTGGAATGTTCTTCCATTTGTTTGTATCCTCTTTTATTTCATTGAGCAGTGGTTTGTAGTTCTCCTTGAAGAGGTCCTTCACATCCCTTGTAAGTTGGATTCCTAGGTATTTTATTCTCTTTGAAGCAATTGTGAATGGGAGTTCACTCATGATTTGACTCTCTCTTTGTCTGTGATTGGTGTACAAGAATGCTTGTGATTTTTGTACATTGATTTTGTATCCTGAGACTTTGCTGAAGTTGCTAATCAGCTTAAGGAGATTTTGGGCTGAGACGATGGGGTTTTCTAGATATACAATCCTGTCATCTGCAAACAGGGACAGTTTGACTTCCTCTTTTCCTAATTGAATACCCTTTATTTCCTTCTCCTGCCTGATTGCTCTGGCCAGAACTTCCAGCACTATGTTGAATAGGAGTGGTGAGAGAGGGCATCCCTGTCTTGTGCCAGTTTTCAAAGGGAATGCTTCCAGTTTTTGCCCATTCAGTATGATATTGGCTGTGGGTTTGTCATAGATGGCTCTTATTATTTTGAGATACATCCCATCAATACCTAATTTATTGAGAGTTTTTAGCATGAAGTGTTGTTGAATTTTGTCAAAGGCCTTTTCTGCATCTATTGAGATAATCATGTGGTTTTTGTCTTTGGTTCTGTTTATATGCTGGATTACATTTATTGATTTGCATATGTTGAACCAGCCTTGCATCCCAGGGATGAAGCCCACTTGATCATGGTGTGTAAGCCTTTTGATGTGCTGCTGGATTCGGTTTGCCAGTATTTTATTGAGGATTTTTGCATCAATGTTCATCAAGGATATTGCTCTGAAATTCTCTTTTTTGGTTATGTCTCTGCCAGGCTTTGGTATCAGGACGATGCTGGCTTCCTAAAATGTGTTAGGGAGGATTCCCTCTTTCTCTATCGATTGCAATAGTTTCAGAAGGAATGGTACCAGTTCCTCCTTGTACCTCTGGTAGAATTCGGCTGTGAATCCAGGGTGTATTTGTCGAGGAATTTATCCATTTCTTCTAGATTTTCTAGTTTATTTGCATAGATGTGTTTGTAGTATTCTCTGATGGTAGATTGTATTTCTGTGGGATCAGTGGTGATATCCCCTATCCCCTTTTTCTTTTTTTTTTCTTTTCTTTTTTTTTTTTGAGACGGAGTCTCGCTCTGTCACCCAGGCTGGAGTGCAGTGGCGCAATCTCGGCTCACTGCAAGCTCCGCCTCTCAGGTTCACGCCATTCTCCTGCCTCAGCCTCTCTGAGTAGCTGGGACTACAGGCGCCTGCCACCATGCCCAGCTAATTTTTTGTATTTTTAGTAGAGACCGGGTTTCACCGTGGTCTCGATCTCCTGACCTCGTGATCCGCCCACCTCGGCCTCCCAAAGTGCTGGGATTACAAGCGTGAGCCACCGTGCCCGGCCGATATCCCCTTTTTCATTTTTTATTGCATCTATTTGATTCTTCTCTCTTTTCTTCTTTATTAGTCTTGCTAGTGGTCTATCAATTTTGTTGATCTTCTCAAAAAACCAGCTCCTGGATTCATTAATTTTTTGAAGGGTTTTTTGTGTCTCTATTTCCTTCAGTTCTGCTCTGATTTTAGTTATTTCTAGCCTTCTGCTAGCTTTTGAATGTGTTTGCTCTTGCTTTTCTAGTTCTTTTAATTGTGATGTTAGGGTGTCAATTTTGGATCTTTCCTGCTTTCTCTTGTGGGCATTTAGTGCTATAAATTTCCCTCTACACACTGCTTTGAATGTGTCCCAGAGATTCTGGTATGTTGTGTCTTTGTTCTCGTTGGTTTCAAAGAACATCTTTATTTCTGCCTTCATTTCATTATGTACCCAATAGTCATTCAGGAGCAGGTTGTTCAGTTGCCATGTAGTTGAGCGGTTTTGAGTGAGTTTCTTAATCCTGAGTTCTAGTTTGATTGCACTGTGGTCTGAGAGACAGTTTGTTATAATTTCTGTTCTTTTACATTTGCTGAGGAGAGCTTTACTTCCAACTATGTGGTCAATTTTGGAATAGGTGTGGTGTGGTGCTGAAAAAAATGTATATTCTGTTGATTTGGGGTGGAGAGTTCTGTAGATGTCTATTAGGTCCACTTTGTGCAGAGCTGAGTTCAATTCCTGGATATCCTTGTTAACTTTCTGTCTCGTTGATCTGTCTAATGTTGACAGTGGGGTGTTAAAATCTCCCATTATTATTGTGTGGGAGTTTAAGTCCCATTGTAGGTCACTCAGGACTTGCTTTATGAATCTGGGTGCTCCTGTGTTGGGTGCATATATATTTAGGATAGTTAGCTCTTCTTGTTGAATTGATCCCTTTACCATTATGTAATGGCCTTGTCTCTTTTGATCTTTGTTGGTTTAAAGTCTGTTTTATCAGAGACTAGGATTGCAACCCCTGCCTTTTTTTGTTTTCCATTTGCTTGATAGATCTTCCTCCATCCGTTTATTTTGAGTCTATGTGTGTCTCTGCACGTGAGATGCATTTCCTGAATACAGCACACTGATGGGTCCTGACTCCTTATCCAGTTTGCCAGTCTGTGTCTTTTAATTGGAGCATTTAGCCCATTTCCATTTAAAGTTAATATTGTTATGTGTGAATCTGATCCTGTCATTATGATGTTAGTTGGTTATTTTGCTCGTTAGTTGATGCAGTTTATTCTAGCTTCAATGGTCTTTACAATTTGGCATGTTTTTGCAGGGGCTGGTACCGGTTGTTCCTTTCCATGTTTAGTGCTTCCTTCAGGAGCTCTTTTAGGGCAGGCCTGGTGGTGACAAAATCACTCAGCGTTTGCTTGTCTGTAAAGTATTTTATTTCTCCTTCACTTATGAAGCTTAGTTTGGCTGGATATGAAATTCTGGGTTGAAAATTCTTTTCTTTAAGAATGTTGAATATCGGCCCCCACTCTCTTCTGGCTTGTAGAGTTTCTGCCGAGAGATCAGCTGTTAGTCTGATGGGCTTCCCTTTGTGGGTAACCCGACCTTTCTCTCTGGCTGCCCTTAACATTTTTTCCTTCATTTCAACTTTGTTGAATCTGACAATTATGTGTCTTGGAGTTGCTCTTCTCGAGGAGTATATTTGTGGCGTTCTCTGTGGCGTTCTCTGTATTTCCTGAATCTGAATGTTGGCCTGCCTTGCTAGATTGGGGAAGTTCTCTTGGATAATATCTTGCAGAGTGTTTTCCAACTTGGTTCCATTCTCCCCGTCACTTTCAGGTACACCAATCAGACGTAGGTTTGGTCTTTTCACATAGTCCCAAATTTCTTGGAGGCTTTGTTCATTTCTTTTTATTCTTTTTTCTCTAAACTTCCTTTCTCGCTTCATTTCATTCATTTCATCTTCCATCAGCGATACCCTTTCTTCCAGTTGATCGCATCTGCTACCGAGGCTTCTGCAATCTTCACGTAGTTCTCGATACTTG